>NC_061512.1:61867477-61951520 GCF_022539505.1 Lolium rigidum | reverse complement strand
CATGAGTGCGCTCGAATTTGAGAACAACCGTGAACAGGTGTTGCCTCTACCTCTCCACGGTTAGTGGTAGGATCGTAACATTCTGCGCCGATCCTCAAACAACAAGCGCCGTTGCCTTCCAAGAACGTCCGTTTAGCGTTACCGCTGACAGCGGTGACATGAAGTGCGCCCGAATTTGAGAACAACCGTGAACAGGTGTTGCCTCTACCTCTCCACAGATAGTGGTAGGATACGTAACATTCTGCGCCGATCCTCAAACAAGAGATGCCGCTGCCTTAAGAAGACGTCGCCGTGCAAGCGTTACCGTTGCTGTCGGTGACACCAGCGCATGTGGACACTCAGGACGCCTACACGGAGCAATCCCACCGTGCTTACGCGTGGTGGGAGGCTCGGAGGCTTGACCGATGTTGGCTACGCGAGCGCATGAGTAACTTTGGACCCCGTGTCTGCGGTAGATCCCCGTCTTCGTGCGGCCGACTCAGAGCGCCGTGTCCGTCATTCGTTTGGCTTACATATGCTGATGTCGCCTTTCAAGTGCTTGCGTGTTGGTACCCGACCTACAGGAAGTGGTGCTTCTAACACGTTCGCCTCGCAGTGGACACCTTCGGGTGTGCGCTGCATGCTCTAACGGCGCTTGCGGCGTTCCTCGTGATTCAGCGCTCCTAGTGCCCGGTGCTATCAAAGCAACCTCGCTCCCGCTGTTGGTCTCGGATGTTGCTCACGATAAAGAGTCTTGGCCCTTTTGGTTGCCGGGACTGACCCTATAAGCTGCTCTCAGATTTGAGAACAGCCGTGAGCAGGTGTTGCCTCTACCTCTCCCACTGATTAGTGGTAGGATCGTAACGTATTCTGCAGATCCTCAATCAAGTAGGATGAGCTTAGCCAGCTCAATCGCGACAACCGGCTAGGCTGTTGCCTCGGCCTTAACACGCATGAAGTGGAAAGGGACGGACAATAATCGAAGGCTGGGCGTCGACGAGGCGTGCTACTGGTTGATCTGCACGGTAGTCATATGACTTGTCTCAAAGATTAAAGCCATGCATGTGCAAGTATGAACCAATTTGAACTGTGAAACTGCGAATGGCTCATTAAATCAGTTATAGTTTGTTTGATGGTACGTGCTACTCGGATAACAGTAGTAATTCTAGAGCTATCGTTGCAACAAACCCGACTTACAGGAGGCGCATTTATTAGATAAAAAGGCGGCGCGGGCTCACGCCGCTGATCAGATGATTCATGATAACTCGACGGATCGCAAGGCCCTCGATGTCGGCGACGCATCATTCAAATTTCTGCCCTATCAACTTTCGATGGTAGGATAGGGCCTACCATGGTGGTAGCGGTGGCGGAATTAGGGTTCGATTCGGAGAGGAGCACTGAGAAGCAGCTACCACATCCAAGGAAGGCAGCAGGCGCGCAAATTACCCAATCTCGACACGGGAGGTAGTGACAATAAATAACAATACCGGACGCATTGGTGTCACAGTAGTGGAATAAGTACAATCTAAATCCCTTAACGAGGATCCATTGGAGGGCAAATCCGGTGCCGGCGGCCGTGATAATTCCAGCTCAATAGCGTATATTTAAGTTGTTGCGAGTTAAAAAGCTCGTAGTTGGACTTTGGGCAGAGTCGGCGGTCCGCCTCACGGCGAGCACCCGACCAACTCGACCCTTCAGCCGGCGATGCGCTCCTAGCCTTAATTGGCGGGTCAGTGCCACGAGCATCGTTACTTTGAAGAAATTAGAGTGCTCAAAGCAAGCCATCGCTCTGGATACATTAGCATAGGATAACATCATAGGATTAGGTCCTATTGTGTTGGCCTTGGGATCGGAGTAATGATTAGCAGGGACGATCGAGGGCATTACGTATTTCATAGTCGAGGTGAAATTCTTGGATTTATGAAAGGCGAACAAGCTGCAAGCATTGCCAAGGATGTTTTCATTAATCAAGAACGAAAGTTGGGGGCTCGAAGACGATCGGATACCGTCCTAGTCTCAACCATAAGCGATGCCAGACCGGGGATCGGCGGATGTTGCTTATAGGACTCACGCCGGCACCTTATGAAATCAAAGTCTTTGGGTTCAGGGGAGTATAGTGCATGAGCTGAAACTTAAGGAATTGACGGAAGGGCACCACCGGGCGTGGAGCTGCAGGCTTAATTTGACTCAACACGGGAAACTTACCGGAGTCCGAGACATAGCAAGGATTGACAGGCTGAAGCTCTTTCTTGATTCTATGGGTGGTGGTGCATGGCCGTTCTTAGTTGGTGGAGCGATTTATGCAGTTAATTCCGTTAACGAAGCAGAGACCTCAGCACTGCTAACTAGCTATGCGGAGCCATCCCTCATGAGCTAGCTTCTTAGAGGGACTATCGCCGTTTAGGCGACGGAAGTTGAGGCAATAACAGGTGCAGCGATGCCCTTAGATGTTACGGGCGCCGCAGCGCCTTCTGCTGATGTATTCAGCAGTATATAGCCTTGGCTGACAGGCCCGGTTAATCTTGAGAAATTTCATCGTGATGGGGATAGATCATTACAATTGTTGGTCTTCAACGAGGAATACCTAGTAAGCGCGAGTCATCAGCTCGCATTGACTCAATCCTCTGCCCTTTGTACACACTGCCCAGTCGCTCTGCGAGTTGAATAGTCCGGTGAAGTGTTCGGATCGCGGCGGCGAGGCGGTTCGCCGCCCCAGACGTCGCGAGAAGTCCATTGAACCTTATCATTTAGAGGAAGGAGAAGTCGTAACAAGGTTTCCGTGAGTGAACCTCCGGAAGGATCATTATGCGTGACCACGACCAAAAGCAGACCGCGCACGAGTTATCTAGCTGCTTGGCGGCGGCATACGTACGTCGCTTGGCAAAAGTCCTCGACAACCTCATCTTTTCGGAGTTGGGGCTCGGGGTAAAGAACCCACGAGCGCCGAAAGCGTCAAGAATACTGTGCCTAACGAGGGATGTGGCTGGCTTGCTAGCCGCACCCGAGTTGCAATTCTATATAATCCACACGACTCTAAGCAACGGATATCTCGGCTCTCGCATCGATGAAGAACGTGGCGAAATCGATACCTGGTGTGGATTGCGAGAATCCGCGAACCATCGAGTCTTTGAGCGCAAGTTGCGCTAGAGGCCTCTTGGCCGAGGCACTGCCCTACTAGGCGTCACGCCAAATACGCTCCCACCCAACTAACTTGGGGTGGGACGCGGCATGTGGCTCCTCGTCCCGCAAGAAGCGGTGGGCCAAAGATCCAGTTGCCCAGCCTATCGTGCCGGACACGGCGCGTGGTGAGCGACCTCGCTTTACTAAACGCGAGTGCCTCCGTAGCGTAGCCGACAGCGATGGCCGAATGGACCCTTTTAGCAGGTGCATGGCGCTTCGGCCAGCGACGCCAGGTCAGGCGGGACTACCGCTGAATTTAAGCATATAAATAAGCGGAGGAGAAGAAACTTACAGGGATTCCCCTAGTAGCGGCGACGAGCCGGGAACAGCCCGGCTTGAGAATCGGGCGGTATGTGCCGTCCAGTGTAGTACGGAGGCGTCCTCAGCGACGGACCGAGCCCAAGTCCCACAGGAAAGGGCGCACAGGAGGAGTGAGACCCCGTCCGGCCCGGACCTGTCGCATCACGGCGTATCAGCGAGTCGGGTTGTTTGGGAATGCAGCCAAATCGGGCGGTAGACTCCGTCCAAGGCTAAATACAGGCGAGAGCCCGATAGCGAACCAGTACCGCGAGGAAAGAGGAAAAGGACTTTGAAAAGAGAGTCAAGAGTGCCTGAGAGTGCGGGAGGAAGCGGATGGGGGCAGCGATGCGCCCGGCCGTATGCGGAGCGGCTTTGCTGGTCGCCGCTCGGCTCGAGGCGTGGACTGTTGTCAGGCTGCGCCGCTGACCAAAGCCGGGGGCCTTAGAGTGCCTCCGGTGGCCGTCATCGGCCTGGCCGTACTCGCGCGCCCGAAAGGCGTGTCCCTCGGGGCGCTGCGGCTGCAACGGCTGCGGGCTCCCCATCGCGAGCCGTCTTGAAACACGGACCAAGGAGTCTGACATGCGTGCGAGTCGACGGGTTCCAAAACCTGGGATGCGCAAGGAAGCTGACGAGCGGGAGGCCCTCACGGGCCCGCCGCTGGCCGACCCTGATCTTCGTGAAGGGTTCGAGTTGGAGCACGCCTGTCGGGACCCGAAAGATGGTGAACTATGCCTGGGCGGGGCGAAGCCAGAGGAACCTCTGGTGGAGGCTCGAAGCGATACTGACGTGCAAATCGTTCGTCTGACTTGGGTATAGGGGCGAAAAGACTAATCGAACCATCTAGTAGCTTGGTTCCCTCCGAAGTTTCCCTCGGGATAGCTGGAGCCATTCACGAGTTCTATCGGGTAAAGCCAATGATTAGAGGCATCGGGCGCAACGCCCTCGACCTATTCTCAAACTTTAAATAGGTAGGATGGATGCGGCTGCTCCGGTGGCAGCGCACACGGATCGAGGTGCTCAAAGTGAGGCCATTTTGGTAGAGAGCTGGCGATGCGGGATGAGCCGGCTAAGGTTACGGTGCCCTAGCTAGCAGCGCTAACCTAGAACCCACAAGGGTGTTGGTCGATTAAGACGACGGGACGGTGGTCATGGAAGTCGAAATCCGCTAAGGAGTGTGTAACAACTCACACTGCGAATCAACTAGCCCCGAAAATGGATGGCGCTGACGGCATGCGACCACACCCGGCCATACAGGCAAGCGCCATGCCCGATGAGTAGGAGCCCGCGGCGGCACGCTGCAAAACCTAGAGGCGCATGAGCCCGGCGGGAGCTTGGCACGTCAGTGCTGGATCTTGGTGGTAGTAGCAAATATTCAAATGAGAACTTTGAAGGCGAAGAGGAGAAAGGTTCCATGTGAGCGGCACTTGCACATGGGTAAGCCGATCTAAGGGACGAGGGTAACCCGGCGAGATAGCGCGATCACGCGCATCCCAAAGGAATCGGGTTCAGATTTCCGAGCCGGAGATGTGGCGGTTGACGGCCGACGTTAGGAAGTCCGGAGACGCCGGCGGGGCCTCGGGGAAGAGTTATCTTTGTACGCAACGGCCTGCCAACCACTGGAGCTCAGTGATTCGGCCGGAGGTAGGGTCAGTGGTCGGAGAAGAGCACCGCACGTCGCAGTGTCAGGGTGCGCCGGCGGCCATGAAAATCCGGAGGACGAGTACCGTCACGCCCGGTCGTACTCATAACATCAGGTCTCCAAGGTGAGAACTGACCTCGCCAATGGAACAATGTAGGCAGGGAAGTCGGCCAAACGGATCCGTAACCCGGGGGAAAAGGATTAGCTCACGGGTAAGGCTCGGGGTCCCGGCCCCGGGCCGTCCGGCTGTCGGCGGATTGCTCGAGCTGCTCCACGCGGGCGCGTCGCCGCGTGCGGCGGGGACGGACCGGGAGCCAGTCCCTTCGGGGGCTTTCCTGTGGCAGCAGTGAGCTTCAGGCTGAGTACAGGACAAGGGGAATCCGGCCCATTTGAGTAAAACAAAGCATTGCCGGGTCTTATTCGAAGACTTGGAGACCAACTCTTGGGGATCCACCTATATAATGAGGGGCCAAGGGAGGGGGCCGGCCACCCCAAGACCACAAGCTGGCCGCCCCATTGAAGTGGCCGGCCACCCCTCCCAAACCCTAGCCGCCCCCTCTCCTCCATAGCTCCCGCGTGCTTTAGCGAAGCTCCGCCGGAGTTCTCCACCGCCACCGACACCACGCCGTCGTGCTCGTCGGATTCAAGAGGAGCTACTACTTCCGCTGCCCGCTGGAACGGGAGGTGGACGTCGTCTTCATCAACAACCGAACGTGTGACCGAGTACGGAGGTGTTGCCCGTTCGTGGCGCCGGAACCGATCGTGATCAAGATCTTCTACGCGCTTTTGCAAGCGGCAAGTGAACGTCTACCGCAGCAACAAGAGCCTCATCTTGTAGGCTTTGGAATCTCTTCAAGGGTGAGACTCGATATCCCCTCGTTGCTACCGTCTTCTAGATTGCATCTTGGCTTGGATTGCGTGTTCGCGGTAGAATTTTTTTTGTTTTCTATGCAACGTTATCCTAGAATCTCGGAGTTCCTCTTGGGTCCTAAGAGGAATACTCCTGGGTTCGAGGTGAACCCGACTCAACTTACAATATAGGAGTCTTACTAAGTTATACATTTATTCTCCTCGAGCAGCTAAGTACTAAGTGTTCGCACTGCTCGGATACTACTACTATCAGGTAGGTCTACGCTTGTTCTCCTCCGGAACCCTCCCCGGTTCCGTAGACGATGAGGTAGTCAACTCCTTCTATACCTCCGGAGAGGTCTGGTTCTTCATAGCAGATGTCTTCTGCTCCGTCTTGGTTGTCGTTGTCCTCCTCAAGTCGATTCAGACAATCTAAGCAGGGGATTTAAGAGTGGTATGAGTACAAGCGTACTCAACAAGTTCATTATAGAAAAGAGGTGTTTAATGCACTAACTACGATATCAGACCAGAAAGTCTAATACCAATGCAGGTTTTGATAATCATTTCTTCAAGAGGTTGCTTTTATTCGGAAGAACTATGTCCGTCGGCCTTCACCGGTTTACTAGAACTTCATGGAGTTCCTTTCCGGCAGCGTTCGCAGCTCCAAAGCCCGGAACAGGGAGTGACAGGTCACGATTCATTACACTCTGCGAGAGGTGTGTTGCTTTACCCATAAGAGATCTTAACCTTGGTGCCAACCGGGCAGCTTTCCCGTCCACACTTCCTTTGGTGTGAGGCCCGGTATAAGGTCTAGCCAATCATGTTCCTCCGCTACCTCGAAAACCCACCCTTTGTTGCAATTCCGACCTTGGGTCCTCGCCGGCCAGCGTATCCATAGGATACCATCCGACCTCAACTATTACCAGGTCGCAACCATGGTCCTTCGCTGGTCGTTGCAACTCATCATAGACCGCATTACCGTGGGGAATTAGAATGGGATCCACACCCTCCGGTTGTTCTCGCAAGATACAACTGCTACGGTAAGCGCATCCGTTGATGAACGAGAGGTGGAAACACTTTTGACTACTCCGTCCCACTCCAGATCTTATGGTTAACACGGTTATTACGGCACAAGAATCACTGGACAAATTTGTTGTTTAATCCTAGATGGATATAAACCCATTGCAATGGAACCTCCACCATGTCAACACATTCCATGGTTCCATTGCCAACCACATAGTCATATTCATAGTTATGAAAATAGTGGTTTTGCTTTCGATGCAATAGTGATAAACATAGTACTTTGCAAGTAATTTGGTAAAAATACTCAAATGACATGCGCAAGCGATGAACTTGCCTGAACACTGCAAAGTGTTGCAGTTGGATGGTGTGGACTGACCCTTGTCCTATGTTGCTGAAAAATAGCATCATTGTCCGATAAGGGCAATGGTTAAAGAAGCAATTATGCATGATTCAGCTTTTAGGGTTTGTTTCCCCCTTCCGGTGTCTTATCATTTTATGTGAGAGGTAATTACTAAGAATAATTTGGAGATACTCTGTTTAAGGTAAAAATACAACCTTGAAATGTTGTCAAGGTGTTTTTAAAATCCAAAAGTATTTATGGACTTATTTTTATCATTAAAAATATAAGTTTTAATTTTTCATGATTAATTCCTTGCATTTAAATATGACTTATTTTTAATTGTCTCAAAAATTCCATTTCATATTTCATTATGATTGAGAATTTTATGCTGAGTGGTTTTCACATTTTTATTTATTTTTTTAGAGCTATATTTATTTTATAAAAATTCAGTGAGTTTCACTTAATTTGGCATTTTTGGAAATGTCCAGAATGCCCTCGGGCCCACCTGTCAGGGTGAACCCGAGTGGGTTGGGCTCAACCCCTTTGGCCTGGTCCGGCCCACTCGATCGCCCTCACTTCTTCTCCTCTCCCTCGCGAAACCCTAATCTTCCCGAGCTTTGGCGACACGCGGTCGCCGTCGCCTTCGCCGAATTCCTCCGGTCGCCTCCGGCCATCCCCGCCGGCGGGATCGGTCGCAAAAGAACGGCCGCTCGACGGCGCACCTATCGGTTCGCGTCGATCTGCGTTTCATCGCCGCCACCGCTCGCCCCCAACTCATGTGCGGCACGGCCGTGGGGTTCCGCGGTGATGCGTGTAGTTGACACGTCCGTTGGGAACCCCAAGAGGAAGGTGTGATGCGCACAGCGGCAAGTTTCCCTCAGTAAGAAACCAAGGTTTAATCGAACCAGTAGGAGTCAAGAAGCACGTTGAAGGTTGATGGCGGCGGGATGTAGTGCGGCGCAACACCGGAGATTCCGGCGCCAACGTGGAACCCGCACAACACAACCAAAGTACTTTGCCCCAACGAAACAATGAGGTTGTCAATCTCACCGGCTTGCTGTAACAAAGGATTAACCGTATTGTGTGGAAGATGATTGTTTGCGAGAGAAAACGATGAAACAAGTATTGCAGACAGATTTGTATTTCAGTATTAAAAGAATGGACCGGGGTCCACAGTTCACTAGAGGTGTCTCTCCCATAAGATAAAAGCATGTTGGGTGAACAAATTACAATCGAGCAATTGACAAATAGAGAGGGCATAACAATGCACATACATGTCATGATAAGTATAGTGAGATTTAATTGGGCATTACGACAAAGTACATAGACCGCCATCCAACCGCATCTATGCCTAAAAAGTCCACCTTCGAGGTTATCGTCCGAACCCCTTCCAGTATTAAGTTGCAAAGCAACGTGACAATTGCATTAAGTATGGTGCGTAATGTAATCAATAACTACATCCTCGGACATAGCATCAATGTTTTATCCCTAGTGGCAACAAGCACAACACAACCTTAGGGGTTTCGTCACTCCCCAGGTGTCAATGCGGGCATGAACCCACTATCGAGCATAAATACTCCCTCTTGGAGTTACTAGCATCAACTTGGCCGAGCCTCTACTAATAACGGAGAGCATGCAAGATCATAAACAACACATATGAAATAACTTGATAATTAACATAACATGGTATTCTCTATCCATCGGATCCCGACAAACACAACATAGAGTATTACAGATAGATGATCTTGATCATGTTAGGCAGCTCACAAGATCCAACAATGAAGCACAATGAGGAGAAGACAACCATCTAGCTACTGCTATGGACCCATAGTCCAGGGGTTAACTACTCACTCATCACTCCGGAGGCGACCATGGCGGTGTAGAGTCCTCCGGAGATGAATCCCCTCTCCGGCAGGGTACCGGAGGAGATCTCCGGAATCCCCCGAGATGGGATCGGCGGCGGCGGCGTCTCAGTAAGGTTTTCCGTATCGTGGTTTTTCGCATCAGGGGTTTCGCGACGGAGGCTTTAAGTAGGCGGAAGGGCAGAGTCGGGGGGCTAACGAGGGGCCCACACCACAGGGCGGCGCGGGCCCCCCCTTGGCCGCGCCACCATGTGGTTTGGCCACCTCGTGGCCCCACTTCGTATGCTCTTCGGTCTTCCGGAAGGTTCGTGGCAAAATAGGCCCCTGGGTCTTCGTTTCGTCCAATTCCGAGAATATTTCGTTACTAGGATTTACGAAACCAAAAACAGCGAGAAAACGAGAACCGGCACTTCGGCATCTTGTTAATAGGTTAGTTCCGGAAAATGCACGAATATGACATAAAGTGTGCATAAAACATGTAGGTATCATCAATAATATGGCATAGAACATAAGAAATTATCGATACGTCGGAGACGTATCAAGCATCCCCAAGCTTAGTTCTGCTCGTCCCGAGCGGGTAAAACGATAACAAAGATAATTTCTGAAGTGATATGCCATCATAACCTTGATCATACTATTTGTAAACATATGTAGTGGATGCAGCGATCAAAACAATGGTAATGACATGAGTAAACAAGTGAATCATAAAGCAAAGACTTTTCATGAATCGTACTTCAAGACAAGTATTAATAAGTCTTGCATAAGAGTTAACTCATAAAGCAATAAATCAAAGTAAAGGCATTGAAGCAACACAAAGGAAGATTAAGTTTCAGCGGTTGCTTTCAACTTGTAACATGTATATCTCATGGATAATTGTCAACATAGAGTAATATAACAAGTGCAATATGCAAATATGTAGGAATCAATGCACAGTTCACACAAGTGTTTGCTTCTTGAGGTGGAGAGAGATAGGTGAACTGACTCAACATAAAAGTAAAAAGAATGGTCCTTCAAAGAGGAAAGCATCGATTGCTATATTTGTGCTAGAGCTTTTATTTTGAAAACATGAAACAATTTTGTCAACGGTAGTAATAAAGCATATGAGTTATGTAAATTATATCTTACAAGTTGCAAGCCTCATGCATAGTATACTAATAGTGCCCGCACCTTGTCCTAATTAGCTTGGACTACCGGATCTTTGCAATGCACATGTTTTAACCAAGTGTCACAATGGGGTACCTCCATGCCGCCTCGTACAAAGGTCTAAGGAGAAAGCTCGCATTTTGGATTTCTCACTTTTGATTATTCTCAACTTAGACATCCATACCGGGACAACATGGACAACAGATAATGGACTCCTCTTTAATGCATAAGCATGTGGCAACAGTTAATGTTCTCATATGAGATTGAGGATATATGTCCAAAACTGAAACTTCCACCATGAATCATGGCTTTAGTTAGCGGCCCAATGTTCTTCTCTAACAATATGCATGCTCCAACCATGAAGGTGGTAGATCTCTCTTACTTCGGACAAGACGGACATGCATAGCAACTCACATGATATTCAACAAAGAATAGTTGATGGCGTCCCCAGAAGCATGGTTATCGCACAACAAGCAACTTAATAAGAGATAAAGTGCATAGGTACATATTCAATACCACAATAGTTTTTAAGCTATTTGTCCCATGAGCTATATATTGCAAAGGTGAATGATGGAATTTTAAAGGTAGCACTCAAGCAATTTACTTTGGAATGGCGGATAAATACTATGTAGTAGGTAGGTATGGTGGACACAAATGGCATAGTGGTTGGCTCAAGTATTTTGGATGCATGAGAAGTATTCCCTCTCGATACAAGGTTTAGGCTAGCAAGGTTATTTGAAACAAACACAAGGATGAACGGTGCAGCAAAACTTACATAAAAGACATATTGTAAACATTATAAGACTCTACACCGTCTTCCTTGTTGTTCAAAACTCAATACTAGATGTTATCTAGACTCTAGAGAAACCAAATATGCAAACCAAATTAGCAAGCTCTAAGTGTTTCTTCATTAATGGGTGCAAAGTATATGATGCAAGAGCTTAAACATGAGCACAACAATTGCCAAGTATCAAATTATCCAAGACATTTTAGAGTTACTACATGTAGCATTTTCCAATTCCAACCATATAACAATTTAACGAAGAAGAAACTTCGCCATGAATACTATGAGTAGAGCCTAAGGACATACTTTTCCATATGCTACAGCTGGAGCGTGTCTCTCTCCCATAAAGTGAATGCTAGGATCCATTTTATTCAAACAAAACAAAAAACAAAAACAAACCGACGCTCCAAGCAAAGTGCATAAGATGTGACGGAATAAAAATATAGTTTCGGGGGAGGAACCCGATAATGTTGTCGATGAAGAAGGGGATGCCTTGGGCATCCCCAAGCTTAGACGCTTGAGTCTTCTTAGAATATGCAGGGGTGAACCACCGGGGCATCCCCAAGCTTAGAGCTTTCACTCTCCTTGATCATATTGCATCATACTCCTCTCTTGATCCTTGAAAACTTCCTCCACACCAAACTCGAAACAACTCATTAGAGGGTTAGTGCATAATAAAAATTCACATGTTCATAGGTGACACAATCATTCTTAACACTTCTGGACATTGCATAAATCTACTGGACATTAATGGAGCAAAGAAATTCATCCAACATAGCAAAAGAGGCAATGCAAAATAAAAGGCAGAATCTGTCAAAACAGAACAGTCCGTAAAGATGGATTTTATTAGGCCACCAGACTTGCTCAAATGAAAATGCTCAAATTGAATGAAAGTTGCATACATATCTGAGGATCATGCACGTAAATTGGCTTAATTTTCTGAGCTACCTAGAGGGAGGTAGACCCAGATTCGTGACAGCAAAGAAATCTGGAACTGCGCAATAATCCAAATCTAGTACTTACTTTTCTATCAAAGACTTTACTTGGCACAACAAAACTTAAAACTAAGATAAGGAGAGGTTGCTACAGTAGTAAACAACTTCCAAGACACAAATATAAAACAAAAATACTGTAGTAAAAACATGGGTTGTCTCCCATAAGCGCTTTTCTTTAACGCCTTTCGGCTAGGCGCGAAAGTGTATCTCAAGTAACATCGAGAGACGAAGCATCAACATCATAATTTGTTCTAATAATAGAATCATAAGGTAACTTCATTCTCTTTCTAGGGAAGTGTTCCATACCTTTCTTGAGAGGAAATTTATATTTAATATTACCTTCCTTCATATCAATAGTAGCACCAACGGTTCGAAGAAAAGGTCTTCCCAATATAATGGGGCAAGATGCATTGCATTCAATATCCAAGACAACAAAATCAACGGGGACAAGGTTATTGTTAACCATAATATGAACATTATCAACTTTCCCCAAAGGTTTCTTTTTAGCATTATCAGCGAGATTAACATCCGGATAACGAGTTTTTCAATGGTGGCAAGTCAAGCATATCATAAACTTTCTTAGGCATAACAGAAATACTTGCACCAAGATCACATAAAGCATTACAATCAAAATCTTTGACTCTCATTTTAATGATGGGATCCCAACCATCCTCTAGCTTTCTAGGAATAGAAGTTTCAAGTTTTAGTTTTTCTTCTGTAGCTTTTATGAGAGCATTTGTAATATGTTTTGTGAAAGCCAAGTTTACAGCGCTAGCATTGGGACTTTTAGCAAGTTTTTGCAAGAACTTTATAACTTCAGAGATGTGGCAATCATCAAAATCTAAATCATTACAATCTAAAGCAATGGGATTATCATCCCCAAGGTTGGAAAAAATTTCAGCAGTTTTATCACAGGCGGTTTCAGCAGTTTTAGCAGTTTCAGGTAATTTTGCGCGCTTTGCACTAGGAGTAGAAGCATTGCCAACACCAATTATTTTACCATTGATAGTAGGAGGTGCAGCAACATGTGAATTATTAGCATTGCTAGTGGTGGTAATAGTCCAAACTTTAGCTACATTTTCCTTTTTAGCTAGTTTTTCATTTTCTTCTCTATCCCACCTAGCACGCAGTTCAGCCATTAATCTTATATTCTCATTAATTCTAACTTGGATGGCATTTGCTGTAGTAACAATTTTATTTTCAATATCCCTATTAGGCATAACTTTCGATTTCAAAAGATCAACATCGGAGGCAAGACTATCAACTCTAGAAACAAGAATATCAATTTTATTGAGCTTTTCCTCAACAGATTTGTTAAAGGCAGTTTGTGTACTAATAAATTCTTTAAGCATAGCTTCAAGTCCAGGGGGTGTATTCCTATTATTGTTGTAAGAATTCCCATAAGAATTAGCATAACCGTTACCATTATTATAAGGATATGGCCTATAGTTATTACTAGAATTGTTCCGATAAGCATTGTTGTTGAAATTATTATTTTTAATGAAGTTTACATCAACATGTTATTCTTGGGCAACCAATGAAGCTAATGGAACATTATTAGGATCAACATTAGTCCTATCATTCGCAAGCATAGACATAATAGCATCAACCTTATCATTCAAGGAAGAGGATTCTTCAACAGAATTTACCTTCTTACCTTGTGGAGCTCTTTCCGTGTGCCATTCAGAGTAATTAACCATTATATTATCAAGGAGCTTTGTTGCTTCACCAAGAGTGATGGACATAAAGGTACCTCCAGCAGCTGAATCCAATAAATTCCGCGAAGAAAAATTTAGTCCTGCATAGAAGGTTTGGATGATCATCCAAGTAGTCGACCTATGGGTTGGGCAATTTTTAACCAGAGATTTCATTCTTTCCCAAGCTTGAGCAACATGTTCATTATCCAATTGTTTAAAATTCATTATGCTACTCCTCAAAGATATAATTTTAGCAGTGGGATAATATCTACCAATAAAAGCATCCTTGCATTTAGTCCAGGAATCAATACTATTCTTAGGCAGAGATAGCAACCAATCTTTAGCTCTTCCTCTTAATGAGAAAGGAAACAATTTTAATTTTATAATGTCACCATCTACATCTTTATATTTTTGCATTTCACATAGTTCAACAAAATTATTGAGATGGGCAGCGAGCATCATCAGAACTAACACTAGAAAATTGCTCTCGCATAACAAGATTAAGTAAAGCAGGTTTAATTTCAAAGAATTCCGCTGTAGTAGCAGGTGGAGCAATAGGTGTGCATAAGAAATCATTATTATTTGTGCTAGTGAAGTCACACAACTTAGTATTTTCAGGGGTGGCCATTTTAGCAGTAGTAAATAAAGCAAACTAGATAAAGTAAATGCAAGTAAACTAATTTTTTTGTGTTTTCGATATAGCAAACAAGACAGTAAATAAAGTAAAGCTAGCAACTAATTTTTTTGTGTTTTGATATAAAGTGCAGCAAACAAAGTAGTAAATAAAATAAAGCAAGACAAAAACAAAGTAAAGAGATTGGGAAGTGGAGACTCCCCTTGCAGCGTGTCTTGATCTCCCCGGCAACGGCGCCGTAAATTTGCTTGATGCGTGTAGTTGACACGTCCGTTGGGAACCCCAAGAGGAAGGTGTGATGCGCACAGCGGCAAGTTTCCCTCGCAAGAAACCAAGGTTTAATCGAACCAGTAGGAGTCAAGAAGCACGTTGAAGGTTGATGGCGGCGGGATGTAGTGCGGCGCAACACCGGAGATTCCGGCGCCAACGTGGAACCCGCACAACACAACCAAAGTACTTTGCCCCAACGAAACAGTGAGGTTGTCAATCTCACCGGCTTGCCGTAACAAAGGATTAACCGTATTGTGTGGAAGATGATTGTTTGCGAGAAAACGATAAAACAAGTATTGCAGCAGATTTGTATTTCAAGTATTAAAAGAATGGACCGGGGTCCACAGTTCACTAGAGGTGTCTCTCCCATAAGATAAAAGCATGTTGGGTGAACAAATTACAGTCGAGCAATTGACAAATAGAGAGGGCATAACAATGCACATACATGTCATGATAAGTATAGTGAGATTTAATTGGGCATTACGACAAAGTACATAGACCGCCATCCAACCGCATCTATGCCTAAAAAGTCCACCTTCAGGTTATCGTCCGAACCCCTTCCAGTATTAAGTTGCAAAGCAACGAGACAATTGCATTAAGTATGGTGCGTAATGTAATCAATAACTACATCCTCGGACATAGCATCAATGTTTTATCCCTAGTGGCAACAAGCACAACACAACCTTAGGGGTTTCGTCACTCTCCAGGTGTCAATGCAGGCATGAACCCACTATCGAGCATAAATACTCCCTCTTGGAGTTACTAGCATCAACTTGGCCAGAGCCTCTACTAACAACGGAGAGCATGCAAGATCATAAACAACACATATGAAATAACTTGATAATTAACATAACATGGTATTCTCTATCCATCGGATCCCGACAAACACAACATAGAGTATTACAGATAGATGATCTTGATCATGTTAGGCAGCTCACAAGATCCAACAATGAAGCACAATAAGGAGAAGACAACCATCTAGCTACTGCTATGGACCCATAGTCCAGGGGTGAACTACTCACTCATCACTCCGGAGGCGACCATGGCGGTGTAGAGTCCTCCGGGAGATGAATCCCCTCTCCGGCAGGGTGCCGGAGGAGATCTCCGTAATCCCCCGAGATGGGATCAGCGGCGGCGGCGTCTCGCAAGGTTTTCCGTATCGTGGTTTTTCGCATCAGGGGTTTCGCGACGGAGGCTTTAAGTAGGCGGAAGGGCAGAGTCGGGGGGCTAACGAGGGGCCCACACCACAGGGCGGCGCGGGCCCCCCTTGGCCGCGCCGCCATGTGGTTTGGCCACCTCGTGGCCCCACTTCGTATGCTCTTCGGTCTTCTGGAAGGTTCGTGGCAAAATAGGCCCCTGGGTCTTCGTTTCGTCCAATTCCGAGAATATTTCGTTACTAGGATTTACGAAACCAAAAACAGCAGAAAACGAGAACCGGCACTTCGGCATCTTGTTAATAGGTTAGTTCCAGAAAATGCACGAATATGACATAAAGTGTGCATAAAACATGTAGGTATCATCAATAATATGGCATAGAACATAACAAATTATCGATACGTCGGAGACGTATCACGCGGCGATTCGTCGCTCGCTAGCGAACCACACGCGGTGGCGCGGCCGTGTGCTTCGCCGAGGTGGTGCTGGAGCTGCGGCTCTGCCACGGCCTGGCTTGGCTGGCGGCGCCGTTCACCCGGCGTGTGCCGCCGTGGCCGCCATGGCCGTGTTCACCGGCCCGCTTCACCTGTAAGTGCTCCACCGCCTCTCCTATCTCTCCAGTGCTTCTTCTTCTTGTTCTAGCTCTAGCCATGGCTGCTCCTCCTGTTGGAGATGCCGCCATGCCGTGCTGCTGCTGCTGTATGCTATTGGCTACTGCTGCTATGCTTGCTGTTGATGCGATGGATTCTAGCTGCTGCTGATGTGTGATTAGCCCTGCCTTGCTATTGCCATGGTTCTGTGCAATTTTTTATAAGCTATGTGCTTGCTTATGCTTGCATTTCTTGCTTGAAACTAACCCCGTGACTCTGTTCTTGATGCTACTTCTGCTAGATCATCAAGTGTATTCAATTACCTTGCCCTGGCTTGATTATTGTGTGTAATCCTTGCAAATTTGCAAGAGCCAGTGCCACTTTGTTATGTTTATTGAGTTATAACTAATGGGCTTGCTCAATTGAGCATGATTGTTGACTAGATAGCACCATTACTTGATGGTGTGCTTCTGGATACAATTGTATTTGATTTATTTGCTTATCTGTGATGCAATTGTTCAGGTTATGTGGCTATTTAATTCATATTGTTACTGTGTTGGTACTAGGCTTGGTTCTAGCAGGCCTTAGCATGCTTTAGCATGCCCTGTCATGCTCTAGCAAGTTCCTGATGATCATATGATCATCAGTTGCTTGTAAAGGCTGCTGGTTTGTGTCTGTGCCTCACTGCTGCTCATTCTGGGATGTGTGTGTCACACAGACATGTGCTGGTGTGTGCTGGTGCTTGCTCAAGCATCCATTGATGCTTGAAATGATCATTTGGCTCATATGCAAGTGTTCTAGTTACTAGTTGCTTGTGTAATTCATTTATCTGAATGGCTTGGCATGATTTAATGGGTAAATGAGATGAACTGTTTCTGCAGTTATGATTCTTTGATTGAAATGACTTAGAGGGATGCCAACAATTGTTGGGAATCCTAGCTCAATCTGAACCCATCTGGGTGATGATAGATTTGCTTGGCTGTATTTTCTTGTGGTTGAGGTGACCCTAGCAGTAGCTATCTGCTATTCCAGGGTAGCTCCCCTCTCTGTGGCTTGTGGTGGCTTGGTGAATGCATTACTGGTTAATCCCTTTTTGGATTTCCAGTGGTCTTTGATGTTGACAAACATGAATAGACATTTTATTGTCTATCTGTCTCATGGTGTACTAGGTTTTAGGTGCTAGGTGACTTTGGTTGGCTAGGTAGGATCATTTCCTTGATGGATTGCCTTGGTTATGCCATTGATTTGGTCTAACCAGTGTTCCCTTGGTGATTTCCTATTGGCTTCACCCATATTTACTTGCACCAACTGACTTGGTAGCCAGATGATGACATAAACAGGGTACTCACACCCTATGGCTTGTGTGTGTTTGATGCACATGCTTATTTATGAGCAAAACCATGGCTTGCTCATGTTCATTAGTGTATACCTCACTCCAGCTCCTAGAAAAGTTGTTGGTGTAGAGGATTTCTTCTGGATGGTTGGTTTGCTTGCCCTGCTCCTCCTGGCAAGCTTCTGATGCTCAGTTTGTTTCTGTTGGTTACTGGAATAGGTTGAACAGCTGTGGTTGTTCTTCCTGTTCTTACTGTTCTTGGTGTTCTTAGTGTTCTTACCCTTTGAAGCCTGTCGATGAAATGGCTAGGTTTTGCTGATGAATAACTTTTATACTGGCCCTCTCCATGCCTCTCTTGGTCGACATCACTTGCCTGGTCACTTTGGTGACCCTCCCCTGGCTATGTGTGTGTGGAATGCATGCAGCACTCCCTGGCTTGCTGTTGGGCATGCACACAAGCAGTGTGAGTTGCATGTGTGTGTGTTTGTGTGGGACTTGTGCATGTGAGTGGATCAGCTCGGCTGATTCCTGGTCATATCCTCTCAAATTTTCATTCTTTTGCTAACCTGCCAAGTGGCAATGCCACTTGGCATAACCTTGTGTTTGATTTGTGTGTGATTGCAGGGATCAAGAATTGATCAAGATGAAGTTCAAGATCATCTTATTGTACAAGCATTTCATGAAGATTACTTGTGTAGTTTAGATCATATCATTTACTTGTAATTTTCCTTTTTCTTTTTCTACTTCTTCAATTCTTGTAATGTGTTGTAAATTCATAATTCAATTCTGGATATTGTAATTGACATTGTATTTTGTGTGAATATCAATAAAGCTCAAGGTTTCTCTAATGAGCTTTAATTATATGTTGTATTATTTAATATACTTGATTATGGATATTTGTTTAATGAATTACCTCAATTTGAATTATGAAATATTCATGTGATGTTTAATTTTTGAAATTCAAACTCAAGTTGTTTGAATTCAATCATGCAACTTAATATTTGTGATGCACTATCCCCTCTCTTCTCAAAAACCCTAATTGAACTAATTGAGGTGCAAGTTTATCACACTCTCGAAACCCTAACCCTATAAGGTGTCGAGAGAGAAACTTGTCCCCCTTCGATGCAGTTTTCTTTAAAAGCGCGAAATTTCCCCAGATTTTACGATGCAATGCACATCCCTTTCTAAAATCTACCCCTCGATCGTCTCTAAACCTGGGACATTACAGCACCCAGCGCCTTGCTCTTTTTGCAATATTATGGACCAACACATTATGCATGCTAGTCGCGGTATGAAGTCATGAAAGGACAATAAAGTACTTAATACTTCCTGATGAGCTACAAAACACAAAACATGTTGTAATTTTGAAGGTTTAAAGGTAGCACACAAGCAATTCACTTTGGAGTAGAAGTGAAATACCACATATAGGTATGTATGGTGGATTCAATTGGCACTTTGGTTTTTAGTGGTTGGATGCACGAGTAGAGCTCATACTCAGTACACGTGAAGGCTAGCAATAGACTAGGAAGCGACAATCAAGAAAACGGTAGCTGTCATAATCATGCTTGCGATAGATAAAATTAACGGAAGCATAAAAGTAATACAAGAACTTCGAGGCAAGATAAATCATCAAGGCTTAAATTACTTTTTTTAGTCTTATGCATGCTTGAGCATGTGCCAAGTCGATTCAAATGAAGCATTCAGAGGAGGATACCACAATGTCATACTGTTATATGAATAGAGCAATGCAAGCAAACATCTATATGACATGTTACCTAATATTAGTAAATTGGAACTAATCATGAGAGAGCATAAAATACTCAGCATCATTAAGTAGCATACACATTACAAAAACAAACTAATCATGTCCACATAAATGAGTATATGTACAAAAATGAAAACAAATAGAGTTCATACCAGCCTCTCACCACAACTCGAATTGTTGTGACCGTCATTATTGCTCTTCAACTTGTGTGACTTGAATAATATGAAATGATAAACAAGCTCCAATGAAGTCCCGGAAGACCATTTAACCTGTAGCAACTTTACAAAACCAAAGAACAACAACAAATATTTTTGGGTTTTCATTTTTTAATCAACACACAAAGTAAAATCTTTTTGGATTTTTGAATAGCAAACCATAAAGAGAAAATGAAGAAAACTAAAGAAGTAAATGAAGAGAAACAACAGAAATATTTTTGGTCTTTTTGTGTTTTGGAAAATAGAAACGAAAGCAAGAACAACAAAAATAAATAAACTAAAATAAACGCGCAAATGCAACTAGCGGAAGAAATCTGCCAACCCAGAACAACAGACAAAGATCGATTTTTATGAAAATGTTCTGTAGCTCATCTCGAAAAGTGCTGAACTAACGAAAGTTATATGACAACCTGGGGCATATGCTCAAAATTGGAAGCTCGAAATTCCGTTCTGGCTATTTATACGAATTTTTATGGTGACAACACAGAATCTGTTTTTAGACAGCAACTTCCTAAATTCATACCTCCTTCCTATTAGAGGCTATCCTTGGTATAAAAATGAAATAAATAAACTAAGGAGAGGTTATTACAGTATTAGCAACTTCCAAGATTAAAATAAAGAGAAATTACAGAAATAAACTAACAAGAACAAATAGAAAGCGAAACATGAATAAACAAAGTTCAGACGGAATATGATATGTAGATGAGTGAGATGTTGGTATACCTCCCCCCAAGCTTAGGCTTTTGGACTAAGTGGAGATCAACCGCAGGGTGAGTAGTGGTTCCAGGATTGTGGGTCATCCCTAGCATGATCATACCCCGACCCTCATGAGGAAGAAGAAGCTTAAGGCCCATAGTCATAGTTAGGTTGCTAATATGGAACCCAACAGTGTTTGAGGGATGGATGAAGTTATCTTCGGCCTCCCCTCCATCGTCCTGTACATGTCGCCCCTGCTCCTTGAGATGATGATTTTCTCATCCTCCTCTGAGAAGCTCCTCCCCTGGAAAATTTCTTTATAGAGTTCCAGCAATAGCTTGGGTCGCTCCTTGATTCTTCCGCATGACCCCCATTGTGGCACTCTGATAGCTGCACAGAAATCATCGAGGGGCGAATCGACAGCTTTGTTATAAATTTTGTAATGAACCATGGGGTTAGGTAATTTCCAACTAAATTTGAAATCCTACACCACAGATATAGTTAGCTTAACATGTTGGTATGGTTCACCGTCAACAAAATTTCCCAACCCTGCATTTGAAACCAAAGTCCGGAAATCCTGCATAATTCCTGCAGAACTCATGAATTCCACACATGGATAAAGAGAGGGGAAAACTCCTTCTTCCCGGTGGACCTTCATGACTTCATTCACCTCCAATTCGTGTTGGTTGAGTTGATATGCATTGACTTCCATCTCTGAAATTTTTAACAAACCTCATAAAAATGATTTTAAGACAAACAAATGAAGGGGAACACTATGAAGACTTATAAGAGGACTAAACATGCATAAAAACAACTTATCCATTCATAATACAAGCATGCAAGCTCACTTAACATGTCATCTATAGCAGCAAAATATTCAATATATACTCCACCAAAAATTCTACTTGGATAATCGAAGGAGTCACATACCGGAGAGCAAATGCTTCAAATTTCAGAAGAAAATATGGGCTGGGCAAGGAGATCGAAAATTCGTGAGGAAGAACAGCAAGAGCACAGGTTTGAGCAATGGAGATGTGTTTTCTCGGGTGAGAGAGTCAAATGGTAGAGGAGGAAGCAAGTGGAGGGCCAGGGGGGCCCACACCAGGCCTTGGTGCGGCCTGGGTGGTAGCCACGCCACCACATGGTGTGGCCGGCCTGTGGGTCCCCCTGGGAAGCCCCGGGTGCCTCTCTGCCCCTTTTCATGCGTAAAACTTTTGCGGATATTTTCTGAAATATTTTGAGAAACTTTATTTTTGGGAAATTTTTAGAATTTGAATAATGATTCTATCGCAGGAAACAATTATGGAATAATGAAAAACCAATGAAAAACCAAATCTACAACAACTCTTAGACATTCTAATATAAAGTCAATCAATAGTACATAGGTGAAAACATAGTTTCATTAATGCAAAATTACTTTGTTAACAAGTTTGATCAAGTCTTGTTAGAAAAATAATTTTATATGAATCAAAACTTTGCATTTCATTATATGATTATGTTACCTCAATCTCGACAGGCATAGTCCCAATCATGACAATATTATTCTCTTTCTTCGGCTTGGGCAAGGGCAAATTAAATTTCCCGATTTGGATGGTATCAACATTAATAATTGAGTTTAGACCATAGTTCCTATCAATCTTCTTGGGAAAATAGACCGTATGCTCTTTGTCATCAACATTAAAAGTTACTTTTCCTTGGTTGCAATCAATAATAGCCCCTGCAGTGTTAAGAAAAGGTATCCCAAGAATAATAGACATATTATCATCTTTAGGCATTTCTAGCACTACAAAGTTAGTTAATATCATACAATGATGAGCAACTTAACATGAACATCCTCACATATACCAACATTAATAGTAGTAGACTTATCAATCATTTGCAAGGATATATCAGTTGGTATTAATTTTTCTAGATCAAGTCTCTTATAGAGAGAAAACGACACAACACTAACTCCTGCTTCCAAATCACATAAAGCAGTTCTAACATAATTGTTTTTGATGGAGCATGGAATAGAGAGTATACCTGGATCACCAAGCTTCTTTGTAACCTTGCCATTAAAAGAATAGTTAGCAAGCATAGTGGAGATTTCCTCATTAGGAATCTTCCTTTTATTAGAGACAATATCTTTCATATACTTTGAATAAGGAGGCGATTTAATATCATCAGTTAAAGGAATTTGCAAAAAACAAAGGTTTCATCCATTCACAGAACTTGTTATAGTGCTCTTCTTCCTTTGATTTGTGTTTCTTATTAGGAAAAGGCATTGGTTTTTGCACCCAAGGTTCTCTTTCACTACCATGTTTAGTATCAATGAAATCTTTATTAGTGTACTTTGTATTCTTAGTATGCTTTTGAGGTTCTTCTTCAATTTCTTTTTTATCAGAAGCATCATTTTTATCATTAGCACTTTCAGTTTCAGCATCAGAGATAGATATACTATTATGATCTTTAGCAGGTTCAGAGAATTCTTCAACATTTTTTCTTTTCCTTTTTTCTTAGACTTAGTCCTAGTATCATCAACTCGTTGAGAATCTCGTTCAATTCTCTTTGGATGTCCTTCAGGATATAAAGGATTCTGAGTAGAAACACCACTTATAGTTCTTATTTCATAAGCATGTTTCTCCCTAGAAGCATTGACTAGCAAATCTTTTTGCACTTTAGTGAGATGATCAATTTGATTTTGAACCATATGGAAATGTTTAACAAGAATTTTAACATCATTAGAGGTTCTTTCCGCAATATCATGCAAATTATTGATAGCTCTAGAATTTTTCATTAGGTGATTTTCCACTCTCCTATTAAAGTTATCTTGCTTAATAATATAATTATCAAATTCATCTAAGCATTGATCAGGAGGTTTGAAGTAGGGAATATCTCTACTATCAAAGCATTTGAGAGAGTGTACCTCAATAGTGGAAGAGTGAGGGATTGGCTTACATAATTCTTCTATAGGTGGTAGATTCTTCACATCTTCAGATTTAATACCCTTCTCCTTAAGAGATTTCTTGGATTCCCTCATTACTTCATCATTTAATTCAATCACTCCCCTTTTCTTCGGTGTTGGTATTGGGTCCGCTGTAGTCCAATCATCATAATTTTTTGCTTATTTTAGCCAATAATTCTTCAGATTTAGCCGGAGTTCTTTTCCTGAAAACACAACCAGCACAACTATCCAGGTATATCTTAGATTCAACAGTTAGTCCATTATAAAATATATCAAGGAGTTCATTTTTAGCTAATGGATGTTTAGGTAGTTCTCTAATTAAAGAACAAAATCTTGCCCATGATTCAGGCAATTTCTCTCCTTCTACCTGCACAATGTCAAAGATTTTCTGCAAAGCAGCATGTTGAGCTCTAGCAGAAAGAAAGCATTACGCAAATCAATAGGACTATCAATAGATCCATGAGACAAATTATCATACCAAATTTTAGCTGCACCTTTTAGAGAGAAAGGGAAAATTTTAGTGACAAAGTAAGTGTGTATCTTAATATCATCAGAGAATAAATTACTCAGAGTAGATAGTTCATTCATATGTTTCATAGCACTTTCATTTTCAGTACCACAGAAAGGTTCTTTCTCAACAATAGATATGTAAGATAAATCCAGAGAGAAATCATAATCCTTATCTCTAATATTTATGGGAGATGTGGCAAATTTAGAATCAGGTGACAAATTATATCTAACAACTCGTCTTGCAAGAATACTTTTCATAGCACTTGCATCTCTAGTAGCATGACATTCTTCAATGAAGTCATCATCAAGTTCAATATAAGTTTCATCAAGATCATAACTAAGGTGTAATAATATTTTTAGCATTTTCAAATTGTTTAGCTCTCACTACAAGAGAACTGCCCCGTAGAGGCATTATTTTGGTCCTATAGAGACACTTATATTGCCTTTACGTAGCTATAGGGGCATTTTACACATTATCTGAAGAGTGTCACTATGTGCAGTGTGTCTTATATCATAGAGTTATTTTACAAAATGCCTATATATGAACTAAAGTCACTATGTAGAGACAAAGAGTTGTGTATCTACACACATAGAGACACTTCAAAGATACACTTGGATCGTGTATTAGTTAACAGTAAGATGGAACCATCAGGACCATTCCACGGCAATTTGACGTCCTTAGCCGTCCAATTGGAGGATTGAACAGTCCAAAACTTCTTACCATTCTCGAAGTTACGTTACCTGAGCGTTGGCGATTTTCTTTGCATTACAAGGTCTTTTTCTGTTGCAGGGCTACTACTCCCCATGTGGACTTAGGCCGCACCACGTTTTTTGGGCCCTAAAACGTTCAAATAGGCCTATGTATTTGGGCTTCGAAAGATATGTCCTCAGGATGATGCTAAGAAAACACTCGTACACTCAAAAAAAACTCGTTCCTTCTTCTTCTTTTTAAACAGAAGACTCGAAAACCTGACTTTGAATTAACAAAGCCATCAACTGGCCAGGCGTACAACGGTAGCAACAACAGATAAGAAAAAACAACGAAATGCTGAGGTTACCAGCAACGATACACCAAAAGGAGCAACAAAGAAGAAGCTACAAAAAAATAGCTAACTAGGCAGAGAGCTTGATTCCGTCTTCTTCTTCGTTCTGCCTGAGAATCATTTTCACTTTAAAACCTAGCCGCCTCCCGCACCCCCCCTAAACCTAGCCGCCGCCGGTGGCGCCGCCGGCCAAAGGCCGCGGGGTGTGGCGGCGGCGGTGGCCATCCCTCTTTCCGCGCTGGGGACGACGACCTAGACCCCTTCTCGACGCCACGGCCGGTCGCGTGATGGTTGGGCGGCGGTCTGCGCTGCGGCCCTCCTGTCTCCCGTCAGCTCTTCCCCCGCCGGTGGTGGCTGATGGTGGTGGCTGGTGGTGGCACGCCGGTGGTGGTTGGTGGTGGGCGGCGGCTCGAGCTACTTTCCCGCCCGCCTCTCGCCGGCGCGTGGAGGTGGTCTTCGGTTTCTCCCGCGGCACGAGGTCGCCCGGGCGGCAGCCTTGGGTTCGACGGTGGAGGCGGCCTTCTTCTTCGCCGGAGGAGGTCGGCCGGTTGCCGGGGTGGCGGATCACGAGATCCGTCTACTCCGGTGATGAAGATCTAGTCGACAACGAGATGGCGGCGAAGGGGCCACCGGTGAAAACCGCGCCTTGACTTCGTTCTTGGCCGATGATGGCGACGGCTTTTGGCGTCGTTCCCTTGCGAAGGCATCATCTTTGCCGGCCTTTTCGCTTGCTCTCGCCGAGTTGGGGATTCGCGGCCGTCGGTGAAAACCGTGCCTCGATTGGCCGGCGATGGCGGCGTTAAGCGTCGTTTCCTTCTTGAAGGCATCGTCGTCGCAGCCTCGCGGCTATTCACTCGTGCTGCTCCGGGGGAAACTCTAGATCCAACCAGGATCGGACGATGACGGCGCTCCATGCGTCGTTTTACCTCTTGGGGCATCGTTTTTGGAGCAGCGGCTAGATGGAGGTGGATCTTGGTGGTGTGGTGTTCATCTACCACGTTGTCGTTGATGATTCTCAGCGGCGTGGAGCTGCGGGGTGTCGAAGACGGGCAAGGACTGCTGGACGCGTGCAGGATGGCGGGGCCGTCTGGTGTCATGGTGGCATCGACGACAGGTCTTGCAAGGTTAATGCGATGATCTCCCTTGAAGATGGAGTCGAGGAAGACGGCGGTAGTAACTTCTGTGGCGTGTGCGTTGGCATGCGCGGAGAGTCTGCTTGACTGGATGTGATTCTCATCTGCTATTGGGCGGTTTGGGAAGGCATTTGGTTTTTGGATGATGTCAGTTGGTGTATTGTCACCCCCTTCATCCCACTGTAGGTCTAGTGAGGTGGCTTCGAGGTTGATTTTTTTGTATTACTTCTGGTAGGCAACTTTTACAGTACCTTTTACTTCTCTGAAATAGGGAGAGGTATGAATTAAGTTAACGGCTGAGATCAGGTGAGAGAGATTAGGCCCAGTAGGCCCAAATAGATGTAGTTAATGAAATAAGCAAAACTACTGCACAATATCCGGCCAACAGTTACCGAAGCGACGAGCGTAGGAAGTAGGAATTCACCACGCCGCCGCCTCACCGCTTTCGCGCTCAGCATCCACACAGCGGAGCACGCCGCCGCCACATCCACCTTCCATGCCACCGCCACCTCCAGCAGCGACGCCGCCGCACCCACACAGCGAACACGCGGCCGCCACATCCACCATGCACGCCGCCGCCACCTTCACAGCGCTCATCACCTCCGTCGACGCCGCATCCACCTCGCAGGTGGCCACCACCTCGCGCACGTCGACGCTGGACAAGCGCGACGTCGCCTCCTCCATACCGGATGCCTCGTTTGTGGATACTACGCGTCCTCGCCGGGTCGATGGTCTTCACGCCGCACATGGGCTCCGACGCTGTTGCCATTTTTTCAGTTAGCTGTAGGGAGTATTTGACTATTTGTTCATGCTAGGATAATAGTTAATCAGGTCTGTTTGTTGCACCTCGATCTGCACATTATTGCTGAATATTGTTCAAAGTTCTAGCTCACCTAAATGTTAATACCATCCTAAGTCCAATGCAAAGAGTGAAAGAACTAAACTCAGTAGGTATTTGAGCATGAGGTCACAGTCAGATACAATGAGCATAGATAGGCATTGGAGATTCAGAAACCAGCAGACCAATCAAATTAGTCAAACCGTTATCAGTGCTCGGTTCATGCAAAGGGTGAGAGAAGCAAACTAAACATGAAAGTATAATTAATATAAAGGGGAAATCATACTGTAACTTCATTTTGGAATTGCATGTGTTTGCCTTCTTATGATACGTTTTAGGAGAAACAAGAGATGTTGTTTATCCCTGGATTTAGACACTGAGCACTTGCTTAGGATTGTTTTCCTGTTCTCTCAATGCTTCATTCTCTCCTTTTTTATGCTTCATTACTTTCTTTTTCCTAAGCGGTTTTAAGTGGTGCAGTTTGTTTATATATTTCCTTGGGAAATTGAGCAATAAACTAGCTCTGTTTGACTATGTGGCTGACTTGAAAAGAAGCGTTGTTAGATTTGTATGCGATATGTTAGTAACGGCAACATTTGGATAGGAATATGTCAAATAGACAGCAACATTGGAATGTGAATATGTCAAAGAGACAAATACACATTTACTGTCGAAGCAAATGAGAAGTTGAGAACTACTCCTACTGGAAATCTTGGCATGCTATATATGAGATTGAACTTTCTTTTTTGTGTTTGACATATTCATTCAGCTTTTTTCATATGGGATTAAGCTTCATTGCTGGAGCGACCCATTTTTTCCCTCACACCTTCGATGTTGAAGATGCAGAGCTCATGGCATGCAGGAGAGCGCTCCTACTCGCAAAGGAAGTGCAGTTGCAAATGCCCTCCCTGGAAACGGACAGTGTCGGGGATGCGGCTAAGTTAAACAGGGAGGGATAGGATTGATCTGTCCCATGGCCATGAAAATAAAAGCTCTCCGTGGAAGCTTTGAAGCATTCTGGGTGTGTGTTGTTATCAATTGATTTTTAAACTGTGCACTAATAAATTTGGTGGTATTGTATACTTTGTTGTGACGAGAGCCCATTTTTTCCACTGAAATGTGGCTATACATACCTGGAATGAAATGAGTATTGGAAGCTTTCACAATTCTTTACTGTTATATGTACCACTGTCTGGAATGCGACAACACAACACATTCAGATTCGTGCATTACAGAACAATATTGAGTCACTGTGAGTACTTCATATTGTCAACAACAACTAGTGAACATGATGGTGATCTTTTGGATATAGATAAAAGTCTCCAAAACATTCCTTTGAACACAGGTTGCAGAACTCAACGAAATTTCGATATAATGGAAAAGTTTCATTGTTCATGGAAGCACTTCTCTTCTGTAAAGGATACAACGGACATATGTTTACACAACTCAATGGAACTTAGCTATAAGGGATTCACAGAGACAAACTTAACGCATAGTGTAGCTTGCTTGTCCTAAACAGGTCCATCTAAAACGGAATATACTTAGCATGGTATCTTAGCAACATGAATGACAAATCTGCTTCGCCATAGATTAAAAGACTAAAAGGATTCCCCAGCTTTGCAACCTTAAGTCACAACTTGTTTCTAAGCTCTTCATCATCTTCAACTTTGTCTGCTTCTGCCTTTGCAAGCTCTAAGTCCATCTAGTGAGGACTAAATATGTACTCTTGAGTTCCCTAAAATTCAAGCACTTTGCAAAACAGCTATGAAAGACGGATATACAATAATGGAAATCCGGTATCCTGTAGGCTGTACAGGCCTGAGCTTCCCAAAGAGTACAGCTTATTTTGGCATTCCTCTGCGTCTAGCAAAGCCTTGCCTCCATCACCTATGTGAAGCTAGCAAATGCTCCTATTTGACAACATGGTTGCACTTGCATCATCATCGGGAACAAGGTACAATGCTTACAATGAAGAAGGAAATTTTAGTTAGCAGGCGTATTTAAAAGTATTTGAAAAAATAATTGTACATATCGATGCAAGTAGGTGTAAAAGAAAAACTGAAATGAGCAAGTCTAGAAAACAGAGAATAATCTATTCTATCATGGTAAGGCGATAGTCTGAAAGTACATACTCTACTCATGTCAGTTGTATTAAAGTCGCCATTCAGTCTAAAAAATCTCACACACACTTGAAGTATATACCAAAATCCTGGATTATTTTGTTTTACCATCATGGGTTTAGCATTTCACAATCCTTGCCCCACTCATCAACATACACAAAAGACAAGAGTCAACTATATAAAACACTAGCAGAAGAACTGGTTAGCAGCCACTGCGTCAAACAATAGACACGGAAAAGTGCAGGACGTTCTCAGGAATTGCAAGGAATTCTCAAGGACTGCACATACTAATCTTCCTTTTGGCCATGAATTCCATTGGCAAACGCTCTAAGAAATTGTGTTCTTCCTGTCACTTCTAACTTTCTAAGTATCTGCTCAATAGACCATTGTGGTCACATTTAAAACAAGTGACATGTTATAGTTCAGTACTGTAACTGCAGGAGCTAAGTATTAGACACTGATTAACCGTTCCCAATAATCACTTGTATAACATTAAGGAATGTTTTGTACGTTATTATATCAGGAAAACACTGTTTGCTAACCATCTTCTCCAACACATCAATAGCCTGATCTAGATGTCCATACTTACAGAAATAACTGATAAAGATATTGTAGGCAGCTACATCAGGCTCACAAATTTGCATACAGGTATCATGCTTCAAACATATCTTTACTATTATATTGCAGTTGGTCGTACGTCATACAACGCGTTTAGTGAAGGAGATTGGGAGCATCCGAGCCGTTCAATCTTACTCAACGTCTCCGCTCACACCCAATCCGTTCGATCGCTTTTAGCATTAGACACCCCTCCGTTCTCTTGTTAAAGACGGTATCAATTCAAATCTGACTTGCCAAAATCAGATATGTTTCCATACAAAAAATGTGATTTGTTTCCTTACACCGTTCTAATCCCGTACAGCCATGTCCGTCTCTCCTTTTTCCAGATCCCGCATGCCTCCCACTTACCTCAGCTCGTGCAGATCTCGGCCCTTCCTCTCATGTAGTCTTCCTCCCCTCGTGGCCTCACCTCTTGAACGCCATGGTTTCCTCTCCCTGGCGAGAGGCGGACTGAGGATTTCTTCACGTTGGAGCTCAGTGCTGCCACACCCTTTTGCCCATCCCCGCAGCCGCCTTACTTCACAGAAGTTACTTCTCTCGCTCGAGTGCTATCTGATGGTGTTGACGTGCACGATTTTCTTCTTCTAATTCGTGCATGTTCTGGTCATGACAGCTACTATGTTCTTCTACTGCAGGTTCATCTCCTAGGGGCGCAACCTAAGGTAGCAGTTCTGCCTGTAACATGGCAGTGCTGCTGTTTCGTCCGGCCGGCAACATGTCAATAGGTCAACGGGCAAGCAGTTGGGATCAATGTGTCTCTCGGTATTCCTCATCTCCTTTCTCCATTTTCCAGGGCCTATAAGGCATTGTTGATGGAGAACAATTAGTAAATAGTGAGCAAAGAATGAGTTACTCTCCTATTTATCTCTCACCATGTTCGTTTCCTCTTTGAAATTTTATGTGCCATGTCTGTCATATGTTTGAACTATTACCTGGAAAAAATACCATTGACGATATGGATCATAAGGTTAACCAATCTAAGCTTGTCCCAAATTCTGAACTTCAAAACCTTGTGAGTTTCTTTATACCTTTTATTATCTCTATGACTCTACTTATTCTTGTATTCTTGGACAAACTTGTTGATGTGCCTTCCTTACAGAGAAAATGTATATTTTGGAGGAGTTTTTCTCTTCTACTTGCGTACATGCAAGTTACCCTGCGCTACACCATATACTTTGTCCTTTACTAATCATTTGGTAATAAAGAGAATATACTATAATTTTGTCATCTTTATCTTTAGAGGCTTAAGAGCTAATTTACTTACTAGAACTTGTACTTGCATGTGGTACTTGCAAGCTCTATTCTTACTTGGAGATGCTGCTACATATTATTCAAATCTGCAGTGATGCAATGTGCAGCAATATCACACGAACAATTCAAGAGCATTGATCTAGCGATGGCGTCGATTTCTTTAGTACGCATCAGTGGATGATGTAAAGGGCAACAATCGGCAGATGAGTGAGAAAAGATTTTCTGGTTGTATGTGTACATCATATTTAGATTTTTTGTTCTCCAATTATCTCTCTCTCACTCTCTCTCTTCAGCTCCCAATTCGGATGAGAAACTACATGAGTTTCTTTTATGTTTGTTCAGGTATAAATACAGCCGAATGTATTGTTACACAATGATGTTAAATGATGATAATAATACCAATTTTTGTTGTTGTGTGTGACTAAGAGCCTGGCCGGGTGCACAATCACCTACCTGAGTATCTAGATCAGGCACTCGTGCATCCCTTTGGTGTTGTGGTTCGGAAAAACAATTGTGTCGGTGTCGCATGGGATAGATTGTCAATGTATGTAGGTGCTTCTTACCAGCAAATGATGTCGGTTGATAGCAACAACAGACGATGGAAGGAAAGATTATGGACTGTACAACATGGGGAGCTTCCTCGGTCACCTATACTGTCTCAAGGTTTGTTCAATATGTTATTCATCAGTGTTCATTTAAAGCCTGCGAAACTATTTTTTTGGTTTTTGGCTGCTATCATTGTGAGTTCGTGACCGAATTCTTCGTTTCACACAAACCATTTTGTATAGCCAGTGACCAACTACAGATCAAAACTTAGAAGCAGAAATCAAGATTTAAAGGTCTATTGCCACAAATTTAAGTAAAAGCTGATGACAAATAACACTTTGTAGGTACCTTTTCTGGTTTGCAATGACCAGAATACATGACTTTGCTATTTATATCGGAAGATGCCTAAATAGGCCAACGGTAAGATAACAATGTTTTACTATGGTTGCCATTATATCTGTAGATAGATGGATGTTTCCCTAAAGAAAAATCTTCTATATTGGCTATTCAAGTGGTTATTCTGGTCATAGTGGGTTAAATTATCTCACCTGGTGATTTTTGGCTTGATGCTATATACAAATTTATGATCTTCCGGAGCAGGGTTGGTAACCAAATCTGGATTGCTCATTGTAATATTTTTAGTATGCTACATGTCAACACGGGCTTAATTCATGTATGAAGCATTTATTTAAAAATATCGTATGCAATTAGATAATTTATATATTTCCTCTCAGTTCCATGAGAAGATAGCATTTCTCGCGGACAACATTACGAGTGTCTCCTAACTGTCATCGTTTTGTCAATCATGCTGCCACTAACTCAACACTTGTACAAACTCCTTGCATCAAAGATGATGAAATAGAGTCTCATATTTACTACATGCAGACTTGTTACCCTTCATTGTGCGTGAAATAGGCGTCGTGTGATGTTTTACTTGGATACTAGAAGCATGTGTGTTTCTTACTTGATGAACATGATGGAAATATATGTTTTGATGCACTGGTAGTTGAGGGAGGCTAGCTGTGATTACCTGCTTGCACATCATCTTATGCCATGGTGTCTAAAGTGTTCATGTTGGAAAATAACATCTGCATGAAGATGTATTGTCGATGCTCTTGAAGCAGTGTGGGATCTTCTCAAGGGCTCAAGGTAATTTCTTCGTTGAGAACATTGTTGTTCCCAAGTTGTGATAAAAAAAATGGATGGAGTAGTCTTGCGATAAGCCTTCATGAGCTGTGATATGATCTTCCTTTACGAAATGCATTCTGAAGCCGTCATTTCATAATTCACAATTTGTCATTTTTTCACCAAAATATTATCTTTTAAAACGTAATTTCTGGTCCTTGGTATGATAAATTAAAGTGGTATGCTAACATGTGTAATAATAATATGTTAACAGCGGTATTTGGTAACATAAATTGATGAAAAACAATTCACTGATATTGAATTTACATTTACAAAAAAAATATAATCCTACAATCCATTGCAAGAGATTAAGGATCTTGATGATTTCATACCACCTTTTCTTCTTTATAAATTTAAATGTGTTGAATGGTAAAATTTTCACATATAACTATTTGAATATTGTTCGAGGGGGACATGTGATGGTGAAGTCAGGTGAAGTTGGGTAGAGCAGGAAGACAACATGCTATCTTCTTGCAAGATAGGGGGGAAAAGGAGGCGTGAAGTGAAAGCACAATGCATTTATTACATAATATGATGTTTAATAGATTTCAACAAATTTATACATCCGTAGCAACGCACGGGCATTCACCTAGTGCTTCACATTACATACAAGTAACTCCATTAATCCCCTTATCGGCACAAACATGCATCCTGTCCAAGTGTCCATTCTCATATTGCAAGAAATAGGAAACAGAGAAAAAAAATGGAGGATTTACCTTCACTGGAGACGACGAACTAGGCTGGAGGGGAGGCTCCAACCGCAGGTGATCGTCGCCGGCCGCGGGTCGTGTAGGATGCGACCAGGCGAACCAACAGTGCTAGTCGGGGAAACGTAGCTTCGCTGTGGTCAGAGCGACGTTGGGGACGTTGGGATAGTCGCCGCTCCTCGTGCGCAGCACAGCGACGCCATGCCGCTCATCGCCTCCCTCGCTCGCCTCTCCCTCATGCCGATCGCCAGATAAAGCCCCTCCGCAAAGCCGGTGGCCAATCCGGTGCCCGAGATCCGCGTCGATTCGGCGGTGGCTAAAATGCTCGGCGAAGCCGCCGCACAAGGAACCGGATTGGAGGGAGGCCGCCGCCGTCGAGACGTATTGGGGAAGGGGGCGGCGGAGGGGGTAGGTCTACTTCAGGATTTAATGTTGTCTGGAGGGGGCGAGGAGGCGGCGGCGCCGGAGTTGGGCAATGGACAGAGAGCGGCGGCGGCGGAACCTCCGGCAGGAGCATCGCTGGAGAACGAGGATGGACCTGACAGGCTGTGACCGGTAGATCTTGGGGCTGGTCGGTTGGACCAGTCTAATGGGCTGGGCCCGTCAACGTTTTTTTTTTCTGAGGTGAGAAAATTCTCAGAGGTATGTAACATACCTCTCCAGTTTTAGAGTGTGGTATCACTATATTTAAGCCATTGATTGGACGGAAATTAATGGCTATAATTCATTTGAGGGTACCATAAAACAACTCTTCTTGTAAGGTTTGCGAATAATAATCTAATAAAAAGCCGTGTGCATCCTTTGGATGCAGAAGCTGGGGCGATTTTTCCCCCTTTTCGAAAAAAAATTCTTCGTTCTGCCTGCGCCGCCTTTCCTCCTCCGCCTGCGGCCACCACCTCTGCATCTTCACGTTTTACTATTTCAGCCGGATTTAGAGTACAGTTGACCAAACGAGAGATGCCCTTCCCGTGATGCAGATCGAGGCGCCGCGGCCGAGAGGTGGGAATTGGGATCCTCTCGGACGCGTGAGGGAGAGGCGAATCCTCGCATCTTATGCAGTAGGTCGTTGGTGCCTCCTTGGTCGATTGAAACCTGTCCGCTGGAATCAATGGAGGTACGTTTATGTTTCGTCGGCCTTTCGAGTTCGTGCTCATGTATATATACGCTCTTCGCCTGATGCTCTTCCCACTCTCTTCATATTCCAGCAGCATTACCTGAAGAACCTATGCTCATCGGTTAGGTTTGATCTATCTTCATCTTTGCTACCATTCTCACGTCTCTCCTCTACAATCCACTCTTCAACCGAGTGATTTCACTGATACAGGCAAACTTTTGAAGGATTATGTATCGGTCCGCGGAATTCAATCTGCGATGTCTGCCAGCTCGATAATTAAGTGTACTACCATACGTCATGTGTTCATGCTTTCTTACCCATATTTTTTGGGCGTTAAATTGTTATTCATGACATGGTATTATTGTTGTCTGTATGCTTCAGGTTGCACAGTATACTGAAATGCAGAAAAAATCAGTATGTCCTAGATGGAGGCAAAGCCTTAATATGATCTGGTTCTATCCATTTTCGATCATATTTAACCGTTTGATAGGGTTTTTTTAAAATTGCTGCTAGATATTTATGGAGGTGACACGGGCCCTGCAACACTATCGGTTGCGCAACCAACTTTGATGACCATGGTCTCATTGGCGATTTATGAAGAGCAATAACTTTTCTTTGGCATCACACATACAGGTTCTTTCCCTTTCAAGATCTTGGATTTGAATTTTGATGATTGTCTTCTTCTTAGCTCTTCCGTAAGTTTTTGAATTATTAACATCTCGCTCAACATAAATATTTTGTATTGTCCTCGAAGATAGGCTATTAAGAAAGATTAGTATTGTTCCTTTAGTTTACTTGCACATGATTTAGTAGCCTTGATAGCTCTAATATGTTCCAGTAAAAAAATGAACTTGTTTATGCAGGTTAAAGAAATACCACAGAAAAAGCATTGTGAATTATTGACAATTAGACTTGACGCCAAAAAGATAGTCATTCACAAAAATATCTTCTACTGGTCAGGTATGCAGCACGCCCCTCTCCAATTTACTGCACACCAGTACATTTATAATTTCTGTATATAGATGAAGGACAAGAAGGATTTTTCCAAACATCACTAAAATATGGGTATTTTGAGGTGAAGGATGCGACGATGCGTTGTATTCTAAATAAATTGTGTTGGGATAAATCTCACGCGGACTCTTTTTGACGTTCAAAGTGGAAGATATGTATAACTAGGTAAGAGATGGGAGCACCTTTTTTTTTTTTTGAGGACTCGCAGGAGATCTGCGGTCATTATATTAAGCTTAAGGATAAAGGATCCACAGGTTACAGAGACGGCTGCATGAACACCCATGGCGGGCGAGACGCAGGCCAGCGAGATAGCACACTATCCTATTCCCCTCACCGATCTACCCCTACCTAAGGACCTGGCCACCAACCAGCTCTTCCAGTCGTCTAAGATGCGGTTGGCGAGCGCAGTAGCCGAGCATGATGCCCCATCAAAAACCCTCGCGTTTCGCTCGAGCCAAAGGGACCGCAGGGTGAGGAGGATGATGGAGTTGGTGGCGCGCCTGCGCTTGGTGGTTGTCGCAGCTTCCGCTTCTGGCCACCAGCTGATTAGGGATGCCGTCGCGGATGGAAGCAGTTGCAGGCACCCCTGCTGTCGGAAGACGCGGAGCCAGATCGTGCGGGCAAAAGGGCACTGGAGGAGAAGGTGGTCCAGTGTTTCGTCTGTCCGCACGCAGAGAGGGCATGCCCCATTATTGGCGAGTCCGCGCCGTTGTAGGCGATCCGCGGTCCAACATCTGCCCCACACAGCAAGCCAGCCGAAGAACTTGAATTTTGGCGGCGCGAAGGAGTTCCAGACCTGCCTGGCAGCTGGATGCTCGGTGCGCCCGGCAAAGCAAGCTAAATAAGTCGATCTGGTGGAGTACACGCCGTCTGCGCTGAACTTCCAGGCAAACGAATCCGCACTTCCAGGGGATAGCTGGACGCGCTGGATCCTCGTCCAAAGACCAAGGAACTGCACCACTGCGTCGACGGATAGCGGCCCACCGATATCGGCCGTCCACCGGTTTGCAACGAGGCCGTGCTGGACCGTGGCCGTGCGCCGACGGCTTGGGCGCACAAGGGCGACTACTGCCGGAGCGATGGCGGTGGCGCTGAGACCGTCAATCCAAGGATCCGTCCAGAAGAGCACCTGATCGCCCGTGCCCACCGTGACGCGGATCGCTGCATTGAAGATGGCCAGGGCATCCTTAGAGACAACCAGGTCCAAACCGAGCCAGGGCTTGGACGTACTCGTCCGGAGGAACCAGATCCACCTTGCGCGGAGGGAGGCATTAAGCCATCTGAGGTTGTGGAGGCCGAGCCCACCCAGCGATTTGGGCTGGCAAACCGAGTGCCAGGCCACCAGGCAATTGCCGCCACGAGCTTCTTCTTGCCCGACCCATAGGAAGCCTCTGCGCAGCTTATCAATGAGCTGCAGCACCCAAGGATCAACATCCAAGGCGATGAGTTGGTAGATGACGGTGGAGGTCATCACCGCCTGGACAAAGGACGCCCGGCCCTCTTTGGAGAGGAGCCTAGCTTTCCAAAAGGAGAGTTTCCGAGCGAGCTTGTCGATTAAGGGTTGGACATCCATCTTTTGGAGCTTGCATAGGGAGAGGGGCAGCCCCAGATATTTGCACGGAAAGTGTCCAACGGGGCAGCCCAGCGCAGGGGTGGCTGCCAGCAGCACCTGCTCCGTGCACCTGATGGGGATAGCCACGCTCTTGAGGAAATTAACCACTAAGCCGGATGCTTGGCCAAAGCAACCCAGGATCTCACGCACCACCGTTAAGTCGCCGAGACGGGGCTGCGCGAAGATGACGACGTCATCCGCATAAAGGGACACACGGTGCATGATCCCCAGATGACGGAGATCCCCCAGCAGCCCTCGTTCTTCCGCCTGGCGAAACATGGCCGGCAAAACATTCATCACAATGATGAAGAGCAGCGGGGAGATCGGGTCTCCTTGGCGCAGGCCCCTGCCATGGGAAAAGGAGGGGCCGGGCCTGCCGTTGACCGTCACACGAGTGGTGGCCGTACAGAGGAGCAGGATGATCCACGAGATCCACCTGTGGCCGAAGCCGCGCTGCCGCAGAACGCTGATGAGAAACGGCCACGAAACGCTGTCAAACGCGCGGGCGATGTCCAGCTTCAAGAGCAGCGAGGGCGTCTTGGTTCTGAAGAGGGTCCTGGCGGATTGCTGCACGAGGACGAAGTTGTCGTGTATGCATCGGCCGCGAACGAAAGCGCTTTGATTAGAATCCACCAGCTCCGGCATCCTCGGGGCTAGGCGTAGAGCCAACACTTTGGCCAGAAGCTTAGAGAAGCTGTGGACAAGGCTTATAGGACGAAAGTCCTTGAGCTCTACGGCCTGGTCCTTCTTCGGGATGAGGGAGATCAACGCGGTATTGAGGGCGCCAAAGTGTTGTCCCTGGCCAATGAACAACGCGTGGAGCGCAGCCAACACATCCGCTTTGACAACATGCCAGCACACCTTGTAAAAGTTCCAGACCATGCTGCTGGTCAAGATGGGAGCACCTGCCTATGATCTTCCTTACCTGAGCAACATTATCGCCTTCAGTCTCCAACTTTCCGCCACTGACATGTTGTTTCTGCCCTTATGTCTATGTAGGCCAACTAAATAAAATTTAAGACCCCACTTCGCCGAAAACATTTTCTGCCAGGAGGAAGGTTGTGGGATGATTTAGTCATCCAGACATGGCGAATAAATAGCTCGACTCCAGTTGATGATGACAGTTTGGTAAACTGATGCACCCTCAGAGAGGAAGAGTGACCGAAGGATAACCAGGGACAATCTTTATTAGTGTCATTTTCAGTACCCATCCATTAAAATGTGTGTTGCCGCACCAATCTTTGTTAGTGTCATTTTCTAATTCGACTCCATTATTAAATCTAACTTGACTCCAGACATTTTTATTAGTGCCATTTTCTATTTTCTTTGTTGATTATCTCGTGAATCCCAAAAATTTACTTGCTATGATGTTCGATATGTAGCAATAGCAAGATTTGTACTTTTGAAACTTTCGTAAGTGGTAACTACATTGTTGTTTCGGAAAAATGTTTCCCGTAAGGATTCGTGCTTTTCGCTGTATGGTCTGATTGTATTTATTCCAGTACCCAATGATAGGTTGATTTCCTTAGCCCATTCTAATCACTATTCTATTTCTTTAAATTCAGTTTACTGATTAAGCGCAAGAAGTGGCCTTGAGGTAACACATCAGGCTAAAGTTATTTCCACGCTCTTGTTTCAATTTCTAACTGATCAAATGAAGTTTCTATGTTTATCTATTTGTATACTTCCTATAAATTAATAAGAAATGATTATTGAGGTTTTCTGCTTCCGGTGTATGTTGGATTGTGGTTCCTTTTTAGCAACCTAGATTTTTTTTGTAGCAGATCAGAAAGTAATATGATGGCTATCTAACGACCTTATCTTGTTTCTTTTTCTACTGTACACTCAGATATACACCCGATAAAATTGGAATGATACAAATAAAAAGGTAGTTTCCTTTTTTTTCAATCATGCTGCAGCGTTTTCAGCATTTTAGGTTTGGGAATGGAGATATCTACTATGCAATTTAACTTATTCCAGAATAAGCAATAGGTTTGCGCTGAGACATGTCAATTTAGAGCCTATAATTTAACCTCATTATATACCAGGCAGACCTCTTTCTCTTAGAGATGATCTTCTGTTGGTGGTTTCAATGGAAGAATATATGCCTACTTGTTTTGTACAATAGTATGCATGATATTAGTAGAAAAGCAGGTCTTATAAACCACTGTTCCTCTGTAGAATGCTAGCCGAAAACATCTAAATTACTTGCTAGGGATAAATGTAATTGTTTATAGACTCAAGATTTTCATATGTCATAGGCAGGGAAATTAAGGAGAAATTCACTGGCTTACGTCAATATGACATATCTCCTACATAATAATTTGAAGTCCGACCTCTTCATGCTACATAAACATTGGATAATGTCTTGAAGAAGCATGGGCATCTAATTTGCAAGCCATCAAAATCTATGAAGCATTGTATCAAACACAAACCTAAAAAGTGCAAGTTCAAAATGAATCAGAAGTCTTATAAGTACAATATCAAGTAGTAGCTCATAATTATATTCTCCTAAAGGTGAGTTCATATACATATCCCATATAAATCGTGTTCTCTCTAGCTAAGTTCTGTAAAAACTATCCAAAGCATTTGATTTCGTTGATTAATCACAACACCGAGAAATGAAAATTTAGGCTTCATTTGCACTGCATTTAATTGAAACTGAGAGCGGAGTTTTGTCAACTTTCCAGAGCATATGGTAAAGCTTTTTTCCTTTCCAGTTGTGCAAAGACACATTTCCATTGTGATAAAATAGTTAAGACGAGGAATAGTATGGTAAGCTCTGTAACAATATTTTAGTATTCTTTTTAGTTCTGTGATGTACTGATATATCATTGTCAACATGCATATCTGACTGCTCTTAAGTAGTAAAAGCATTTCAATTGTTATGGATTCGGTATCTGCATCATGCCATGGTCTGGCACTATTTTACAAAAGATAATTTAAAGGTTTACATCTATGGTTACTAATCCCTTCCAAGACTTGCATGATTTGTATTGTCCTGCCATCTATCGTGGTGCAGCGATTTTCTCAGTTCACATTGTGTGTATGTGTGAGCGTGTATTACATATTACCGTTCTTTGTATATTATTTTGGATATTACTAGGCTACTAGCTACACAAATTCTACTGCTTAATCTCATCTTAGGTTGTGTTTTTCTAGCAACTTCAAAGATGAACAAGAGCTATCCTACTGTTTCGTATGAAATGTTTCACTGAACACTCCTAACAAATTGTACCTTATGGTCACATGAAACCATCTGGCTGATATTGTGAATTTTTTTTGACAGTGTAGAAATGATACAAAACTGCTCCATTGATTTTTGTGCAATGCTTTGTCTATCAATGATTTTGATGATTTCATTTCACCGTGTTAGTTTTTCCACAATCTAATTATTTCAAAGGTAAATTTTTATTGCGGATCAGCATATGTGCAAGTTAATATAAACTAAAATTTTCATCTTCTGTGGCTTGTGTATTTGCAACTTTTTAATATTTTATCATGAAATGGACTGGCGCTGCAACGCGCGCCATCATGATCTAGTGTATAGGTATGTAGGCACCTTATGTGGCAGTTTAGCTTGCCTCTAAAATCATAGACATCTTGTTGTGGCAACCTATTCGTCCCAAAAAATGTAGAAACATTTCAGTGGGGCATTTTATTCAGCCTTTGGAAATATAAAATCAATGCATAGAGACATATATATTGTCTCTTCCAAAATGTAGAGACACCTTGTTGTGGCATTTTGTTCTTATTAGAGGTTGGCCAACGTGCATCCCAATCTGGATGTCACGATGACACATGTACTGTAATCTTTTAATTTCCATTTTGACAGCCAAATTGGTTCTATATTATGCACAACGATTTGATCTCCTGTGACAACATGAATTCAACGATGCCAAGCAAGCGTTTAGGGGTTACAGTTTCAGAATACATTTGCTGCCACTAATACAGTTTTTCATAGAACAGATCATCTAAAAAAGTTACACAGTACTTCCAGTGTGAGTCTCTATATTTGTCTTGGAAATTCTTCTGATTCTCTCGACATGTTCAAGGACGTCAGCGTCAAGGTGGATGCCTCCTCCTGTCCCTTCCCTCGTCGGTGTAGATCAGGGTGGACGCGCATGCAGAAGTTCTGATGTACCCATCGTTTCTGAAGAAACAAAAAACACGCTTGAATCAGCAAAGCAGGAGGCGGCGGTAGGCGGCGTCGGGCAAGGACGGACATACCTTTGTGGGCGGCGGCAGAGCTTTCGGCTGCGATTGTATTAGGTGCTTATTCATCGCCTGTCAGGGACTAGTAGTGCTAGGGAGTAGTAGGTTATTAGCTGTAAGGGTAGTATCGGTATTCCACCTATGTTGTCATGTTGTAGTTGGTTAGGTCTATATAAGCCTATCCTTTATCCCCTTGCAAAAAACCAAGAAATATGAACCCTAATTTTATCTTTATTTTCCTGCATTTATCTTAGATAAATTCCTGCAATTTATCCAATTTATCCATCGATTTCTCCTCAAATCCCTCTTCTTGTGATCCTCTTCGAGCAGCGATCCACCAGGATCCTGACAAAGTGGTATCAGAGCGAGCGATTCCTGACCAAAATTTTCTCCCCGGCGACTCTTCGCAATCCGATTCGCACTAATTCCCCACCCTCCCTTCCCTAAATCAGCCAAGGTCTGCTCCGATTCGCGTCCATGGCGACCGCTCCCACCCCTTTCTTCCCCACCACCGTGGTTCCCTCGCCCCACTGTGGCTGCGGAGCACCAGCGTACGTCCCCGGTAGCTTTTCCCCCGTCGTCGCCTATCCACCACCTCCGTGTTTTCCCGGCGGCTACTACACCTCCCCCTTCCCCTGCTTCTACGGCGACCCAACCTACGCCGGCACCTACCCCTACCCACCTCCCGCCTTCGCGTACACGCCCGCGTATGGCTTCTCCCCAAACTGGCCAAATTGGCCACCGCCTACTCTAGACCCGACTCCATACACCAGCACTTCCTCTCCTCCCAATTTTCCAGTCGCATCAGATCTGCCTCCCGCCGGCTTCGACCACCATCCAGTTCCAGGCTTCCAGCGGCTCCCGACACCGCCCCGACCGGCAAATCCTATTCACCGCTTAATGCGGGCGTTAGGATCGCTCCCCCCTGAAGCGATATGTGTTGGGCCAGGCCCATTTTTTTTTTCATCGTGCGTGCTATTTCCGTTGGTCCGCGCTGGTTTCGAGTTGAGATTTTTTTTATCCGGTTTTTCTGTACGTGCCTTTTCTTCTACACTATGATTTCTGCTCCGGGTTTTCTGTTTTTATTCTTTGCTTTGATCTGGTGGTAATTTTATTTTTTCCAGTCATTTTTTAACTTTTATTTTCTTTGAACATTTTAAAATTTTGATTTTTTTTACTTTTGAACAGTTTTCAATTCTGAACATCTTTCAGTTTTAAATTTTCTAGATTTTGAACTTTTTATATTTAATGTTTGTTGAACTTTTTCAAACTTCGAACATTTTTTATTTTTAAATTTTTCAAATGTAAACTTTTTCGTATTTTGAACATGTTTTACTTTTGAACACTTTTCAGTTTTGCTTTTTGTTCGATTTAATTTCTGTTTAGATATTTGGAAACCGAAACTACAGACAACGACACACGAGTCACCCACGTGGAAAAGCCAGCGACGGATAAATGGGCCTGGCCTAGTTTAAAGATCATGCCGGACAGATTATCTCGCGCTTAAGGCGTGAAATAGAAGTGCCTAGCCGCGCAGCCGCTGCTTCTTTCCGATGGGGAACAAAACAACACGCGTAATCCGGCCCGCTTTGGAGTCGTGCGGCCATCCATTCCATGCGGCGGTGTGGGCCAAATCATGCCGATTTCCTCCTCCCAGTCCACAACCCGCGCGGCCGAAATCCTTGACTCCCCGCGACCCAACGTTAGGTTCTTTTTTCGCGCGAAAATTCATATTCTCCGCTTGTAGCCGGAGGCATACGATGCTCCGCACAGGGCAGTCATTTCTGTGCCGGCCCATTTCAACGTGGTAATCTGTTCATTTTTCAAAAAAAAATCAAGGTGGGAGTGCGTCCATTTTTCAAAATTGTCCCAAAATGGAAACCGTTCATAGGTGAATTTCGTTCATGTAATAGGAATGTTCAAGGAGGAAACCGTTCGTAGTTGAAATTCGTTCATGCAATAGGAATGTTCAAGGTTCAAAAATGTTCAACATGGGACTTCGTACATTTTCAAATCCGTTCATCCTCGAAATTCCGTTCATCATCGAAAATTGTTTAAAGAAGGAAATTGTTCATGCTTTTTGCAATTTTTGGTGAAGAATATATATCCGTTCATGTAAGTAAACCTTGGAAATCCGTTCATCCGTTGAAAATTGTTTAAAGAAGAAAACCGTTCATCATGGAAATCTGTTCATGTCTTTTTTGGAAAATTCGTTCATGTTTTTCAAAATTGTTGAGTTGGAAAATGTTCAACGTGGTAATCCGTTCATTTTTCAAAAAAAACCAAGGTGGTAGTGCGTTCATTTTCAAAATTGTTCCAAAACGGAAACCGTTAATAGGTGAAATTCGTTCATGCAAATAGGAATGTTCAAGGAGGAAACTGTTCGTAGTTGTAATTCGTTCATGTAATAGGAATGCTCAAGGTTGAAAAATGTTCAATGTGGGACTTCGTACATTTTCAAGTACTTTCTTCCTCGAAAATCCGTTCATCCTCGAAATTTTTTAAAGAAGGAAACCGTTCATGCTTTTTGCAATTTTGTTCATCATCGATATCCGTTCATGTAACCAACATTGGGAATAAAATTCATTGTTTTTTAGAATTTTTTTAAGTTAGGAACTGTTCGAGCTGGTAATCCTTATCGTTTTTTCAAAAATGTTCAACGTGGGATTTCATACATTTTCAATTTTGTTCAAAGATAGAAATTGTTAATGGATGAAACCGTTCATGTAATAGGAATTTTCATAGTTGATATTCGTTCTGCATGGATGCAATGCTAGTTGATAGTGAATCAGCATGGTAAAGATACAAGGGAAATGGAGTGGTGATTTTTTTGTCATGAGACTCCAGCAATCAACAAAGTTTTATCTATGTGAAAGGCAGCAAATGAATTAAATGGATAATTTTTTGGCACTAGTACTCTGATTTTTCACTATGCAAAGTTTGCTTAAATGAAACACTGTCTTCCTGCAGGCCCATTCGGACAACTAATGTTCTTCATAAGAAAATTACTGTGACTTTTGTACTTCGTTTTTTCGCATTGGTACTTTCCTGAAATGAAATTTTGAATGGCAGCTTCTTCAAAACAATCAGCAGATTGTTTTAAAAATTAGTGAAGGTTTCGTTCCTAAGAGTTAATACTACACTAACTTTCGTTCTTTTTTGATTTCGCACTGCTACTTTCTCCATAATGTTCTCGAAGCAATAAAATTTGGAAAAAGAAGCAGCTTCAAACATTATGTGCGAAAAGCTACAGAACAAAACAGAACGGTCAAACCTACGCGCGAAACAGTCATTCGTACGCGTGATCCGAAACGGAGTTCGTTCATTTCTTTTGAAGATCAACAGAGTTGTTCAGGTTCTGGATTTCAACACATAGTACTGTTTTTTTTAGTTTGATCCATTTGAAAAATATGTGTCGTGAAGATCCATTACACTGTTTCTTCATAAAGATCTACTTTCCAGCGAGGAAACAAAAAAGAACGGCGAACCAAACGAGTAAAAGAGCACACGAAAAAAACTGAACCTGGCGCGTGAAAACCACGCGGAAAGAACGAGCTAAGCGCTTGGAATGATTGGATTTTTTTTTTTTGAGAACAACGTGGAAAGATTGGATAAACGATGGAAAAACGAACACTGTCCACTCACGCACGCGCGGAAACTACTACTGGGCCGAGCCCATTTGTTGACGGGGGGCATGCGGAGCCAATCGGAAGCTCCGCTTAAAGCGGAGAATAGGGGCACCCGTCCCGACCACTCCAAATCGAGACCTCTGCCCGATCCAGAGCCACATCTCCTCCAAGACCTCCTTGTCACCGGCCCACCACACGTCGTCGCCGCCCAAGGAAGTGGGCGAGTACCCTGCGCGAGTTTCCCGACCACACGTCGTTGTTCGAACCCCTCGACGCCGACGGTCCCGTTCAGCAATGAGATCGGCCACAGCGCTCCCACACCATCCCGACGAAGACCTTGCACCACTACGTGCAACCCACCTGCATCCAGATCATCTTGTGCACGGAGATGGCCTCGCGCCAGCATGTGCAGCTCCCCTGCATCCAGATCGCCAAGATGGTCATGGTCCGCTCCAATTTGTGCAAGAGGGACCTAACCACGGAGATCAAGCTTCAGCCAACTCTGAGAGGCAGGCCACTGACTCCACCTCCGCGCCCAGGCTCCCACCGCTCGACGGCCTCCTCACTGACGTCTTCGATCGCACTCCCGAGGTGACCTTTTCTGCTCCTTCAAGGTCCTCTAATACGTGTGCAGCAGCAAACTCGCCAGAAATTCCTCTTGGCTCCCGTTTTGGCAAATCTTTTGATGTTCCTACACTGGCGTGTCCTGTTTCTGCAACAAGTGCACCAACACTGCAATCAGCTACTGCAGATACCGCTCTGCAATTGTTCGATGAAATGCCACAGCAATATGATTTTCAAAATCTCAACCGCAAAAGTTTGCTCCTAGCGAGATGGTGCCGAGCGAAGCTACTATGCGCTACCAGATAATTATGCCTTAGAGCGAGTCGTTCCTGAGTCAGTGTTCGCTGTTGACGATGACAATCCAGATGGCTGCTCAAATGAGTTTGTTCATGTGCTCACTAGCACTCCTGAGCAGCGTTCATATGCAGAAGAGCAGCAAGACATTGAACATATTCTCAAGTGTGTCAGCAGGGCACCAGAAACTGAACAAACACTTGCTTGTCTGAATTATCTCACTGATATGCAGCAGCAACACAAGTTTGAGAAGGCATCAGTACATGTACAACAGAGCGACCCACAGCTAAAAGAATGGGATTCAGGAGCTTCACTACCTCTTGTGTCACGCAAGACCCAGCATTCTGCTCTAGCTTTACAACGTGCAACTGCACTTGCTGGTTCAGAAGTTACACGTTTCCCTGGGTGTAAAGGCCTACCATTCTGGATTCCAAACAACATCTATGTCTCCTGGGAATCAGGAAATGGTATGTCAACATACTTTTTCTGGCATCCTGGTATTCTGAGTCTCATATATATGACACTAGGTAAATATAGTGGCCCATCAAGTCCGGTTTGTCCAGCAGACAGCGGAACTCTCATTTCTTAACTTGACAGACTGCATGCAATATATTGCTTCCAATGGAATTAACCCTGTACTCCATGCTAGTGTCCTTGTCATGCAAAGGGATGCACGTTTATCTCAAGGTAATTGCCTGTGTTCCTTGTACTTCAACAGTGGGCTAAAAACTGAATATTGCCAGGAGTTCTCAATGAATCTGGCAACAAGATTACAATGGGATCCTAGAGTTAGAGTGACCAAAGGGACTGGATATGTATTGAGACATCTATTGGCTGTGAAGTTTGGTACTCACAATTACACTTCCTTCATTGATATTGCTGCCAGTATGTGTTGGCCCCTGCAAATTCAATTCAGCAAAGAAGAAACATTGCAGCGTTGTTTCCTTTTCATCAGTGCATATTACTAAGCAGTGCAGTATGTCTATGGGACCCTGGAATTGCAATTTCCTCATACATGTATAGCTGGCTGGAAATGACAGATGTGAAGACATCAACTTGGTTACAAAGTCCATTACCAATGAACAAAACCTCTTCCGTTTGGGATCCTGGTATTGAATCACTCTATTTTTCATGCAACCGGCTGAACATAACAGAGCTGATTCAGATTAAGGGTTGGATTAGTATGGCATATAGGGGCATCTCCTTATCTCAATATCCATACATCTTGATATTCCCTCATGGCCAATTGAAGTTTGTCCGTCACCAAGGTGTCCATGAGACTGACAGTACAAAGCATTTGCTGCCATCTTCACAGATATGGGAAATGGATATTATCTTCATTACGTTTCTACCTCCCTGATAAGGTGAATGAAGTCTGATGGATAATTGACAATGATAAAAGTTTCTGAAGAAACTTGTCCATTGCTGAGCAATGGTCTCAAAGGGGGGAGTAATGTCAGGGACTAGTAGTGCTAGGGAGTAGTGGGTTATTAGCTGTAAGGGTAGTATCGGTATTCCACCTATGTTGTCATGTTGTAGTTGGTTAGGTCTATATAAGCCTACCCTTGTATCCCCTTGCAAAAAACCAAGAAATATGAACCCTAATTTTATCTTTATTTTCCTGCATTTATCTTAGATTAAATTCCTGCAATTTATCCATCAATTTCTCCTCAAATCCCTCTTCTTGTGATCCTCTTCGAGCAACGATCCACCAGGATCCTGACATCGCCGAAATCCGTGCTCGGGGTGGGAAGGCGAGGGGCAAGACGGCTACAAGATGGCCGAGGTCGATGAAGGGGTCCATAATCCTTTGGAGGAGGAGCAGGGCACACCGTCTTTCTCCTTTCCATCTCGATGGCAGCAGATCGGATCGACGGTGTGGTGGCATAGAAAGGGGAAGTTTTGGGGAGGAGACAATGCGTTGCGAACAGATAAGCCCGAATTATTTTTGGGAACGTCTAGGTAGCAAACGGGGGCCGGTTAGTCCCAGCTAGCCATCACCTCATATATGGAAAGTACCCAACCCACGGGATCCGGAAAAAGAAAGGGCCTAAAAACTATCTTTACCCTCCGTACAAATGAGGAAATTTTAGTACAACCGGGAATCAAGAAAAAGCCCACACGTGCAATTAATTTTCATGCAACGAAAATTCAAAAAGTCACAACTTTCAAACGCTTTGTCGGAAGTGTGCTTCGTTTTCACCGTTGGCCCTGCCGCGATGAGATCTTTGAAACTAGATCTCATTTATATATATTTCGCCAATTTTTTTTCATAAAGCAACTCTAGTGTTGTGGCAAAACAACTTTGTACAGTAGTTGCTTACACTATTATTATTTTTAAATATTTTGTAGTCAACTTAGTTTGATATTACTCACTTAGCAACAACAGCCAACAACATCATAGTACCGAGAAGCGCAACTTTAACAACTAGTTTCTGAGGTAAACAACTTAGTAGCAATGAAAAAACAACTCCGCAACAAACAGTGCACAACTTAGGCACAACGGTAGGCATTCACGACAAGGGCTCGCAACTTGACAACAATGGTGTTACCCAACTTAATGCTACTAGTAGGAAACTTATGCATGGCAATATGCAGGTTCACGATCATGGTGCACAACTTTAATAATCCCCAAAAATGGGGTTGCATTTCGTGTAGGCTATAGTTGTTGCACTCATTTGAAGAGTTGTTGTTGGTGATGTTTACCTTACAACCATCTCATACTAGGTTGCAACAAGTGCATGCTACAGTTAATGCACCATTTGAATACGTTGTTATTGGTGGTGTTTTAGTTGCAGCTATCTTCAACCTTTTTGTACACAAGCTAGCAATCCATGTAATCTTTGACTGCTCGATGTATCCCGTCTTGCTTGGAAAGGTCTGGAAACACGAGCACAAATAAGAGCACACTTAGTGGGTACAAACCTGCAACTTACTTTGGTACGTACAACAAGAGCACAAACATGATGTAACCAGTTAAGTAGCTACAGAATCTCGGAGTTCTTTTTAAGTAGAGCATGATTATAAAATGCAGACAACTTGGTTGTATGGAAAAACAACATAGTGTGAATCCCGGGTCAAACTAAATTGCATACATAGGTCATGTTAGGTTCTTTGTTAACTAGAACATGATTATAAAATGCAGCAACTTAATTGTATGAGAAAAACTACACAAGGCTAATCATGGGTACAACATAATTGCATAGCTAGGGAATCCCAGTTTCTAGTTAAGTAGGACATGAGTACATCGATGCAGCAAGTTAGTTGTATGAGAAAACAACACAAGGTGAAACGTGGGACAATTAAAATGCATAGTTAGGGTAGCCCATGTGCTTCTTATGTAGAACAACTCAAGGTTTGTTGCTTGTAGCCCATGTGAATCAAAGCAACTAACCTGTCGACAACTAATCAAATCAACTCATATTAAAAGGTGCAATAAAGTAACTATACAAACAAATCAACTAAAAATGGGGAAAAGGAAGTTACAAAAGCAAAACAACTCCCCTCACAATCAGTGTGCAATTTAGACTAATATACTTATTCAACTTAATTAAATGGTACAAGTAACTTAGCTATGTTGACATAAAGAACTTAGCTATGTTCAAAAGCAACTTAATATATGTTGTGAAACTTAGTTAACTGCTGCAAAAGCAACTTAATAGCATGGAGTAGCAACTTAACTATGTTGACATAAACAAGATAACTATGTTGACATAAACAAGATAACTATGTTCAAAAGCAACTTAATATATGTTGTGTAACTTAATTAACTGATGCAAAATCAACTTAATAGGATAGAGTAGCAACTTAACTATGAAAAAGGAACACTCTCCATTGATCGACATAATGTGCAACCAACTTAGGGCATGCATGTAGCAACAAAGCATTGCATGTAACAACAACTTAGAAAAGGAACACTCTTGATTGATCGACATTATGTGAAATCAACTTAGCACATTGGTGAAGAAACAAAGAGTGTGTGAAACATCAATTTCGATAGATCCCAAAACCCATGCAACAACTCAGTGAAAAAAACTACAACTTAGATAGATCCAAAAAACAACAGGGGATGTAGAGTTGCAACTTACTTAGATCCATAACCCAGTGCATACTAAATGAATCCAGCATCGATGCAACAACTCAGTGAAAGGAGACAAAGTTGCAACTTAGTTGGATCTAAAACCCCAGGTGGATACAAAAACAAATGGATATAGAAACCATCAAACAATTTCAAAGAGATTTGAGGAACATGCAACTACTTGGAACACATATCCCTATTGGCAGCCAAGATGGACATAACGAAGAGCAGCAACATTAGTATGATGTAAAGCAACTTAGCACATGTGTGAAACAATAAATATAATGTCTATAAAAGCAACTTCGTAGTTTGTACGAATAGCCATTATCAGTAAGCTACTTAACACACGTGTGACACAACAAAGCACTATATTCAGAAGCAACTTAGAAGACATGTCTCGAGGACACCCCGATTGCTTGACACACGTCAACAAACTCCGTTGATGCTAATAAATTACCAAATCCCTGCTATGAACCGAACAATTGGTTGAGTGGCCAATTTCTAACCCTGCATAAAACACATGAGAATTTGGTGTGTGTAAGCCAAAATAGCACCGAACAGTCACTTAGATAACTCAAAAGTCCACCATTGCATGGGTTCATATTTCAGCTGCAAAAAAATGTTCGAGTTTGGAGAATATACCTTCAATTTTGGGGAGGAAAAATGTCTTTGGATTTCGAAGTCGTCCACCATCATCCACATGCTTCTCCAAACACTCAGACTTCACAACCGTAGCATTGGTATCATCACAACCGATCAATTGTCAGTAAAGTAGAAATTTTAGGAAATTTGGCAGGAATCTGTAGTCAACTTAATTGGAGCGGTGATTTAACATCATCTAGCTACTTTGGAGGATCGTAAGACAACTTAATTCTAGCTAGTAGGCAACTTAATATTAACAGTTACGCAACACTTAGAATCAGTGTCAAGTTGAGTACACCTATTTTGACAAACAACTCATATGATCTCTCATGAGATCGATACACTCGGTAGAATAACAACTAGTTTACCTTTAAATGCATAGTTGAAGGCTCTAGCATTGAGCCCAAGCTAGCAAGAGAAACAATTCATGTACCAAATACAACTTGAACTTCAAGGCTGGTGACCAAAGTGCTTAGCGACAGAGGAAAACAATCCTTCACGATGTACTACTCTAGTATACAAGTCCAGGCCGGGAGTATGATCGATCTAGCAACTCTAGCTTGTGCATGATGTACTATTAGTTGTACGTATGAGCAAACGACGACCGCGCACGACAGGCACATATTTCTCCACATCGATCAGCTCAGCCATGCTGGAGTAGCAGACTAGTATTAGGATTCAATATCGCTATAGTAGCACGACCAACTCGTTCTCTATCTCTTCCTAGTGCTATACCAGCACATGAAGCGAACAAACATCGATCTAGCACGACCGAGCTTTGAACAGTCAAAGTGAATACCAAAATCATGGCGCCGGCTAGCCCGACAACTGCATAGCGCATATGCGACGAGGATGAACTGATGCCCGGTGGTGGTGGTGCACGGGAAGCACGCCGGAGTGGTCATACTCGCCGGGGTCGCCGACGCAGCGGAGGGTAGGAGGATCTGGTGGAGGGAAGGACGGACCGGCAGAGGGGAGGAGGGGCCATCGGAGGGGAGGGGGCCGGTGGAGGGGAGGACTGCCTCTGGCGGAAGGGCTGGCCAGCGAGGCTAGGGTGGCGGCGCGGAGATGGAGGAGATTGAGGGGAAGAGAAAGTGGATCGGTTGCGGGTGGATGGGAGGCGTAGGAGAGGGGCGCACACGAGGAGGGGGCGAGGGTCCGAGGTGGAGGAGGGGCGCACCGGAGTTGGGGGAGACTGGCAGGCGGCGGCGCAGGTGGAGGCCGGCGGCGGAGGGGATGGAGAGGGAGAGAGCTCGTAAGGGAAGAAGGGGACGCACGAGGGGAAAGCGGTCGAGACCACCGCTATCTTTGTTGTTGTCGAAATGATCGTGGCTCGCTGCTCCATCGGACGGACCAGAATCGAGGGCTACGGAGAGCAAACGAGCCCCCGTGCACTTATTAGCACTTGGGTTATTTTTTCGCCGCGTGCACGATCGGTCTAGTGCCCGAAAATCGCCAAAAGAAACTGACCGAGCGCGTGTAAGTTGCCAAAACTCGCCTCGGCCCGCGCACATCCTGTCGCGCTCGATTATTTTGAAACAACCCTGAAAGAAAAAACAGATTGGCACCACATTGCGTATGCGTGTGTACATGCTAATGAAATAGACCGGACAATCTGAAACTAATAATAATAGGCCCAACTCGAGTTATTTTTTATACATGGGGATGTACACCGTACACGGTGAATATACAGGACAAGCCAACGTATACGTGTTAATTTGTAAAAAAAAGGATCCAGATGTACATGTAGACGTGTTAATTAGAAAAGGGATTCAGCCACGCTAATTAGGTTCTCCAAGGCAATGTACAAATAAAAAAAAAGTATGTGCACATGGCGGTGGTGCCTTGCTTGGCATGCATGTTTTTTTACAAAAGATGTCAACTAGGAGTAGTATACATAAAATTAATCCCTGCCATATATATGATCGTATTTTTTCACATTTTATTCTTTTGTTTATTCTTATCTTTATTAAGTGGGTCAAGATCGCAGCTGAAATTATTCATTCACAATAGAGCCTCTTATCTTTCCACACAAAGATTCGATAAGGATGATAGAGCCGACACTAGTAGGAAAATGCTCATTAGTGGCGCACCAAAAATCTATTATGTGGCGCATGGATGGTGCGCCACAGAATTCTCGCCACAAAAATAAGAATTCGGTGGCGCACATGCCCATGCGCCACAGAAAGTCTTATTTCTGTGGCGCACCGGCGGTGCTTATTTCTGTGGCGCACCGGCGATGGTGCGCCACAGATTTTTTGTTTGAAATTCAAAAAAATGGTTTTTTGAAATTTCGCTGGAAGGTAACCGGAGGTGTGTGGTTGGGTGGGTGAAGGAGGAGGCCGGCCGGAGGAGGAGGTGGTGGTGGTGGAGTAGTAGGAGGAGGAGGAGGTGGTGGTGGTGGTGGTAGTGGTGGTGGTGGTGGAGGAGGTGGTGGTGGTGGTGGAGGTGGTGGTGGAGGAGGAGGTGGTGGAGGTGGTGGTGGAGGTGGTGGTGGTGGAGGAGGTGGAGGAGGAGGAGAAGGTGGTGGTCGCCGGAGTAGGAGGAGGCCGTCCGGAGGAGGTGGTCGCCGGAGGAGGTCGCCGGAGTAGGAGGCTGGCCCCGGAGGAGGTGGTGGTGGTGGAGGAGGAGGAGGAGGCCGCAGGAGGTGGTGGTGGTGGTGGTGGAGGAGGAGGAGGAGGAGAAGATTGCATCCAAGGAGGAGAAGTGGAGGAGAAGTGAGGAGAAGTGGAGGAAGGCGGCAGAAAATTCAAATTTTGGACGTTAATTCTGTGGCGCACCAATGCGCCACAGAATTTTGCTGTAACTTTTTACTCTTTTCGAATTTGGGGATTCTAAAAATTGACCAACCGGGCAAGCCCTGGTGAATTCGGATGTAGAATTTTCTCCCGGTCATTTTGATATATTGTGCTTTTTTCGAGTTCGTATGCAACCAGAAATCCAGTTTGATGATTTTCCCACGCAATTTTGCAAAAAAAGTCGAAATTCATGTTTGTTAATTTTCAGTGGTAAAAGATGACATAATACATGGGCATCTTGAAGGAATTTTTTTTTGAAATTTCTATCTATTTTTTTACAGAGGTAAAAAAGGCGATCCACGGGGGGGGGTGGAGTTGCGTGGGGAGGCAAAAAAAAACTTCTATGGCGCATGGAACTCATGTGCGCCACAGAAATGTCTTATTTCTGTGGCGCACCAGGCAAGGTGCGCCACAGAATGTCTTAATTCTGTGGCGCAGAGGACCACGTGCTCCACATAATGCGTTGATTCTGTGGCGCACGTGGTCATGTGCGCCACAGAAATAGTGAAACCAATGATTGGGGTTGGTCCCACCTTATTTCTGTGGCGCATGGGCTTGTGGTGCGCCACAACATTAAGCTATTTTTGTGGCGCACCATATTCGGTGTGCCACAAAAACAATTTCGGTGGCGCATATGTAGTTGGTGCGCCACAGAATTAAGATCTCATCTATAAGGCTTTTCCTACTAGTGCGAAGATTTACGACCATGCAATAAAACATGGAACCAGCCACCGAGACTACGAGATTAATCCAGTCTCCTTGAAGATAACCAAGTAGACGAAATCTCCATGATTTAGGGGTTAGTAGGTACTACTTGTAGTCCATGTGTAGGATTCAAGTATGGATGCCATGAATATAAAAGATATACCTTGAATATTCGCATCAAGATCATCGATTTAAAGACATATATGTGATATGATCAAGAAGAAGAAATGAAAATGGAGTCCTTATGTGGAACTCAAAATTAGCCATGCTCTAGCTTATGTGTTAAGAAATGAATGATCAAGATCTTGAGTGCTTGATTCGAAGTGAAGAATTCAAGATATGGCTCTAAGTCAGTGTCATGATAGGCTCATGAGTTGAGCTATGGTTGACTAAGATTTAGAGCATGCAAACAAATGAAGAGTTCTTTATACACCTCAATATAGTATGATAGAGCATGAGAAGATAAAAGGTTTACCAATACAAAGAGTGAAGAATAGATTCAAGTTTGATCAACACATGAAGCATGCAGTATGTGCCACGTGAAGCCATGTGGTATGGTAAGCATTGTCAATTATGCTTTATGAACTAACCCATCATATATGTGCCCTTGTGTTGTCTATGTGGGTTAGGTATCTTTCCATGGGCATGCATCAAAAGTGAGATCTCATATAATCCATGAGAGGATGACATCAAGTGGTGATCGTCATCAAGGTTGAGTTGGGCAAGTTCAAATTGAGCGTCTCAAGAGGATCATATGCTTGAAGCTTGCCGTCCATTTGGTGATAATGGACATGTGAAGATGTGCTTAATAAAGCTATCCCATAGTGGTGTATGGGGGAGCATATGTGAGTCTTCACGAAGCAACAATGATCAAGTGAGGCATTCTGGCTTGAGTGAGGCTTGAAGAGTTATCATCAAGATCAAGCGGGATGCGCAAGGCAAAGGTATGGCCTTGCTAGGTCTTCCTTTTACCGGTCTCAAGTTGGTTGTTGGGAGACCGGATTATAGGATAGATAGCCGCACTATCTAGAGGGGCTTTTGGTTGGGTAACTTGATCGCATCGTCTTAGGGAGCTCAATCATTTGCATACTTTGCATATCCCTATTGCTTCTTGGTATTTCTCTGTGTGAGGTTCTTGAGCTTGTTGCTATCTTTACAACAAGTCCAAGTTCATCGAAAACGGAATCTGCATGCATCTTCTATTGCGTTTTCGAGTTTGGACGTCTTCACCATTTCTTAACGGTGGGAGACTTCCTCTCTAGAATCATCTAAAATATTATGTGAGGAGTCTCCATATTTCCAACAAAATTGGTTTCATGTCAATCGGAGTTCGGGAGCATCTGGTCCGGCCCTACCGAGCTGTATGCTGGGTTGCCCGTTTTTCTGCCTGTTTTTCTCCCCAATGGTTCTATTTCCTCCTAGACTATAAATAGGCATTCTTCCACCTTGGGCGAATAAGTTCTTACTCTCTCTCTTCCATTGTTGCCTTTGAGGAACTTGCCCTATCTCTTGATTCCCCCATGATTCTTGCTCATTCCTGAGGGATCTAAGAGAGGAGATCAAGATCTACAACTCCACCAATCCATTCCTCCCCTAAGTGAGGGAAACTCTTGGGATCTAGATCTTGGAATCATTTATTGATTTCCTACATTGTTCTTCCTCTCTAATTCCATCCTAGCATTTGTTGCTTTGGTGGGATTTGAGTGTGAGGGATTTGAAAACCTTTGGTGTTCTTGCTTTGCATCATTGCATAGTGTTGAGCTCTCCACCACGATTCGTTCGAGTGAGAGACCGTGAGCTTGTTATACTTGGAGGGAGACCTCCTATTTGGCTTGGCGGTTGGTGCTCCGGTGATCTCTTCAAGGAAGATTGTGAAGAGGCACGGGCTTCTCCTTCGTGGAGCTTGTGAAGTGGTTTTGGAGCTTGCCATCTTAAGAGTGGAGGAAAAGCTAACCATAAGGAAAGGGCCATTATCCTTCGTGGGTTTGGCTCGGAGAAGAAGGTGAGCCTTCATGGTGTTGGGAAATCCTTCGTGGGATCCCCACCTCGCCAAACGTGACGTACCTTTTTGCAAAGGAAGGGAACACGGGAATACATCTTCGTCTCCGCGTGCCTCGGTTATTTCTATACCCGAGCTTACTTTCCTTTGTGATAGCCATCGAGCTTGAAGTACTTATATCTTGCTATCACTTGTTGTTCATATGTGTATATATATATATATATATATATATTGTTCATATCTTGCTTAGCTCTAGTAGTTGTTGCACTTAGTTGAGCCTAGCATATTTAGGGTTTGTGCTTGTAAACTAAACGTTAGTTTAATTCCGTATTCTTACAAGCCAAATCCGTAAGAGTTTTTAACGACTATTCACCCCCCTCTAGGCGACATCTCGTCCTTTCATGAGAAACTTGCACGACATCTTTTGTCCTACCATCCCGTTGCAGTGGGGCCTCAAGGGAAACTACTGGTAATTAAGGTACTCCTTTTAATAGAGTATCGGATCAAAGCATTAACACTACGTGAACACACATGATCCTCACATCATAGCCATCCCCTCCGGTTATCCCAATTTCTGTCCCTTTGGGGCCTCGGGTTTCGGACAATAATATGTGTATACAACTTGCAGATATGATCAAAAACAATAATTGTCATCATGATTCAATAACATGTTCAGATCTGAGATCATGGCACTCGGGACCAAAGTGACAAGAATTAAGCATAGCAAGTTGCAACAATGTAAAAAATACTAACAACGGATACTTGGCACTATGCCTATAACAATCTTATAGCTATTACATAACCAATTTCATCCAATCCCTACCATCCCCTACAGCCTACATCGGGGAATTACTCACACATGGATGGGGGATACATGGATGGTTGATGGAGAGGCGTCAGTGATGGCGATGGCGATGATCTCCTCCAATTCCCCGTCCCGGCAGGTTCCCGAATTGGGGTTTCTGGTGGCGGCGGAGTAACAGAACTCTTTCTGGAAAAACTTCGACCCCCCCGGTATTTGCAGTCCAGGGGCTTTATATAGTGCGAAGGAGAGGTCGAGGGGGTGGCCGAGGCGGCCAGACCACCCCTAGGTGTGGCCAAGCCTGACCCGCACCTATGGAAGGTGTGGGCCCCTTGTGGCCCCTCTCCGTCTCGTCTTCTGGCTCTGTGAGTCTTCCGGTGAAATATGAATTTTGCGATATTTTCCGGGAATTTTCCTGAAAGTTAAATTTCTACACAAAATGAGACACCAGAGCAATTTTTCTGAAAACAGCGTTAGTCCGCGTTAGTTATATTCAAAACACAGAAGATAGAGGGTAAACAACATCAAAAATGTTCGGGAAAGTAGATACGTTTTGGACTTATTAGTGACTATTGTCCTCCAACCATCCATACAAACATACACAAACATTCAATTGATTACATGTCTCTTGTTGACTCTAACCCATAACTAGCTAATAGGAGTTTGTGCAACTCTTTAAACACATATGGATGGATTCTAATCATTTTGTAGCATCCTTTTATATCATCAAGTTGTTCATGCACCCATTCAAGCTCAGTTTGTTATGAAATCCTCCTAATTGGCTTATTTAAATATTTTAGAATATATATAATGATAGTAGCCCAATCTAGCCATGTCATGCACCACTCCAAGAAGATGTCTTATGCTTTTAAGTTCTTCACCACGTGCATTATCTTCTCCATCCATGCATGCACACTATTTGAACTAGACAAGTCAAAAACTCAGACATGCAAGAATAGTCTACAACAAATACCAATTAAAACACTAAGGAATTGTCTACAACAAATTTCAAATAAAGGGGACACACAATGGTGCATAGGTTATAGAATGCTCACGAATAATCTACAAGAAATTCCCACTCAATAGTACACACAATGGTCCATAGGTTCTAGAATGAACACCACTTGTCATTCAACTTATACTAAATCACAAATCTACCCGTTCAACTCACCATGTGTCCTTCGGAGATAATCAAACCTTCTTGCATGCGATTTAAAAGCTACCAACAACTCTCTATGCTCCCTTTTCATGGAAAGCTTGTGAAGTGTGAACATGAAATCAATGCCTCCACTAACTCCACACTCTCAAACCACCGATAAAAAAATTCTTCATAGTTGGGAAAGAGTCATCCTTGCCGCAAGAACTTCCACTATCCACCATTGAAACTATATTCCTCAAGGTAGTGATGTCTGCCTTGAAAATGGAGCTCCTTTTTTCATTCTCTCCCACCCCCACTTCGTGTTTTTCTAGTGTTGTTTTCTGGCCTCAACATAACCATCCAACAATATTGCACTTTCATTCACCAATCTTGTTTCTTATCCTGGAACAACTATTGATTCTCCGGTGACATGAGCCTTCCTAAATATGACATTGTGTTGTTCTAAATTGTTGGTGGCCCATTTCAAAACTTTGCATGTTTGTACTGGAAAATAGCATAGTAAATAAATTACTTTAAATTATAGGGATTTCTATTTTCGTGCCCTCGGTTCCTTAGTTGTGCTCAGTTTTCCCCAGCCCCTTAGTTTTTCCTCAGTTTTACCCTAGCCTTTGTCTGAAGACCCGCAGAAGGAGCTCAGACGGAAGGAATCCGTTTATTTGGACGTTACGTGCCGACGTGTTGCGCCGTGTCGTACGTGGGGCCGCGTCGTGTGGGGCCGCGTCGCGTGGGGCTGGTAGAAAGGGACCGCGTGGGACAGGACGAGAAGCGTTTGGTTGCACGTGAGCGGGAGCTGGGTTTTGTCTCTCTCGGCCCAAATTGGCATTTTTAAGAGCACCTTTTCCCCTCTTTCTCTCTCTGTCTTTTTCACCAAATTAGTATCAAATCTAGAGAAGCTTCTATTTCTGTCTTTCTTCAATATGGCAGCAAATCTAGTAGCAAATCTACGGGGTTATTTATGCCTTTTGGCCCTCGTTTTTGCCCAATATGGCAGCAAATCTAGTAGCAAATCTAGAAGCTATTATATGATAAATTCACAGCAGCATAATCGAGAAAACTAAGTATAATACATAGGTAAACTGCATACGGCAGCCAAAAGCAGCCAATAACATTGTTAATGTTCACGACAAACTAAGCTGCAAAAATATACAAGATCACGCACGCAATGTATGGACAACAAGAAGATTAGGATGAATGAATTTGTTCTTCATTCCTCCTCATATATTTCTCCGTCGCTCCATTCGTGCAATTCCCCAAGGAAATATTCATTGAACTCCTTCCTGCTGCAGTGTGAGGCCAATACATCCTCCAAACGGTATGGCATGTGTTCATTTCTCAAACCGTAGAATCCTATTCTATCCACACGTAGTGGCCACTCATCCCGGGCATTTGTATCATGAGAGTACGCTCCGATATAACCCAAATCCGTGTAGTAGATGCTGCCAGGTTGAAGTGTCGGGTACACTCTGGTGTCGACGGAGATACACCGGATATAATTCACGAAGAAGGCATTACTGCCAATGTTAGTGACCGGATGGAGAGAGCGGCTCTGAGTGTCCACACGGTACACCAATGGTCTGCCCGCCAAAGCCGCGCCGACCAACAACACAAGCAGCAGCTCACCATCCGACTCCACAAGGTAGAACTTCGACGTCCAAGTTCGGAAATGAAATTAGTGTCTCCATCTTGACGAGTGCTCGCGCGCTGCTGCAGCTGTATATTGGTGCACACTATTCTTCCGATCTCAAAATTGTCCGCAGCTACTGCATACGGTTCACCATTGAACGGGGTAATGGAACGGAAACCATGGTTCTTGATCGAAAATCTTCCTTCTCCCCAATCCCCATCTTCATTTATATCCTTAGTTGGAGTGCTCTCATCGACCCAACCAATTTCCGGCGGGTAATGTGTGGCAACGAAGACCATAGTCGGGGATTTGATAACAGCGACCGATTTCAGAAAAACGGATGGCATCCGCGCCTCAAACATCGTGTTCGATTTCTTTGTGAGTGGGTTCAGCAGCCCTATCTTGTGCGGTGGGTTCTTCCGGGCAAGCACGATGACGCCACGGGAAAAGCCGAGGAAGTAGAATCTAAAATATATTGAAAAGATAACATTCAAGCACTAAGATTGAAAATAAGATCTATGGTGACGCCACGGGAAAAGCCGAGGAATTTGAACCTTGCACGAACTGCAGATAGATCTATGGTGACGTAGCGGGATGTGCCGAGATGGAGGAAGGTGAACTCAGCGGCGCGTGGAAGGGCGTGGTGTAGCATGATCCATTCGTGCGGGTGCACGTCGGGATCGGGTAAACCCGAGCGCCAATTTCTACGGACTTGCCTCATAGCGGAGTAGCTGTCCACGTACTCCTCTTTGGCCAATAAGCATTCGCCGATCTTGTGAAGTGGTCCGTCGGCGGTGAGACCGGCCCGGTTCACGGAGGCGCCGCGCTTGGATGCGCCGCCCTCGGATGCGCCGCCCTCGGAGGCGACGGGCTCGGCGGCGACGGGCTCGGCGGCGACGGGCTCGGCGGCGACGGGCTCGGCGGCGACGGGCTCGGAGGCGACGGGCTCGGAGGCGACGGGCTCGGGGCGATGGCCGCCGGCGCATTCTTCTTCTCCATCGCCGGCAGGGGAGGGCTCGTACGGCGGTTGGGGTTTTTGGAGAAGTTGATGGGACGTGAGAGGGGTGGTTTCGTGCGTGAGCGATAATGAGACGTACTGTGTGCGAGAGGGAGGGAGAGAGGGGCTTACGCGTCCTAAATGCGACCCGAGTCAACAATGGCACGTCTTCCACGTCCGCACCGCGACACGCGTCAACAATGGCACTTCTTCCACTTCGCACCGCAACACGCGTCCTCGAGTCTAACCCTGGAAATTTAGATATACTCATGTATACCCTCGAGTCATATACTAGCATTTTTTGTATGCTCGGTTTTCACCTTGAGTGCTAATACGGCTAGTGCAATATACTCAGTTTTACCCTCAAGTGGCTGGTCAACGAGAGTCAACAAATGGGATTAACTAGTTAAATGAGTTATTTAATGTGCAAAAAATTCCGAAAAGGAGTGGCACTTACTCATGGAGTCTTTACCACAAATTTCCACTTCTCAAATCATAGATAAATCGTAGATAAATCAAGTTTCACCACAAATTGCCACTTCTCAAATCACCTAGTAGCTATGAAGGTGCATGGTTTTCCATAATAAGCCCTACCCAAAACAGCTTTCCCCAAAACATACTTTGTCCGAATGAGACCATAATTTTCACACTCATGTAGATTTGTATTGCAAATAGTTTGAGGTAGGCCAAGATGGGTTTCATTGTACAAAACACGCATTTTCCATTTTTTAAATCTCATATTTGAATCCCTTAGTCCGTTTACTACTCACTTGCCCTTGGTTTCTTGATACTACTCGGCTTTGCCCTCTCCCTTCACAAACTCTCACAGACGCCCAACATTGCCCCGATTGGTCTAGCCCATGTCACGCGGATCGTGCCCGACGACCGTTGATCGTATGATCTAATGGGCGGGATAACCCCTATCTCTCTCTCTGGTCGGGGCCACCACCCTCTCTCTCTCTCGTCGTCGGTTAGCTTCACGCAAAGTTTGGTTTTCTGCATTATTTTTCACGAGCTAAATTATAAACTCTTTTTAGGCATTACTTTTCACGCAAAAAATGATAAACCATCACCGATTTGTTGTAGCCATTACTTTTCACGCACAAAAATGATACACCATCACCCATTTCGTGTACCCATTACTTTTCACGCAAAAAATGATAAACCATCACCGATTTTGTTGTAGCCATTACTTTTCACGCACAAAAATGATAAACCATCACCGATTTGTTGTAGCCATTACTTTTCACGCACAAAAATGATACACCATCACCCATTTCGTGTAGCCATTACTTTTCACGCAAAAAATGATACACCATCACCCATTTCGTGTAGCCATTACTTTTCACGCAAAAAATGATACACCATCACCCATTTCTTGTACCCATTACTTTTCACGCAAAAAACGATAAACCATCACCGATTTCTTGTAGCCATTACTTTTCACGCACAAAAATGATACACCATCACCCATTTCGTGTACCCATTACTTTTCACGCAAAAAAATGATAAACCATCACCGATTTTGTTGTAGCCATTACTTTTCACGCACAAAAATGATAAACCATCACCGATTTGTTGTAGCCATTACTTTTCACGCACAAAAATGATACACCATCACCCATTTCGTGTAGCCATTACTTTTCACGCAAAAAATGATACACCATCACCCATTTCTTGTACCCATTACTTTTCACGCAAAAAACGATAAACCATCACCGATTTCTTGTAGCCATTACTTTCCTTTTAGGCATTACTTTTCACGGTAAAATGATAAACTATACCCCCACAACGGTCGTCTCCTCCTTAATTTATTGTGTATAAACCCCCACAACGGTCATCTCCTCCTTATTTTATTGTGTAAACCCTACAACGGTCATCTCTCCCTTATAAACACCCACACGGCCATCCCTTGTGTCAATAGGTTTTGCCTCTCTCTTCTTTTCGTTCACATACACTTTATCCATTGCCATGGCTTCCACGTCTCGGACGCGGACCGGAAGGGGAAGGGGAAGGGGAAGGGGAAGGGGAAGTGGATCATCATCATTGCCACCACCACCGTCAACACTGCCATTGATCATAGAGGAGTTCTTCATCGTCGTCTATGAAGACCCTTTGGTCAAGAAGGTACGTACGCGTTCCCACATATATGATGCATGTGATTAATTATGGGCATGTTCTAAAAAACCTTTAATTTCAAGGGTTCCCTAATTTCAAACGATCGGCGCTCGATCTCTTTGCAGGAACTCCCAAAAAATTTGCGGACTATCTTGACGGCAAGGAGCCAGCTAAGGTGTATCTGCGAGCAGCTGATCGCGGTCCTCGTCTCTCGGACCGTGGAGGTCCTATTTGACGGACAAGGCCGGATGTACCTCGACAAGGGCTGGGAGAAATTCGCCATCGCGCACGGTGTGGATTTCGGCTGGTTCGTACACTTCAAATATGAAGGCGATGATGTGCTCACGAGTGAAGGTGTTCGACGGAACAATGTGCAGGAGGTACTACTACTCGGACGACGAAGATACCGACGATGAAAGCGACGACGACGTGAAGCCATGCATCCATCCCCTTTAGATAATTAAGGGGATTATGACCAAGAATATATATGTAGCTTCATATGCATCGATTTAGAGATCTAGCTATTTTCTATATATTATGCATGTAAAAAATAACATCCCATTTCCACTATTATTCGAGCACCACATCCTCCAAACGATGCCGATGCCGATGCCGATATCGGCATGGTCGGAACGGCTATGCTCGCCACCACCGCTAGGTCAACGTCGGGATGCACAATGTTTAGCATAAGAGTCACTTTAGATTAAGCTGCGAAAATAGTCACGTGCCATGGGCTGAGGCGGCCCCTACGGAGCGGCTCTATATTATATTCTCTAAATAAAATAGACGACCACAACGGTCATTGGCTGCGGAGGCCCCACAGAGCGGCAATATATAATTTTCTATAAATAAAATAGACGACCACAGCGGTCATTGGCTGCGGCAGCCCCATAGAGCGGCCCCATTTGTCATTGGCAGCACCGCGTATACAATCAGGAAATAAAACGGCCCACGCGTCAGCGGTAGATGGATCCACCCGTCAGCACGAGACGGTCAGCGAGGAACTAACCTCACGGTAACGGTAAGGCCTCTGACCTGACGGCAACCCGCGTCTTCGAGGGGTTTCAAACTAGAGGGAGGGGAAAACTGAGGAAAAACTAACGAGCTGGGGAAAACTGAGTACAACTAACGAAGCAGGGGCACGAAAATAGAAATCCCTAAATTATAACACAAGGGGCAAATAGACAAACGAAGTGGTAAACATATAAACTTGCAACTAGCTGGGTCTTCCACCATTCATCATATGTGTCTATAGTTTTATTAGCAGATTCCAACCTAGCTCGGTTGCATTTTGCAACTCTATCCAATCCATATAATCTTTCTTTAAGTATTCATTTGTTCTTGAATTGCTTCTTTGTAAAATTTTCTCGGTAAATTTCTCATGAAGATTCTTGTATCCTTTATACTCAAGCAACCCCCATCCCTATTGACTTCATCCAAACATATGTCGCAAAAATATCTAATATGGTATGTATTCAAGATAGCCTTCTCCATATTTTCAAAATAGCCTTCTCCATTGCAGCTGTTAATTGTACGAAACTACTCTCAGTATTTCATATTATTCCGCATATAAGGATTAGTGAGAATCTATCTTTGCCAAGTTTAACTAATTATATGTATATGTATGTATTTATTCAGAAAATCAAAATGGTATCATTAATACCGTAATAAAATATAGTATCCCATCAATTACATTTAGTTTTGTAGAATTGCCTATACTGAAGTATGTTATGCTAGTTTCGTCTCTGCTATTTCCTTTAGAAATTGTTGTTTGCATAAATATGGTTGCCTTTGGAGGCTGTTGTTTGTAGACTAAATTGTTGAATGAATTTTGACATGTTGTTTTGCTAGATAAATGGAAAACTCATAGATGGACGACACTGGGTTTTTAGACATGTTGAATGGGGGATCAGGTGAAGTGAATTGGAGTGTCACAGAATATTCTAGCCCAATCAGTGAACAAAAGAAAATGTCAACTCCAGATGTTTCTGTTGTTTCTGCATCTGCACTTGGAAAATCAAAACAAAAGAAGGCAAAAGTACCGACGACGAAAGGGAAAAATTGGTATAGCGATGAAGACAAGGTGTTGATAGCAGCATGGGGAAACACTAGTTTGGATGCGGTGACCGGGACAGATCAAAACTCAAGTTGTTATTGGAATAGGATTTTAGGTTACTACAACTTGCATAAAGACCCGTCATGGTCCGAGCGTAATAAAAATATAGTCAATTGCCGTTTCACTGTTATTTCAGCAGCCACGAGCAAGTTTTGTGGATGTCTTCAGCAGATATTAAATAAGAATGAAAGCGGAAGGACTCTCAACGAGAAGGTAACGCTACATTTCTGTTTGCTACATTTCTGTTTGCAACAAGTTCTACTCAGCTGCTATTCCATAACTTAGCATCCGCATTGCTGCAGTCATCTTTTGCAATGGATGCAACCCAAGAAGTCCACAAGCACTCCTTTTTTGCGTAAAATAACCATCATAATCATGTTCAAGTATAGTATCGGCTATGCGCTTAAACAAAGTACTGGACATCCTAAACCTATGCGTAAATAAGTAAATGAGATAGGGAGGTGAAAATAGGAAAAAAAATAGAGAGTAATGGAGTGATTGCGAACCTTCGCCGAAAAAAGTGTTCGGGATAGCGAGGATTTTCTCTGAAGTAGTCATTCCAGAGGAGAACAAATCCGGCATCTCACTCGGTCAATTGTCTGACGCCCATGCTTGGAACCACCATGGCGTCGAGCGTTCCTCTTCTCTTCCTCCTCACGCTCTCCAAATGCTGCAAGAATGAGTTTGTCGTCGTCAGATGAAGACGATGACGAATTCATGAGCATATCCAACGAGCAAAATTCTCCGTTCATCATTTTCCTGTGTGATAGAGGACAGAGGAATTGAAGAGAGAGATGATAGAAGGCAAAGCAAGGAGTGCTGGATGAGAGATGGGAGGGGTGGTATATATGGACCTGGGAATATAGCCTTTGGAAATATAGCCGTTCGAAATATAGCCGTTCGAAATATAGCCGTTAAAAATATTACTAAACTATATATGAGAGAGAATATAGACGTCCTAGATATAGGCGTTCCACTGAAAAACTGAGATCATCTAAAAAGGAATCTTTATAGATGGTCATCTATATGGAGATATAGAGGACCTCATTTAGAGGAACCACTAGAGATGCTCTTAGAGCTCTTAGGGATTCCATGCATTCAATACGTGCACAATCTAAGAAGATCTCCATGACACCAAGACTCCATATAAACAAATATGTCTACCTCTCTACCATTGCTGTAGGAGATTAATTTGTACTTGTCCAGAGTAATACCTATACATCTAGCGGTGCCTCATGTTATGGAGAATGGGAACAACATTGTTGTCTTACTGATGGATCGACTGATTTCGAAGCCTTATGCATGGTGGTGTGGATGTGTCTGGTAGTTTCTGATTCTTGATGTTCCTCAAGATGCCATCGGGAACATGGAACTTTGGAGCTTCTGTGTCATGCGCTCTGGCGAATTTATTGAGGAATTCAATCGGCCCTGTGTTATATTGTGATCCAAATTCATATACTAAAGAGAGGCTAACTTCTGACGAGCGGAGCGAGACCCGTCGCTAGTTGGATTGGGCCAAAAAAGGAGAAAATAAACGGTACTTACCAACCGAAAAAAAATCTGATTGTGATGGTAAGGTTGTTGTTGTTTCCAGTGATAATTCTGATGGTGATTGCCTAGTTGTGTTTGTTGGTTGTGTTTCTAGTAATGATGAGTGGATCATTAATTTTGCATGTTCGTTTCATATTTGTTGTGCTTCAGCTCTTATGAGTTTGTGCAGAGTGGAGATGTTGTGCGTATGGGAGATAACAACCCACGTGAGATCATGGGCATCAGCTCTATTCATATCAAGATGAATGATGGTATGACACGCACACTGACAGATGTGAGACACATACCTGGCATGGCCAGAAATCTGATCTCTCTCAGTACCCTTCATGTTGATGGGTACAAACACTCTGGTTCTCGCGGAGTTGTGAATTTCAAAAGGTTCTCTCCTTCCCATGATTGGTGATATGAATTCAGCAAAATTATATGTTCTTATATGTAGCACTTTGTCTGGTATTGTGTTTTTGTTATTTCTGATAAACCTGGTAAAACTAATATGGGGCATATGTGTCTTAGACATATGAATGAACATGACATGGTAGAATTGCACATAAGAGACCTGCTAGATGACTGCAATTTGAGTAAGTTTGAGTTCTGTGAGCACTGCTTTTTTTGGTAAGCACAAAAGAGTTAAATTCAATGCTTTCATTCATACCACCAAAGGGATTTTAGATTATGTACATGCTGATATGTGTGGGGACCTTCTGCAAGACTTCTGTTGGTGGTACAAATTACATGCTTACTATCATTGATGATTACTCCAGAAAAGTGTGGTCTTTCTTTCTGAAACATAAATCTGATGTATTTGATGCTTTTAGAAAGTGGAAAGTGATGATAGAGAAGCAAACGGAAAAGAAGGTTAAATTGTTTCATACTGACAATGGCATGGAGTTTTGCTCTATTGTTTTTAATGTTGCAGCGATGAAGGCATTGTCAGGCACCATACCATCACATACACTCCTCAACAGAATGGTGTGGCAGAGAGGATGAACAGAACAATCATCTCCAAGGCTCGCTGCATGTTGTTCAATGCTAGTATGCATAGACTCTTTTGGGTTGAACCAGCCTCCACCACTTGTTCCTTGATAAACAGGTCACCTTGCATTTCGCTTGATAAGAAAACTTCTATTTAGGTATGGTCTGGTTCACCTGATGATTATTCACAGCTAAGAGTTTTCGGTTGCACTGCTTATACACATGTTGATAATGGAAAGCTAGATCCTAGGGCTATTAAGTGTGTGTTTCTTGGTTATGGTTCAGGAGTTAAGGCATACAAGTTATGGAATCCTGAAACTAAGAAAGTTTTGCATAGGATGAATGTTGTCTTCAATGAGGATTTCATGTTTCATAAGAGTTCATCTACAGATGCTTCTGATGCTATTGATTTTTCTGATGTTTTTGATGATGAGAAACCGAGGATTAGCGTGCAGGTGGAGCACGTGGAGGAGAAAGAAAATGATGCTGCTGAGAATGAGAACACTGTTGTTCAGCACTCACCACATGTTTTGCAGCAAAAAATAGTTCCATTGTTGTTGATAAACTGGGGCGTAACAAAGGTCCACGTCCTCGTTTAATTGAAGAGTGCAATCTTGTTCATTATGCTTTGAGTTGTGTTGAATAGGTGGAGCATGATACTAAACCTGCTACATATGCTGGGGTCGTTGCATCCGTTGACCATGTGAAGTGGATTTCAGCTATGCAAGAGGAGATGCAATCGCTTGACAAGAATGGCACATGGGATGTTATGCGTTTGCTTAAACAAAAGAAGGTTGTCCACTGTAAGTGGATATTAAAATAAATAAAGGTTTATCGCCTAATGAGCCTCCGAGGTTTAAGGCAAGGTTAGTAGCAAAAGGTTTCAGCCAAATTCCAGGTATTGATTATAATGATGTATTCTCTCCGGTTGTGAAACATAGTTCATTCATGCATTCTTTGGTATTATGGCTATGCATGATCATGAGCTTGAGCAGTTAGATGTCAAGACTGCTTTTCTGCATGAATAACTTGAGGAGGAGATATACATGGACCAGCCTGAAGGTTTTGTTGTGCCTAGTAAGGAGGATCTTGTTTGCAATTTAAAGAGGCCCTTTATGGTCTGAAACAGTCCCCAAGACAGTGGTACAAAAGGTTTGATTCATTTATGCTTGGAAGTGATTTTAAGAGATCTCACTATGATAGCTATGTTTACATCAAGTTTGTTAATGGATCACCTATATACTTGTTGTTATATGTTGATGATATGTTGATTGCTGCCAAGAGCAAGAAAGAGATCACTACTTTGAAAGCACAATTAAGTAGTGAATTTGAGATGACGCATCTTGGTGCTGCTAACAAAATACTAGGTATAGAAATTACAAGAGAAACAAAATCTAGTGTGTTATTTCTTAGTCAGAAAAATTATATTAAGAAAGTCCTTCAACGTTTTAATATACATGATGCAAAGTCTGTTAGTACACCTATTAATCCTCACTTCAAATTGTCAGCATTGCAAGGTCTTAGTATTGATGGAGATATTGAGTACATGTCACGAGTTCCATATTCTAGTGATGTTGGTTCCTTAATGTATTCCATGATTTGTTCTCGCCATGATTTATCATATGATATGAGTTTGGTCAGTCGATACATGGATAATCCTGGTTAAGTACATTGAAAGTTGTTCAGTCGATTTTTAGGTACCTTCGTGGCACATCCAAAGTTTGCTTGAAGTTTGACAAGACCGGTGAGGGACTCGCTGGCTAGGTGGATTCAGATTTTGTTGCTGACTTGGATAAGAGAAGGTCCCTCACAGGTTATGTGTTCACTATTGGTGGATGTGTTGTGAGTCGAAAGGAAACATTATAACTTGTTACCTAATCTACAACCGAAGCAGAATATATGTCTATTCCTGAAGCTTGCAAAGAGTCTGTTTTGTTGAAAGGTTTGTATGTTGAGTGATACGTCTCAAACGTATCTATAATTTCTTATGTTCCATGCTAGTTATATGATAATACTCACATGTTTTATATACACTTTATATCATTTTAATGCATTCTCCAGCACTAACCTATTAACAAGATGCCGAAGCGCCAGTTCCTGTTTTCTGCTGTTTTTGGTTTCAGAAATCGTACACAGGAAATATTCTCGGAATTGGACGAAACAAAAGCCCACGGTCTTATTTTCCACGGAGCCTTCCAGAAGTCCGAAGAGGAGACAAAGAGGGGCGACGAGGCGGCCACACCCTAGGGGGGCGCGGCCCCACCCCTGGCCGCGCCGCCCTATGGGGTGGGCCCCTCGAGCATCCCCCGACTCTGCCCCTTCGCCTATATAATCTCTCCATTGCGAAAACCCTATTACCGAGAGCCACGATACGAGAAAGTTCCAAAGACGCCGCCGCCGCCAATCCCATCTCGGGGGATTCTGGAGATCGCCTCCGGCACCCTGCCGGAGAGGGGAATCATCACCGGAGGACTCTACATCATCATGCCCGCCTCCGGATTGATGCGTGAGTAGTTCATCCTTGGACTATGGGTCCATAGCAGTAGCTAGATGGTTGTCTTCTCCTCTTGTGTTATCATGTTTAGATCTTGTGAGCTGCCTATCATGATCAAGATCGTCTATTTGTAATGCTACATGTTGTGTTTGTTGGGATCCAATGAATATGGAATACTATGTCAAGTTGATTAATTGATCTATCACATATGTGTTGTTTATGATCTTGCATGCTCTCCGTTGCTAGTAGAGGCTCTGGCCAAGTTGATACTTGTGACTCCAAGAGGGAGTATTTATGCTCGATAGTGGGTTTATGCCTCCATTGAATCTGGGACAGTGACAGAAAGTTCTAAGGTTGTGGATGTGCTGTTGCCACTAGGGATAAAACAAAAATGCTTTGTCTAAGGATATTTGTGTTGATTACATTACGCACAGTACTTAATGCAATTGTCTGTTGTTTGCAACTTAATACTGGAAGGGGTGCGGATGCTAACCCGAAGGTGGACTTTTTAGGCATAGATGCATGCTGGATAGCGGTCTATGTTCTTTGTCGTAATGCCCTAAGTAAATCTCGTAGTAGTCATCATGATATGTATGTGCATTGTTATGTCCTCTCTATTTGTCAATTGCCCAACTGTAATTTGTTCACCCAACATGCTATCTATTATATTATTAAAACAACAACAACCAATGGCTAAGATTTAACACAATTTACGTTAGGAAGGAGAATGGCTGAGATTTAAAAGAATAACAAAAAAAGATCCACGTATACAAATAGGATATATTGTTTAAAAAAAACTGAAGCATATCCCTGTGTACTAGGAGATATATATACACAATCATGATTACCTAGAAAAACTGAATCGACCCGCATGGGGATAGAAAACTGATTCAAAGTGTCCCGATCTTAAATCTTTTCCGGCCGATCGAAACCGCCACTGATCCACATAGCCAGTCGATGACTTGATGGATTCATGCACGGCGACCAGGACATTGAGTCCAGCCCCGTCGACAAGGGCGAGCGTCACATGTAGGATACGGCCAAAGCAGGTCGCCGCCACAATCGCCGGAGAAAGGCAATGACTCCAGCGTGAAGGCGACTTCCGAGGGTGCTCGCTCCGGCGAGGTGGCAAGTCGACGATGGCAAGTACGGCGACTGACGACATGGAGTTCAGTAGATCTATCCGGCGATGACGGCAACATCCCACGCAGGTTATGGACGAAATAGGTCGATTTAACACAATTTACGTTAGGAAGGAGAATGGCTGAGATTTAAAAGAATAACAAAAAAAGATCCACGTATACAAATAGGATATATTGTTTAAAAAAAACTGAAGCATATCCCCGTGTACTAGGAGATATATATACACAATCATGATTACCTACAAAAACTGAATCGACCCGCATGGGGATAGAAAACTGATTCAAAGTGTCCCGATCTTAAATCTTTTCCGGCCAATCGAAACCGCCACTGATCCACATAGCCAGTCGATGACTTGATGGATTCATGCACGGCGACCAGGACATTGAGTCCAGCCCCGTTGACAAGGGCGAGCGTCACATGTAGGATACGGCCAAAGCAGGCCGCCGCCACAATCGCCGGAGAAAGGCAATGACTCCAGCGTGAAGGCGACTTCCGAGGGTGCTCGCTCCGGCGAGGTGGCAAGTCGACGATGGCAAGTACGGCGACTGACGACATGGAGTTCAGTAGATCTATCCGGCGATGACGGCAACATCCCACGCAGGTTATGGACGAAATAGGTCGCAGCCGCAGACGCGAAAGTGGGTGACTCCGGCATGAAGGCGACTTCGGAGGGCAGTCGTTCAGTCAAGATGGCGAGTCTGGCAGACGACCTTGAAGGGCTGGACCGCGGCCTCCAACATCTTAATTCTCATCACAGCTAGGATGGATCAAGACGGCCGTCGGCATCAGGTTTTTCCAGGGACGTATGATCCCGCTGCCAGCTCGCCATGCCTTGCTCTCTCTTGCAGCGTGCCATACATGCTGGTCCTTTTTCCACATGTGTAAGCCGGTATAGCAGCATCACATCTATTTGCTTCATCCAAGCGATTAGTTTCTAGCAGTTAGTTATATGCTTCAGATGGAAAAACTATCCTTTGTTACGTCTATATATATGAAGGATTGGTTAATTCTTACCAATTAAAACATCGATCTCCTGCTATCTGACGGCTATAGTTTTATGTCTTGGAATATTAATTGTTTGCTACAGCGCGGGCAGGTGATTCTGCTGTGTTTCCTCTCCATCCATGTGTCTCTAGATTCATGTAGCCAGTCTACTAGAAACAAGGCAACGTGTGATTTCTGAAGTTTGTTGGTCTTCAAATTTGTAACAACGAACCACACATGATGTCACGGATCTGAGAAGTTACCACTCGATTGATCTGTTTCTCATGCAGGTTAGAACATTGATGGTTTTCGGATGCAATTGGAAATTTTTCATTACTATAAGCCCGGCAATAACAGGAATCAGAACAATTGGGTTGGATTGTCTCTGTAATCTGCACGAAGATTTATCGATCTAGGGAGGGTTTGGTCTCCCGTTACAATGTGAGTATAAATATTAGATTATTGACCTTTCTTTGGTTGCATAAATTTACCAAAATTAGTTGTTCATCAACAGCATTTGCTCCTGGCCTAGAGGTGAAAGGCCCGGCCACATTGCTAATCAATTACATTTGTATAAAATATAAGCTTCTTCCAGTTTATCATGTAATTTATGTAAGTAACATATATTCACCACATGAAATATGCAAAAGGATATGGTTATGCTTACATATAGTTTAAGATGCAAAAACATTGAACAAAAAAAGGTTCTCCTGTTATGTCTAGCAATTTATGTTCTATTATGTTCTCGCACTAACCACTTTTCAGAAACAAACAAATTGGCATAGCTCTAAAGTTGGGTCCTCGGATCAAAACTTATCTTTTTTTTTTTACTTGTGTGGGATGTCCACAGTTGAAGAAATCATTTAAAACTATTTACAGAAGAAGCTACTCACATTATTTGGTAGTTAGATATGGGGTGCATTTTGCAACGCGGTGGACCACAAACCATCTCAAGTAACCTGTGTTTCCGTTTTGACTGTTTCTAATATTTTTTCCTTCACATATGTTATTCTCCGCTGCAGGTTGCAAAATAATTCCATAACTTCTCTTAAAGGGCGTCTTCAGTGTTGTTTGAGAAATTTCAGCGCGCTCATAACAATACATAAGTTAATAGACTCAATTTTATTAGGAAAAATATATGTTGTGCATAAGTCTAATATAGGATATTTTATTTAATAAAGAAAACTTGCTATATAACTTCTAATCCTCTTTGTTTTTTTTTGAAGAATAAATATAGTATAAATGCTATTGCTCTTTGTTACTCACCTGTCACCAGCTCACTGTGAATTACTATTCATTTATTCAGAAATGTATCAATTTTTTTAGCCTATCTAAGTTCATATCCATTGTTCTTAAGGACATGTGAGAAATATTGGCGTGTAGCCTCTAAAGGATTTTCTAATATTAGCACGGTACTGACATGTATGTTATTCCCATAATGACCCCTTGGTAACTATAGAGGAGACCATAAGAATATTTTATATGGAATTTAATTATTTTTCGAGATTACTAAAAATGAGTTTCAATAAAATTATTTTATTGGAGTTATTCAATTCATCTGCCGTCTAAAACATCTTATAAGCTACAATACTCAACTTTCCAGATTTTCCTTCTTCTAAATTTCTACAAAGTATCAACATTTATGAATTAATGGATTGAACCGGATAATTATCTGGAAAGTATCTGGCTAAGAGTTTGTTTACCCTATATAGTTTCTTTAGAAGTTTAAAACATTTGCAAAATAGACAATTAATACAATACATTTCCAGATATATAAGCAGAGCAATATACAAATCTAGCCGCGCTAACGCGCGGGTCACCATGCTAGTTTATCTTATTGGAGAGACACCACTAGTGAACTGTGGACCCTGGTCCATTCTTTTACATCTGAAATACAATCTACTGCAATCTCTGTTCTCTGTTGTTCTTCGCAAACAAACATCATTCTCCACACCATACGTTTAATCCTTTGTTTACAGCAAGCCGGTGAGATTGACAACCTCACTGTTAAGTTGGGGCAAAGTATTGTGATTGTGTTGTGCAGGTTCCACGTTGGCGCCGGAATCCCTGGTGTTGCACCGCACTACACTCCTTCAACAACAACCTTCACGTGGCCTTCATCTCCTACTGGTTCGACAACTGATACGTCTCCAACGTATCTATAATTTCTTATGTTCCATGCTAGTTTTATGACAATACCTACATGTTTTATTCATACTTTATATCGTCTTGACGCATTTTCCGGTACTAACCTATTAACAAGATGCCGAAGCGCCAGTTCCTGTTTTCTGCTGTTTTTGGTTTCAGAAATCCTACACATGAAATATTCTCGGAATTGGACGAAACAAAAGCCAAACCTTCTATTTTACCGAGACGGACCCAGAGAGCCAGAGAAGTGCCGGAGGGGGGCCAAGGGGGCCCCACACCACACCTGGGCGCGGGCCCCTCCCTGGCCGCGCCACCAGGTGGGGAGGCCACCCCCTGGCTCCTCCGACTCCGCCCTTTCGCCTATATATTATGTCCGTTGCGAAAACCCTAAAACACCCGACAATATTCCACGAAGAGTTCCGTAGCCGCCGCCATCGCGAAGACAAGTTTCGGGGGACAGAAGTCTCTGTTCCGGCACGCCGCCGGGACGGGGAATTGCCCCCGGAGTCATCTCCATTGACACCACCGCCATCTTCATCGCCGTTGCTGTCTCCCATGATGAGGAGGGAGTAGTTCTCCCCCGAGGCTAAGGGCTCTACCGGTAGCTATGTGGTTCATCTCTCTCTCCCATGGTGTGATCTTTATGTGATCATGAGCTTTGTATCACTATTAATCTATGTGCTACTCTAGTGATGTTATTAAAGTAGTCTATTCCTCCTCCATGATGTAAAAGTGATAGTGTGTGCATCATGTAGTACTTGGCGTAGGTTATGATTGTAATCTCTTGTAGATTATGAAGTTAACTATTACTATGATAGTATTGATGCGATCTATTCCCCTTTCATAGCTATTGGTGACAGTGTGTATGCTATGTTAGTACTCGGTCTAAATTGCAACGGTCTATTATGCACTCTAGAGGTTACTTTAATATGAACTCCGGATGTTGTGGAGCTTGTTTACTCTGGGTTGAGGTGTGCTCTTGTAGCCCTACACAATGAATGGTGTTTGTTATCCAACAAGAGAGTGTTTGAAAGTAGCACAAGTGAAGAGAAGTTATTTATTTATGTGATCATTGTTGAGACTGTCCACTAGTGAAAGTATGATCCCTAGGCCTTGTTTCTAAGCATTGAAACTCCGTTTCCAACAAGTTCTGCTACATGTTCGCTTGCTGCCATTTTTATTTCAGATTGCAATTACTACTTATAATCATCCATATTACTTGTATTTCACTATCTTTTCGCCGAACTAGTGCACCTATACATCTGACAAGTGTATTAGGTGTGTTGGGGACACAAGAGACTTCTTGTATCTTAATTGCGGTGGTTGCTTGAGAGGGATATCTTTGACCTCTACCTCCCTAAGTTCGATAAACCTTGGGTGATTAACTTAAGGGAAACTTGTTGCTGTTCTACAAACCTCTGCTCTTGGAGGCCCAACACTGTCTACAGGAATAGAAGCGTGCGTAGACATCAAGCTATTTTCTGGCGCTGTTGCCGGGGAGGTAAGGTAAAAGGTATTCACATGTGAGTGCTCGAAGCTATTTCCTTTAGATCCTGCAATTATATCTTTTTGTTTCTTGTTTTTATTTTCACTAGTTAGGCTTAATGGAAAACAACAAAAAAATTAGAGATCTTTATGAACTTTATATTGAATTAGGACATGATGTGTTTGAAGAGAGAATTAAAAACCCATGGAACTTTGTTTGCAAAATAGTTGTAGCAATGTTATTAGCATGAAGTCTTTGAACACTATTATTGCTAATGCTATGGAAGAATTTAAGCTTGGGGAAGCTGGTTGTGATATTTTTAGTCCCCCAAGTTTTGAGGAGAAAATTTTCTTTGATGATACTTTGCCTCCCATTTATGATGATTATAATGATAGTGGTATTTTGGTGCCACCTACTATGGAGGATAAAGTTTATTATGATTATACCATGCCTGCAATTTATGATAATTACAATGATGGTTGTGATAGTTTTACTCCCACTATTACTAATAAAATTGATTATGCTTATGTGGAGAGTAATGATACTTTTATGCATGTGAATAAGAATGCTTTATGTGATAGTTATATTGTTGAGTTTGTTCATGATGATACTGAAAGTTATTATGAGAGAGGGAAACATGGTTATATGCATCTTAATAATATTAAGTTTCCCCTCTTTATGTTGAGAATCTTGAAGTTGCGCTTGTGTTGCCTTTCTATGCTTATTGCGTTATGCTTACATGACTTGTTTATTTACAAGATTCCTTTTCATAGGAAGTGGGTTAGACTTAAAAGTGTTTCTTATTTGCTTTTGATGCTCTCTTTTGCTTCAACTCTTATTTCTTGCGAGAGCATCATTAAAATTACTGAGCCCATCTTAATGGCTATAAAGAAAGCACTTCTTGGGAGATAACCCATATTTTTATTTTGCTACTGTTTTGTTGTGTCTTGGAAGTTGTTACTACTGTAGCAACCTCTCCTTTTCTTTATTTTATTGCATTGTTGTGCCAAGTAAAGTCTTTGATAGTAAAGTTGATACTAGATTTGGATTTCTGCGCAGGAACTGATTTTTAGCTGTCACGAATTTGAGTAGATCTCTCTGTAGGTGACTCTAAAAATTCTGCCAAAATTCATGCGTGTTTCTCAGATATGTACGCAACTTTCATTCAATTTGAGCTTCTTCATCTGAGCATGTTAAGTGCCTCAAAAAAATTCGTCTTTACGGACTGTTCTGTTTTGACAGATTTTGCCTTTTATTTCGCATTGCCTCTTTTACTGTGTTGAATGGATTTCTTTGTTCCATTAACTTTCAGTAGCTTTGGGGAATGTCCAGATGTGTTGGTAATGATTGTGTCCTTGCTGAACATGTGAATTTTTGATTATGCAATAACTCTCTAATGAGATTGTTTTGAGTTTGGTGTGGAGGAAGTTTTCAAGGATCAAGAGAGGAGGATGATATAATGTGATCAAGAAGAGTGAAAAGTCTAAGCTTGGGGATGCCCCCGTGGTTCATCCTGCATATTTCAAGAAGACTCAAGCATCTAAGCTTGGGGATTCCCAAGGCATCCCCTTCTTCATCAACAACTTATCAGGTCACCTCTAGTGAAAGTATATTTTTATTCCGTCACATCTTATGTGCTTTACTTGGAGTGCCTGTGTGCTTTTATTTTTGTTTGTGTTTGAATAAATTCGGATCCTAGCAATCCATGTGTGGGAGAGAGACACGCTCCGCTTTTTCATATGAACACTTGTGTTCTTAGTTTTACTTTTAATGTTCATGGCGAAGGTTGAAAACCGCTTCGTTCATTGCTATTTGGTCGGAAACAGAAAATGCTTCATGTGGTAATTGGTATATGGTCTTGAATAATTTGATACTTGGCAATTGTTTTGAGCTCTCAAATAGATCATGTTTAAGCTCTTGCATCATGTAGTCGAACCTATTAGTGGAGAACTACTGTAGAGCTTGTTGAAATTTGGTTTGCATGATTGGTCTCTCTAAAGTCTAGATATTTTCTGGTAAAAGTGTTTGAACAACAAGGAAGACAGTGTAGAGTCTTATAATGCTTGCAATATGTTCTTATGTAAGTTTTGCGTTGTACCGGTTCATACTTGTGTTTGCTTCAAACAACCTTGCTAGCCAAAGCCTTGTACTGAGAGGGAATGCTTCTCGTGCATCCAAAACCTTGAGCCAAAACCCATGCCATTTGTGTCCACCATATCTACCTACTATGTGGTATTTCTCTGCCATTCCAAAGTAAATTGCTTGCGTGCTACCTTTAAAATTTCATTCCTTGTCTTTGCAATACATAGATCATGGGAAAGTAGCCTAAAAACTATTGTGGTGATGAATATGTCGCTTATGTATCTTATTTCTTATAAGTTGCTTGTTGAGCGATAACCATATTTCTGGGGACGCCATCAACTGTTACACCTTTGTTGAATATCATGTGAGTTGCTATGCATGTTCGTCTTGTCTGAAGTAAGGGTGATTTATCATGATCAAATGGTTTGAGTATGCATATTGTTAGAGAAGAACATTGGGCCGCCAACCAAAGCCATGTATCATGGTGGAAGTTTTAGTTTGGACACTAATCCTCAATCTCTTATGAGAATATTATCTGTTGTTTAATGCTTAAGCCTTAAAGAGGAGTCCATTATCTGTTTTCTATGTTGTCCGGGTATGGATGTCCTCAAGTTGAGATTTATCAAAAACGAGAAATCAAATGCGATCTATCTCCTTGGACCTTTGTAGAGGTGACATAGAGGTACCCCTTTGTGACCATGGTTGAAACATATGTAATGCAATTATAATCCATGGAAATCCAAGCTAATTAGGACAAGGTGCGAGCACTATTGGTATTCGATGCATGAGGCTTGCAACTTTTAGGAGGTTTTATGCATAATAACACATATGAATTATTACTACCGTTGACAAAATTGTTTCCATGTTTTCAAAATAAAAAGCTCTAGCACATGAGTAATCCCTGATTCCCTCTGCGAAGGGCCTTTCTTTTACTTTATGTTGAGTCAGTTTACCTACTTCTTTCTATCTTAGAAGCAAACACTTGTGTCAACTGTGTGCATTGATTCTTACATGCTTGCTTATTGCACTCATCATATTACTTTGTGTTGACAATTATCCATGAGATATACATGTTGAAAGTTGAAAGCAACTGCTGAAACTTAAATCTTCCTTTCTGTTGCTTCAAAACCTTCTATTAAGAATCTATTGCTTTATGAGTTAACTCTTATGCAAGACTTTTTGATGCTTGTCTTGAAAGTACTATTCATGAAAAGGTTTTGCTATATGATTCAGTTGTTTAGTCATTACCTATTTGTTAGCAAACTATAGACCATTGCTTTGAGTCACTTCATTCATCTCATATGCTTTACAATGGTATTGATCAAGATTATGTTGGAAGCATGTCACTTTAGAAATTATTCTTTTTATCGTTTACCTACTCGAGGGCGAGTAGGAACTAAGCTTGGGTATGCTTGATACGTCTCCAACGTATCTATAATTTCTTATGTTCCATGCTAGTTTTATGACAATACCTACATGTTTTATTCATACTTTATATCGTTTTGACGCATTTTCCGGTACTAACCTATTTACAAGATGCCGAAGCGCCAGTTCCTGTTTTCTGCTGTTTTTGGTTTCAGAAATCCTACACAGGAAATATTCTCGGAATTGGACGAAACAAAAGCCAAACCTTCTATTTTACCGAGACGGACCCAGAGAGCCAGAGAAGTGCCGGAGGGGGGGGGGGGGGGTGATACGTCTCCAACGTATCTATAATTTCTGATGTTCCATGCTTGTTTTATGACAATACCTACATGTTTTGTTCACACTTTATATCGTTTTTATGCGTTTTATGGAACTAAGCTATTGACGAGATGCCGAAAGGCCAGTTGATGTTTTCTGCTGTTTTTGGTTTCAGAAATCCTAGTAAGGAAATATTTTCGGAATCGGACGAAATCAACACCGAAGATCTTATAATTCCCGGAAGCTTCCAGAGCACCAGAGAAAGGCCAGAGGGGAGCCAGGGGGGCCCCACCCCACAGGGCGGCGACCCAGGGGGGCGCACCCCTAGTGTGTGGGTCCCCTGTGGCCCCTCCGACTCCGCCTCTTCGCCTATTTAGTCGTCCCTGACCTAAAACCTCGACCTAGTTCGACGAAACCAGAGAAAACCTTCCAGAGCCGCCACCATCGCGAAAATCCAATTCGGTGGACAGAATTCTCTGTTCCGGCACCCTGCCGGGACGGGGAATTGCCCCCGGAACCATCTCCACCGCCGTCTCCACCGCCATCTTCACCGCCATCGTTGTCTCCATGATGAGGAGGGAGTAATTCACCCCCGGGGCTGAGGGCTCCGCTGTAGCTATGTGGTTCATCTCTCTCTTTATGTGATCTAGTTGAATATCATCTATGTGCTACTCTAGTGATGTTATTAAAGTACTCTATTCCTCCTCCACGGTGTAATGGTGACAGTGTGTGCATCGTGTAGTACTTGGCGTAGGTTATGATTGTGATCTCTTGTTGATTATGAAGTTAACTATTGCTATGATAGTATTGATGTGATCTATGCCTCCTTTCGTAGCGTGAAGGTGACGAGTGTGCATGCTATGTTAGTACTTGGTTTGGTTATGTTGATCTGTTATGCACTCTAAGGTTATTTAAATATGAACATTGAATATTGTGGAGCTTGTTAACTACGGCATTGAGGGTTCGTGTAATCCTACACAGTTAGTGGTGTTCATCATCCAACAAGAGAGTGTAGAGTCTAGCATCTATCTATTTATTCTGTTATGTGATCAATGTTGAGAGTGTCCACTAGTGAAAGTATAATCCCTAGGCCTTGTTTCCAAATACTGCTATCGCTGCTTGTTTACTGTTTTACTGCATCTTTACTTCCTGCAATATTATTACCATCAACTGCACGCCAGCAAGCACTTTTCTGGCGCCGTTACTACTGCTCATATTCATTCATACCACTTGTATTTCACTATCTCTTCGCCGAACTAGTGCACCTATTAGGTGTGTTGGGGACACAAGAGACTTCTTGCTTTGTGGTTGCGGGGTTGCATGAGAGGGATATCTTTGACCTCTTCCTCCCCGAGTTCGATAAACCTTGGGTGATCCACTTAAGGGAAACTTGCTGCTGTTCTACAAACCTCTGCTCTTGGAGGCCCAACACCTGTCTACAAGAATAGAAGCTCCCGTAGACATCAAGCACTTTTTCGGCGCCGTTGCCGGGGAGGAAAGGTAAAAGGCACTCATACTCCGGTCCCGGGTAAAGTACTTTTCACGGCGCCATTGTGTGAGTGTTCGAAGCTATTTCCTTTAGATCCTGCAATTGCATCTTTTTGTTTCTTGTTTACACTAGTTTGGCATAATGGACAACAATGAGCTTCTTATTCTATTTCCTGATTTAAGACATGGATGGTTTGATGCGAAAATTAAAAAACCCATGGAACATATTAGTATGAACAGTTTGAATACCATTGTTGCTAATGATATAGAAAATTCTAAGCTTGGGGAAGCTGGTTTTGATGAGCATGATCTTTTTAGTCCCTCAAGCATTGAGGAGAAAATTTTCTTTGATGATACTTTGCCTCCTATTTATGATGATTATAATGATAGTGGTCTTTTGGTGCCGCCTACTATGGAGGATAAAGTTTATTATGATTATACTATGCCTCCTACACATGATGAGAATAATAATGATAGCTACTTTGTTGAATTTGCTCCCACTACAACTAATAAAATTGATTATGCTTATGTTGGGAGTAGTAATAATTTTATGCATGAGACTCATGATAAGAATGTTTCATTTGATAGTTATTTTGTTGAGTTTTCTCATGATGCTACTGAAAGTTATTATGAGAGAGGAAAATATGGTTGTAGAAATTTTCATGTTACTAAAACACCTCTCTATATGCTGAAATTTTTGAAGTTACACTTGTTTTATCTTTCTATGCTTGTTGCATTATGCTTCATGAATTTGTTTATTTACAAGATTCCTATGCATAGGAAGCATGTTAGACTTAAATTTGTTTTGAATTTGCTTTTTTATGCTCTCTTTTGCTTCAACTACTATTTCTTGGGAGTGCATCATTAAAACTACTGAGCCCATCTTAATGGCTATAAAGAAAGCACTTCTTGGGAGATAACCCATGTGTTTATTTTGCTACAGTACTTTTATTTTGTATTTGAGTCTTGGAAGTTGTTACTACTGTAGCAACCTCTCCTTATCTTATTTTTATTGCATTGTTGTGCCAAGTAAAGTCTTTGATAGTAAGTTTCATACTAGATTTGGATTATCGCGCAGAAACAGATTTCTTCGTTGTCACGAATCTGGGCCTAATTCTCTGTAGGTAACTCAGAAAATTATTCCAATTTACGTGAGTGATCCTCAGATATGTACGCAACTTTCATTCTATTTCAGCATTTTCATCTGAGCAAGTCTGGTGCCTCAATAAAATTCGTCTTTACGAACTGTTCTGTTTTGACAGATTCTGCCTTTTATTTCGCATTGCCTGTTTTGATATGCTTGATGGATTTTTCTATTCCATTGACTTTCAGTAGCTTTGTGCAATGTCCAGAAGTGTTAAGAATGATTATGTCACCTCTGAACATGTAAATTTTAATTGTGCACTAACCCTCTAATGAGTTGTTTTGAGTTTGGTGTGGAGGAAGTTTTCAAGGATCAAGAGAGGAGGATGATATACTATGATCAAGAAGAGTGAAGATTCTAAGCTTGGGGATGCCCCCGTGGTTCATCCTTGCATATTTCAAGAAGACTCAAGCATCTAAGCTTGGGGATGCCCAAGGCATCCCCTTCTTCATCGACAAATTATCAGGTTTCTTCTCTTGAAACTATATTTTTATTCGGTCACATCTTATGTACTTTGCTTGGAGCGTCTGTTTGTTTTTGCTTTTGTTTTTGTTTGAATAAATTCTTGTGTGGGAGAGAGACACGCTCCGCTGGTTCATATGAACACATGTGTTCTTAGCTTTTAATGTTCATGGCGAAGGTTGAAACTGCTTCGTTAATTGTTATATGGTTGGAAACAGGAAATGCTACATGTAGTAATTGGTATGATGTCTTGAATAACTTGATACTTGGCAATTGTTGTGCTCATGTTTAAGCTCTTGCATCATATACTTTGCACCTATTAATGAAGAAATACATAGAGCTTGCTAAAATTTGGTTTGCATAATTAGTCTCTCTAAAGTCTAGATAATTTCTAGTATTGAGTTTGAACAACAAGGAAGACGGTGTAGAGTCTTATAATGTTTACAATATGTCTTTTATGTGAGTTTTGCTGCACCGGTTCATCCTTGTGTTTGTTTCAAATAACCTTGCTAGCCTAAACCTTGTATCGAGAGGGAATACTTCTCATGCATCCAAAATCCTTGAGCCAACCACTATGCCATTTGTGTCCACCATACCTACCTACTACATGGTATTTCTCCGCCATTCTAAAGTAAATTGCTTGAGTGCTACCTTTAAAATTTCCATTCTTTACCTTTGCAATATATAGCTCATGGGACAAATAGCTTAAAAACTATTGTGGTATTGAATATGTACTTATGCACTTTATCTCTTATTAAGTTGTTTGTTGTGCGATAACCATGTTCCTGGGGACGCCATCAACTACTCTTTGTTGAATATCATGTGAGTTGCTATGCATGTCCGTCTTGTACGAAGTAAGGGAGATTTACCACTCATTTAATGGTTAGAGCATGCATAATGTTAGAGAAGAACATTGGGCCGCTAACTAAAGCCATGCTCCATGGTGGAAGTTTCAGTTTTGGACATATATCCTCGGCCTTCTTGGCGTGATATTCCACGTCCGAAATTTGCTCCTCTCCTCGTCTGATGCATGTCTCCTCTTGATACTGATGATACATAGTAATAGGACTTGACAGTATAAGTTCTCGTAATCAAAGTACGTTTAAACAAGTTCACTTTGTTGTTTAAGTAACTTATACGAGTCTCGCATATTGGGTCCAATCCGAACTTCATTGGACTTGAGCTTCACTGTTAGTGTTCATCTTCATTTGTTAATGACGGAGGTAGTAGTGAGTAGGGATGTCCTCATCTCCCCACTTCAAAAGAAGGCGTCGTTGAGGCGGCTCAAGTCTTCTCCGTCTGCTCCAAATTGTCAAATCAACAACATTGAAAATTCACCCGACACCAAACTCATCAAGCTTGGAAGATCTATCAGGTATGCATTATCATTGATCTTGGCAAGCACTTTGCTAGGACCGGCACACGAGGCTAACAGAAGCTTCCTCAGCTTGGGAACCTATCCCCTTGCGAAAAATGTGCGGACCATATCACCGAGGCTGGAACAACATCTCTTTGCGCTTCTTGTTTATCCTTGCAGCATTGCTCTTGCCTTTCTTCTCGATCAACTCTTTAGTCTTCATGGATC
>NC_061512.1:61828635-61867377 GCF_022539505.1 Lolium rigidum | reverse complement strand
AAGGCAAGTGACCAAATATGAGGTGCCAAAAAAATCCAAGAAAAGAAAGTTTTATAGTACATAGAGGATGACATGCGGGTCCCATTTAGAAGCAGCGGTATCACCGTTTGAGAGGCGGCAGGGGATCGAAAGAAAAAGGCAAGTGAAAAAATATGAGGAGCCAAAAATAATTCAAGAAAAGAAAGTTTTATAGTACATAGAGGATGACATGCGGGTCCCATTTAGCAGCAGCGGTATCACCGTTTGAGAGGCGGCAGGGGATCGAAAGAAAAAGGCAAGTGACCAAATTTGAGGTGCCAAAAAAACTCCAAGAAAAGAAAGTTTTATAGTACATAGAGGATGACATGCGGGTCCCATTTAGCAGCGAGCGGTATCACCGTTTGAGAGGCGGCAGGGGATCGAAAGAAAAAGGTAAGTGACCAAATATGAGGTGCCAAAAATAATTCAAGAAAAGAAAGTTTTATAGTGCATAGAGGATGACATGCGGGTCCCGGTTAGCAGCAGCGGTATCACCGTTTGAGAGGCGGCAGGGGATCGAAAGAAAAAGGCAAGTGACCAAATTTGAGGTGCCAAAAAAAACTCCAAGAAAAGAAAGTTGATTGCACATAGAGGATGACATGCGGGTCCCATTTAGCAGCGAGCGGTCTCAACGTTTCCAAGGCGGCAAGGGATCAAAAGAAAAAGGAAGTAGCCAGAAATCGGGGGTCAAAAAAAGCCAAGAATAGAAAGAATTTTGGATCATAGAGGATGACATGCGGGACCCATGATCCTGCATCGTAAACGGCTCGATCGGAGAACGTTGAACGACATGGCGCGATCGAGAAAAAAACAATGCCCGAGAGGCTGCCATCTGGGCCCTACATCCCTCGGCGGTGCGGATTTGCGTTGACTCGGCCGGCGAACCCGAGATTTCGAGATGCACCACGTCCCGGGCCACCATACGCGACGTTTTGGCCGCTTTCGTCGGGCTAGGTGGCCTCAAAAACGAGAAAAAAAAAGTTTTGACATGCACCACGGAGGGACCAAAAATCGTCGGCCATGGTACACCAGCAACCACGGCGCGACTTCAACTTCGTCGGCCATGGCAACTTTTCTTGTAGTGTGAGAACATTAATTGTTGCTACATGCTTATGCATTAAAGAGGAGTCCATTATCTGTTGTCTATGTTGTCCCGGTATGGATGTCTAAGTTGAGAATAATCAAAAGCGAGAAATCCAATGCGAGCTAAACCTTTCATTAACGAGTGGTTAAAACATGTGTATTGCGATGATAATCCCGGTAATCCAAGCTAATTAGGACAAGGTGCGGGCACTATTAGTATACTATGCATGAGGCTTGCAACTTGTAAGATATAATTTACATGATACATATGCTTTATTACTACCGTTGAAAAAATTGTTTCTTGCTTTCAAAACCAAAGCTCTAGCACAAATATAGCAATCAATGCTTCCCTCTGTGAAGGGCCATTCTTCTACTTTTATGTTGAGTCGGCTTACCCATTTCTCTCTATCTTGGAAGCAAACACTTGTGTTAACTGTGCATTGATTCTTACATACTTGCTTATTGCACTTGTTATATTGCTTTGCATTGACAACTATCCATGAGATATACATGTTACAAGTTGAAAGCAACCGCTGAAACTTAATCTTCCATTGTGTTGCTTCAATGTCTTTACTTTGAATTTATTGCTTTATGAGTTAACTCTTATGCAAGACTTATTGATGAAAAGTCTTTGCTATATGATTCAATTGTTTACTCATTGCATTAACATTGCTTTGAATCGCTGCATTCATCTCATATGCTTTACAATAGTATGATCAAGATTATGTTGGTAGCATGTCACTTCAGAAATTATCTTTTATCGTTTACCTACTCGAGGACGAGTAGGAACTAAGCTTAGGGATGCTGATACGTCTCCAACGTATCTATAATTTCGATGTTCCATGCTTGTTTTATGACAATACCTACATGTTTTGTTCACACTTTATATCGTTTTTATGCGTTTTCTGGAACTAACCTATTGACGAGATGCCGAAAGGCCAGTTGCTGTTTTCTGCTGTTTTTGGTTTCAGAAATCCTAGTAAGGAAATATTTTCAGAATCGGACGAAATCAACTCCGAAGATCTTATAATTCCCGGAAGCTTCCAGAGCACCGGAGAAAGGCCAGAGGGGAGCCAGGGGGGGCCCCACCCCACAGGGCGACGCGGCCCAGGGGGCGCCCCCCTAGTGTGTGGGTCCCCTGTGGCCCCTCCGACTCCGCCTCTTCGCCTATTTAGTCGTCCCTGACCTAAAACCTCGACCCAGTTCGACGAAACCAGAGAAAACCTTCCAGAGCCGCCGCCATCGCGAAACTCCAATTCAGGGGACAGAAGTCTCTGTTCCGGCACCCTACCGGGACGGGGAATTGCCCCCGGAACCATCTCCACCGTCGTCTCCACCGCCATCTTCACCGCCATCGCTGTCTCCATGATGAGGAGGGAGTAATTCACCCCCGGGGCTGAGGGCTCCGCCGTAGCTATGTGGTTCATCTCTCTCTTTATGTGATCTAGTTGAATATCATCTATGTGCTACTCTAGTGATGTTATTAAAGTACTCTATTCCTCCTCCACGGTGTAATGGTGACAGTGTGTGCATCGTGTAGTACTTGGCGTAGGTTATGATTGTGATCTCTTGTAGATTATGAAGTTAACTATTGCTATGATAGTATTGATGTGATCTATGCCTCCTTTCGTAGCGTGAAGGTGACAGTGTGCATGCTATGTTAGTACTTGGTTTGGTTATGTTGATCTGTTATGCACTCTAAGGTTATTTAAATATGAACTTTGAATATTGTGGAGCTTGTTAACTCCGGCAATGAGGGTTCGTGTAATCCTACACAGTTAGTGGTGTTCATCATCCAACAAGAGAGTGTAGAGTCTAGCATCTATCTATTTATTCTGTTATGTGATCAATGTTGAGAGTGTCCACTAGTGAAAGTATAATCCCTAGGCCTTGTTTCCAAATACTGCTATCGCTGCTTGTTTACTGTTTTACTACATCTTTACTTCCTGCAATATTATTACCATCAACTGCACGCCAGCAAGCACTTTTCAAGGCGCCGTTACTACTTGCTCATATTCATTCATACCACTTGTATTTCACTATCTCTTCGCCGAACTAGTGCACCTATTAGGTGTGTTGGGGACACAAGAGACTTCTTGCTTTGTGGTTGCGGGGTTGCATGAGAGGGATATCTTTGACCTCTTCCTCCCTGAGTTCGATAAACCTTGGGTGATCCACTTAAGGGAAACTTGCTGCTGTTCTACAAACCTCTGCTCTTGGAGGCCCAACACTGTCTACAAGAATAGAAGCTCCCGTAGACATCACGCACTTTTCTGGCGCCGTTGCCTGGGAGGAAAGGTAAAAGGCACTCTTACTCCGGTCCCAGGTAAAGTACTTTTCTGGCGCCATTGTGTGAGTGTTCGAAGCTATTTCCTTTAGATCCTGCAATTGCATCTTTTTGTTTCTTGTTTACACTAGTTTGGCATAATGGACAACAATGAGCTTCTTATTCTATTTCCTGATTTAAGACATGGATGGTTTGATGCGAAAATTAAAAAACCCATGGAACATATTAGTATGAACACTTTGAATACCATTGTTGCTAATGATATAGAAAATTCTAAGCTTGGGGAAGCTGGTTTTGATGAGCATGATCTTTTTAGTCCCCCAAGCATTGAGGAGAAAATTTTCTTTGATGATACTTTGCCTCCTATTTATGATGATTATAATGATAGTGGTCTTTTGGTGCCGCCTACTATGGAGGATAAAGTTTATTATGATTATACTATGCCTCCTACACATGATGAGAATAATAATGATAGGTACTTTGTTGAATTTGCTCCCACTACAACTAATAAAATTGATTATGCTTATGTTGGGAGTAGTAATAATTTTATGCATGAGACTCATGATAAGAATGTTTCATTTGATAGTTATATTGTTGAGTTTTCTCATGATGCTACTGAAAGTTATTATGAGAGAGGAAAATATGGTTGTAGAAATTTTCATGTTACTAAAACACCTCTCTATATGCTGAAATTTTTGAAGTTACACTTGTTTTATCTTTCTATGCTTGTTGCATTATGCTTCATGAATTTGTTTATTTACAAGATTCCTATGCATAGGAAGCATGTTAGACTTAAATTTGTTTTGAATTTGCTTTTTGATGCTCTCTTTTGCTTCAACTACTATTTCTTGGGAGTGCATCATTAAAACTGCTGAGCCCATCTTAATGGCTATAAAGAAAGCACTTCTTGGGAGATAACCCATGTGTTTATTTTGCTACAGTACTTTTATTTTGTATTTGAGTCTTGGAAGTTGTTACTACTGTAGCAACCTCTCCTTATCTTATTTTTATTGCATTGTTGTGCCAAGTAAAGTCTTTGATAGTAAGTTTCATACTAGATTTGGATTACTGCGCAGAAACAGATTTCTTGCTGTCACGAATCTGGGCCTAATTCTCTGTAGGTAACTCAGAAAATTATTCAAATTTACGTGAGTGATCCTCAGATATGTACGCAACTTTCATTCTATTTGAGCATTTTCATCTGAGCAAGTCTGGTGCCTCAATAAAATTCGTCTTTACGAACTGTTCTGTTTTGACAGATTCTGCCTTTTATTTCGAATTGCCTGTTTTGATATGCTTGATGGATTTTTCTATTCCATTGACTTTCAGTAGCTTTGTGCAATGTCCAGAAGTGTTAAGAATGATTATGTCACCTCTGAACATGTAAAGTTTAATTGTGCACTAACCCTCTAATGAGTTGTTTTGAGTTTGGTGTGGAGGAAGTTTTCAAGGATCAAGAGAGGAGGATGATATACTATGATCAAGAAGAGTGAAGAGTCTAAGCTTGGGGATGCCCCCGTGGTTCATCCCTGCATATTTCAAGAAGACTCAAGCATCTAAGCTTGGGGATGCCCAAGGCATCCCCTTCTTCATCGACAAATTATCAGGTTTCTTCTCTTGAAACTATATTTTTATTCGGTCACATCTTATGTACTTTGCTTGGAGCGTCTGTTTGTTTTTGTTTTTGTTTTTGTTTGAATAAATTCTTGTGTGGGAGAGAGACACGCTCCGCTGGTTCATATGAACACATGTGTTCTTAGCTTTTAATGTTCATGGCGAAGGTTGAAACCGCTTCGTTAATTGTTATATGGTTGGAAACAGGAAATGCTACATGTAGTAATTGGTATGATGTCTTGAATAACTTGATACTTGGCAATTGTTGTGCTCATGTTTAAGCTCTTGCATCATATACTTTGCACCTATTAATGAAGAAATACATAGAGCTTGCTAAAATTTGGTTTGCATAATTAGTCTCTCTAAAGTCTAGATAATTTCTAGTATTGAGCTTGAACAACAAGGAAGACGGTGTAGAGTCTTATAATGTTTACAATATGTCTTTTATGTGAGTTTTGTTGCACCGGTTCATCCTTGTGTTTGTTTCAAATAACCTTGCTAGCCTAAACCTTGTATCGAGAGGGAATACTTCTCATGCATCCAAAATCCTTGAGCCAACCACTATGCCATTTGTGTCCACCATACCTACCTACTACATGGTATTTCTCCGCCATTCTAAAGTAAATTGCTTGAGTGCTACCTTTAAAATTTCCATTCTTTACCTTTGCAATATATAGCTCATGGGACAAATAGCTTAAAAACTATTGTGGTATTGAATATGTACTTATGCACTTTATCTCTTATTAAGTTGTTTGTTGTGCGATAACCATGTTCCCGGGGACGCCATCAACTACTCTTTGTTGAATATCATGTGAGTTGCTATGCATGTCCGTCTTGTCTGAAGTAAGGGAGATTTACCACTCATTTAATGGTTAGAGCATGCATAATGTTAGAGAAGAACATTGGGCCGCTAACTAAAGCCATGCTCCATTGTGGAAGTTTCAGTTTTGGACATATATCCTCAATCTCATATGAGAACATTAATTGTTGCTACATGCTTATGCATTAAAGAGGAGTCCATTATCTGTTGTCTATGTTGTCCCGGTATGGATGTCTAAGTTGAGAATAATCAAAAGCGAGAAATCCAATGCGAGCTTTCTCCTTAGACCTTTGTACAGGCGGCATAGACGTACCCCTTTGTGACACTTGGTTAAAACATGTGTATTGCGATGATAATCCCGGTAATCCAAGCTAATTAGGACAAGATGCGGGCACTATTAGTATACTATGCATGAGGCTTGCAACTTGTAAGATATAATTTACATGATACATATGCTTTATTACTACCGTTGAAAAAATTGTTTCTTGCTTTCAAAACCAAAGCTCTAGCACAAATATAGCAATCAATGCTTCCCTCTGCGAAGGGCCATTCTTCTACTTTTATGTTGAGTCAGTTTACCCATTTCTCTCTATCTTGGAAGCAAACACTTGTGTCAACTGTGCATTGATTCTTACATACTTGCTTATTGCACTTGTTATATTGCTTTGCATTGACAACTATCCATGAAATATACATGTTACAAGTTGAAAGCAACCGCTGAAACTTAATCTTCCATTGTGTTGCTTCAATGTCTTTACTTCGCATTTATTGCTTTATGAGTTAACTCTTATGCAAGACTTATTGATGAAAAGTCTTTGCTATATGATTCAATTGTTTACTCATTGCATTAACATTGCTTTGAATCGCTGCATTCATCTCATATGCTTTACAATAGTATGATCAAGATTATGTTGGTAGCATGTCACTTCGAAATTATCTTTTATCGTTTACCTACTCGAGGACGAGTAGGAACTAAGCTTGGGGATGCTGATACGTCTCCAACGTATCTATAATTTCTGACGTTCCATGCTTGTTTTATGACAATACCTACATGTTTTGTTCACACTTTATATCGTTTTTATGCGTTTTCTGGAACTAACCTATTGACGAGATGCCGAAAGGCTAGTTGCTGTTTTCTGCTGTTTTTGGTTTCAGAAATCCTAGTAAGGAAATATTTTCAGAATCGGACGAAATCAACTCCGAAGATCTTATAATTCCCGGAAGCTTCCAGAGCACCGGAGAAAGGCCAGAGGGGAGCCAGGGGGGCCCCAGCCCACAGGGCGGCGCGGCCCAGGGGGGCGCGCCCCCCTAGTGTGTGGGTCCCCTGTGGCCCCTCCGACTCCGCCTCTTTGCCTATTTAGTCGTCCCTGACCTAAAACCTCGACCCAGTTCGACGAAACCAGAGAAAACCTTCCAGAGTCGCCGCCATTGCGAATCTCCAATTCGGGGGACAGAAGTCTCTGTTCCGGCACCCTGCCGGGACGGGGAATTACCCCCGGAACCATCTCCACCGCCGTCTCCACCGCCATCTTCACCGCCATCGCTGTCTCCATGATGAGGAGGGAGTAATTCACCCCGGGCTGAGGGCTCCAGCTGTAGCTATGTGGTTCATCTCTCTCTTTATGTGATCTAGTTGAATATCATCTATGTGCTACTCTAGTGATGTTATTAAAGTACTCTATTCCTCCTCCACGGTGTAATGGTGACGGTGTGTGCATCGTGTAGTACTTGGCGTAGGTTATGATTGTGATCTCTTGTAGATTATGAAGTTAACTATTGCTATGATAGTATTGATGTGATCTATGCCTCCTTTCGTAGCGTGAAGGTGACGAGTGTGCATGCTATGTTAGTACTTGGTTTGGTTATGTTGATCTGTTATGCACTCTAAGGTTATTTAAATATGAACATTGAATATTGTGGAGCTTGTTAACTCCGGCATTGAGGGTTCGTGTAATCCTACACGAGTTAGTGGTGTTCATCATCCAACAAGAGAGTGTAGAGTCTAGCATCTATCTATTTATTCTGTTATGTGATCAATGTTGAGAGTGTCCACTAGTGAAAGTATAATCCCTAGGCCTTGTTTCCAAATATCGCTATCGCTGCTTGTTTCATTGTTTTACTGCATCTTTACTTCCTGCAATATTATTACCATCAACCGCACGCCGACAAGCACTTTTCACGGCGCCGTTACTACTGCTCATATTCATTCATACCACTTGTATTTCACTATCTCTTCGCCGAACTAGTGCACCTATTAGGTGTGTTGGGGACACAAGAGACTTCTTGCTTTGTGGTTGCAAGGTTGCATGAGAGGGATATCTTTGACCTCTTCCTCCCTGAGTTCGATAAACCTTGGGTGATCCACTTAAGGGAAACTTGCTGCTGTTCTACAAACCTCTGCTCTTGGAGGCCCAACACTGTCTACAAGAATAGAAGCTCCCGTAGACATCAGGGGGCCAAGGGGGCTCCACACCACACCTGGGCGCGGGCCCTCCCTGGCCGCGCCACCAGGTGGGGAGGCCACCCCCTGGCTCCTCCGACTCCGCCCTTTCGCCTATATATTCTGTCCGTCGCGAAAACCCTAAAACACCCGACGATATTCCACGTAGTGTTCCGTAGCCACCGCCATCGCGAAGACAAGTTTCGGGGGACAAAAGTCTCTGTTCCGGCACGCCGCCGGGACGGGGAATTGCCCCCGGAGTCATCTCCATCGACACCACCACCATCTTCATCGCCGTTGCTGTCTCCCATGATGAGGAGGGAGTAGTTCTCCCCCGAGGCTAAGGGCTCTACCGGTAGCTATGTGGTTCATCTCTTTGCCATGGTGTGATCTTTATGTGATCATGAGCTTTGTATTACTATTAATCTATGTGCTACTCTAGTGATGTTATTAAAGTAGTCTATTCCTCCTCCATGATGTAAAGGTTACAGTGTGTGCATCATGTAGTACTTGGCGTAGGTTATGATTGTAATCTCTTGTAGATTGAAGTTAACTATTACTATGATAGTATTGATGCGATCTATTCCCCCTTTCATAGCTATTGGTGACAGTGTGTATGCTATGTTAGTACTCGGTGTAAATTGCAACGGTCTATTATGCACTCTAGAGGTTACTTTAATATGAACTCCGGATGTTGTGGAGCTTGTTTACTCCGGCTTGAGGTGTGCTCTTGTAGCCCTACACAATGAATGGTGTTTGTTATCCAGCAAGAGAGTGTTTGAAAGTAGCACAAGTGAAGAGAAGTTATTTATTTATGTGATCATTGTTGAGACTGTCCACTAGTGAAAGTATGATCCCTAGGCCTTGTTTCTAAGCATTGAAACTCCGTTTCCAACAAGTTCTGCTACATGTTCGCTTGCTGCCATTTTTATTTCAGATTGCAATTACTACTTATAATCATCCATATTACTTGTATTTCACCATCTCTTTGCCGAACTAGTGCACCTATACATCTGACAAGTGTATTAGGTGTGTTGGGGACACAAGAGACTTCTTGTATCTTAACTGCAGGGTTGCTTGAGAGGGATATCTTTGACCTCTACCTCCCTGAGTTCGATAAACCTTGGGTGATTCACTTAAGGGAAACTTGCTGCTGTTCTACAAACCTCTGCTCTTGGAGGCCCAACACTGTCTACATGAATAGAAGCGTGTGTAGACATCAATAACCTTGGTTTCTTACTGAGGGAAAACTTGCTGCTGTACGCATCACACCTTCCTCTTGGGGTTCCCAAAGGACGTGTGCTTCACGCGTCATCAAGCTATTTTTCTGGCGCTGTTGCCGGGGAGATCAAGACACGCTGCAAGGGGAGTCTCTCACACCCAATCTCTTTACTTTGTTTATTGTCTTGCTTTACTTTATTTTATTTACTGTTTTGTTTCCTTTCTTTATATCAGAAACACAAAAAAATTAGTTACTTGCATTTACTTTATTTAATTCGGTTTTGCTTAGTTTATTTTTATATTTGCTAAAATGAGTAATCCTGAAGTTGAAGTTCGTTTGTTTAAGCAACAAGGGGGAGCAAGTTTTAAAGATGATTGGTATGGAATTAGTGATGCTCATCATAGGTGCACTAAGAAACACTCCACTATTATCCTCCTTAGGAACTTTTATGTTGGTATCTCTAGCTGCAACAGGTATGTTCTTGATACTCTTGCGGGAGGTAATTTCCTAGGCACTCCTGCTTTAGAAGCTAGTTGCATTATTGAGAGTCTAGTTGGAATACCACCTGTTAATGAAGTTAAAATTGAAATCTCTCTTGAGGATGTCATGAAAAAGTTGGAGGCCATAGAGAAAAATCTTCCAAGTGTTGAGACTAAATTGGGAATATTACTTGATAACACTGATAAACTTGATAAATCTCTAGGAGAAATTAATGAATTAAATTGCTGTCTTAGAAACTTGTGTTATCCATGATAATCAAACCCATAGGATTGGTGAACTTGAAGAAGCTATGGGAACCTTGGGTTCAACTTTTTCTTCACTTAAATTTAAGGAGAAAGCTTATGTGGTTAAGGAGCAAAAGTTCATGTATGTCTCTAAGGTGCCTAAGCCAAAGAATTATTATAAGCCTAAAATTGAAAAAACCCTTAGTACCACTATGGGAAATTTAGATAATGGAGCATCTAAGGTACCTATTATGACAAGTTGTGTTTTTAAGGAAAATCATGATGTTGATGTTTCTTCTCTTCATAATACTTGATTTACACTTTCTGCGCCTAGGTGAAAGGCGTTAAAGAAAAGCGCTTATGGGAGACAACCCATTATTTTATTTCTGCAATTTTTGTTTTATATTTGAGTCAAGGTGTTTGTTACTACTGTAGCAATACCTTTGTATCTTTATTTTATTGCATTGTTGTGCCAAGTAAAGTCTTTGATAGTAAAGTTGATACTAGATTTGGATTCCTGCGCAGAAACAGATTTTTAGCTGTCACGAATTTCAGTAGATCTCTCTGTAGGAGACTCTAAAAATTCTGCCAAAATTCATGCGTGTTCCTCAGATATGTACGCAACTTTCGTTCAATTTGAGCTTCTTCATCTCAGCATGTTAAGTGCCTCAAAAAAATTCGTCTTTACGGACTGTTCTGTTTTGACAGATTCTGCCTTTTATTTCACATTGCCTCCTTTACTGTGTTGAATGGATTTCTTTGCTCCATTAACTTTCAGTAGCTTTGGGTAATGTCCAGAAGTGTTGGGAATGATTGTATCCTCTCTGAACATGTGAATTTTTGATTATGCACTAACCCTCTAATGAGATTGTTTTGAGTCTGGTGTGGAGGAAGTTTTCAAGGATCAAGAGAGGAGGATGATATAATATGATCAAGAAGAGTGAAAAGTCTAAGCTTGGGGATTACCCCGTGGTTCATCCCTGCATATTTCAAGAAGAATCAAGCGTCTAAGCTTGGGGATGCCCAAGGCATCCCCTTCTTCATCAACAACTTATCAGGTCACTTCTACTGAAACTATATTTTTATTCCGTTACATCTTATGTGCTTTACTTGGAGCGTCTGTGTGTTTTTTTTTTCTTGAATAAAATCGGATCCTAGCATTCCTTGTGTGGGAGAAAGAGACACTCCGCTTTTTCATATTGAACACTGGTGTTTTTAGCTTTACTTTTAATGTTCATGGCGAAGGTTGAAAACCGCTTCGTTTATTGCTATTTGGTTGGAAACAGAAAATGCTTCATGTGGTAATTGGTATATTGTCTTGAATAATTTGATACTTGGCAATTGTTTTGAGCTCAATTAGATCATGTTTAAGCTCTTGCATCATGTAGTTTAAACCTATTATTGAAGAACTACCATAGAGCTTGTTGAAATTTGGGTTGCATGATTGGTCTCTCTAAAGTCTAGATATTTTCTGGTAAAAGTGTTTGAACAGCAAGGAAGATAGTGTAGAGTCTTATAATGCTTGCAATATGTTCTTATGTAAGTTTTGTTGTACCGGTTCATACTTGTGTTTGCTTCAAACAACCTTGCTAGCCAAAGCCTTGTACTGAGAGGGAATGCTTCTCGTGCATCCAAAACCTTGAGCCAAAACTTATGCCATTTGTGTCCACCATATCTACCTACTATGTGGTATTTTTCTTCCATTCCAAAGTAAATTGCTTGCGTGCTACCTTTAAAATTTCATTCCTTGTCTTTGCAATACATAGCTCATGGGAAAGTAGCCTAAAAAACTATTGTGGTGATGAATATGTCGCTTATGTATCTTATTTCTTATAAGTTGCTTGTTGAGCGGTAACCATGTTATCTGGGGACGCCATCAACCTGTTACACCTTTGTTGAATATCATGTGAGTTGCTATGCATGTTCGTCTTGTCTGAAGTAAGGGTGATTTATCATGATCAAATGGTTTGAGCATGCATATTGTTAGAGAAGAACATTGGGCCGCCAACCAAAGCCATGTATCATGGTGGAAGTTTCAGTTTGGACATTAATCCTCAATCTCTTATGAGTATATTATCTATTGTTGAATGCTTAAGCATTAAAGAGGAGTCCATTATCTATTTTCTATGTTGTCTCGGTATGGATGTCCTCAAGTTGAGATCTATCACAATTGAGAAATCAAATGCAATCTATCTCCTTGGACCTTTGTACATGTGGCATAGAGGTACCCCTTTGTGATACTTGGTTGAAACATATGTAATGCAATGATAATCCCATGGAAATCCAAGCTAACTAGGACAAGGTGCGGGCACTATTGGTATTCGATGCATGAGGCTTGCAACTTATAGGAGGTTTTATGCATAACACATATGAATTATTACTACCGTTGACAGAATTGTTTCCATGTATTTCAAAATAAAAAAGCTCTAGCACATGAGTAATCCCTGCTTCCCTCTGCGAAGGGCCTTTCTTTTACTTTATGTTGAGTCAGTTTACCCACTTCTTTCTATCTTAGAAGCAAACACTTGTGTCAACTGTGTGCATTGATTCTTACATACTTGCTTATTTTCACTCATCATATTACTTTTTATTGACAATTATCCATGAGATATACATGTTGAAAGTTGAAAGCAACTGCTGAAACTTAAATCTTCCTTTGTGTTGCTTCAAAACCTTCTATTAAGAATCTATTGCTTTATGAGTTAACTCTTATGCAGGACTTATTGATGCTTGTCTTGAAAGTATTATTCATGAAAAGTCTTTGCTATATGATTCAGTTGTTTAATCATCATCTTTACCATTGCTTTGAATCACTTCATTCATCTCATATGCTTTACAATAGTATTGATCAAGATTATGATAGTAGCATGTCACTTCAGAAATTATTCTTGTTATCGTTTACCTACTCGAGGGCGAGTAGGAACTAAGCTTGGGGATGCTTGATACGTCTCAAACGTATCTATAATTTCTTATGTTCCATGCTAGTTATATGACAATACTCACATGTTTTATATACACTTTATATCATTTTAATGCATTTTCCGGCACTAACCTATTAACAAGATGCCGAAGCGCCAGCTTCTCGTTTTCTCGCTGTTTTTGGTTTCAGAAATCCTACACAGGAAATATTCTCGGAATTGGACGAAACAAAAGCCCACGGTCTTATTTTCCACGGAGCCTTCTAGAAGTCCGAAGAGGAGACGAAGAGGGGCGACGAGGCGGCCACACCCTAGGGGGCGCGGCCCCACCCCTGGCCGCGCCGCCCTATGGGGTGGGCCCCTCGAGTGTCCCCCGACTCTGCCCCTTCGCCTGTATAATCTCTCCGCCGCGAAAATCCTATTACCGAGAGCCACGATACGAGAAAAGTTCCAGAGACGCCGCCGCCGCCAATCCCATCTCGGGGGATTCTGGAGATCGCCTCCGGCACCCTGCCGGAGAGGGGAATCATCACCGGAGGACTCTACATCATCATGCCCGCCTCCGGATTGATGCGTGAGTAGTTCATCCTTGGACTATGGGTCCATAGCAGTAGCTAGATGGTTGTCTTCTCCTCTTGTGCTATCATGTTTAGATCTTGTGAGCTGCCTATCATGATCAAGATCATCTATTTGTAATGCTACATGTTGTGTTTGTTGGGATCCGATGAATATGGAATACTATGTCAAGTTGATTAATTGATCTATCATATATGTGTTGTTTATGATCTTGCATGCTCTCCGTTGCTAGTAGAGGCTCTGGCCAAGTTGATACTTGTGACTCCAAGAGGGAGTATTTATGCTCGATAGTGGGTTCATGCCTCCACTGAATCCGGGACAGTGACGTGAAAGTTCTAAGGTTGTGGATGTGCTTGTTTCCACTAGGGATAAAACATCAATGCGTTGTCTAAGGATATTTGTGTTGATTACATTACGCACGATAATTAATGCAATTGTCCGTTGTTTGCAACTTAATATCGGAAGGGGTGCGGATGCTAACCCGAAGGTGGACTTTTTAGGCATAGATGCATGCTGGATAGCGGTCTATGTTCTTTGTCGTAATGCCCTAAATAAATCTCATAGTAGTCATCATGATATGTATGTGCATTGTTATGCCCTCTCCATTTGTCAATTGCCCAACTGTAATTTGTTCACCCAACATGCTATTTATCTTATTGGAGAGACACCACTAGTGAACTGTGGACCCCGGTCCATTCTTTTACATCTGAAATACAATCTATTGCAATCTCTGTTCTCTGTTGTTCTTCGCAAACAAATTACGTTTAATTCTTTGTTTACAGCAAGCCGGTGAGATTGACAACCTCACTGTTAAGTTGGGGCAAAGTATTGTGATTTGTGTTGTGCAGGTTCCACGTTGGCGCCGGAATCCCTGGTGTTGCGCCGCACTACACTCCTTCACCAACAACCTTCACGTGGCCTTCATCTCCTACTGGTTCGATAACCTTGGTTTCTTACTGAGGGAAAACTTGCTGTTGTACGCATCACACCTTCCTCTTGGGGTTCCCAACGGACGTGTTCTTCACGCGTCATCATTGAGCTTTGTATAGATGATTCTTGCATTAACTTGTTATGTGACAGTCAAAGTGTCATATACCTTGCTAAAGACCAAATGTTCCATGAGGGGGCAAAGCACATTGATGTCAAGTACCATTATGTTTACGACATTGCTGCACAAGGTAAACTGAAGGTATGTAAGATAAGTAGATAATCCTACTGATATGACGACAAAGCCAGTTCATGTTGCCAAGTTTGAGCTTTGCTCGAGCTTGGTTGGTATAACTATTTAGCCCAAGTGGCTATTGGCGCAGCAAGTGTTTTTTCTTTGTTGTTCAGGAGATTGTTGAGTTCATCCTACAAGATGGAATTTGTCTCAAGGTGGATTTTGTTATATTGTGATCCAAATTCATATACTGAAGGGAGGTTAACTTCTGATGAGCAGAGATCATTTCCACTAGTTTGCCCATTTCCACTAGTTTGTGATCATTGGTGAGACCAAAGGACATGACGGTGTACTCGTAGAGGCCGTAGCGAGTTTTGAAGGCTGTCTTGGGTATATCCTCTTTGAGAATTTTGATTTGGTGATAACCGCCTCTAAAATCCATCTTAGAGAACACAGTTGCACCCACAAGCAGATCGAAGAGATCGTTCATACGAGGGAGAGGATATGTATTCTTGATCGTTTTCTCATTGAGAGGGCGGTAGTCAACCACCAATCGATCTATTTTATCCTTTTTCTTGATGAAGATGGTAGGGCATCCCCATGGAGAAGTACTCGACTGAATGAAACCAAGTTTTTGCAACTCATCAAGCTGCTTCTTGAGTTCAGCCGACTCATTTGGATCCATTTTGTATGGCCACTTGGTGATAGGAGCCGTTCCAGGTTCTAGTTCGATGACGAACTCAACAACCCTGTCAGGTGGCATACCTGGGAGTTCTTCAGGAAAGACGTCAGGAAAATCGCAAACCACCGGTATAGACTCAAGCTCCGGAAGAGGATTAGCATTCAAATTGAAGAGTTGAACGGAAGGTGTCTGGGAAGGTGAGTAGACTATGTGGCATGTCGAAGTAGGAAGGGAAACTGAATGCTCGACGCAATCAATGATCGCTTTGTTGGCCTTCAACCAATCCATTCTGAGAATGACATCAATCTTCGATTTGCTGAGAGATATGAGTGAAGCAAGAAACATATAGCCTGCAATGAGAATTTGATTCCCATGGCTTATCTTGGAAGTTGTCATCTGCGCTTCCGGGGAGTTCACCATGAGGTTATTGGGCAATGGAACTGTAACATCCCAACCTTGGTATATCTAAATAAAGGAGTGTTTGTGAGCATTGCATGCATATAGTTTGCATTTGGGCAAAATTTTGCATCAAACCATAATGTGCAATTTTCCCTCTTATTCTTTTCTCATTCAAAATATCTCAAGTTTTTAATATTAGGCAACATGGACTTGTTGTCATTCAACAAGGCCATGTGTGGTTAATAAATTCTCTGGAACAATTGAGTTCCAAACAAAATTCACACAGTTTTCAAATTTTGGATTGAATTGGAGAAATAAAATTTAGGAAAAGAATAAAAAGAGAGAGAGCCCTCTCCTCCCTCTCCCTGGGTTCAGCCCACCCCCTCTTCTCTTTTTCCCTCTCTAGCCGCAGCCCAACCTGGCCCAAGTGGCCCAGCCGCACCCCACCACTAGCCCAGCAACCTTTGCAGGGGGTTTTAAGGAAAAAACGCCCTTCTTCCCCGCGCCTCCAAGCAGGAGCTGGTAGCACGCCGGCCACCCGATGGCGCCGGCGGCCCAGATGCGCCCCGCCGCCCCCGGCGACCTATAAGATCTCCGCCGCCGCGCCCTAGGAACCCTAGCCCTATTTCCCCTCTCCCCCGCGCTCTCCCGCGGATCCAAAACCCTAACCCTAGCTGACAGCAACCGGCCGGAATCCCCGTCGATTCGCCGCCAGCGAGCGTCCTCGGCCACCGCCGACCTCTCCAACACGCTCAGGGTAAGCCGCTGCACCTCCCGGTGCCCTCGCCTCGCTCCCTCTCTCTCTCTCTAGCCCCGCCGCGTCGAGCAACCGGCCCCGGTCGCCGCAGCACCTCGCCGGAGGCCCTGCTCCATCCGGTAATCCACGGCCGTGCCGCCTCCTTTAGGTCGCCCGCGACGCGCGGAGTCGACTGCGCCCTCGTGCGCGTCCTCCCGCCCACGGGAGCCACGGATTGGAGCTCCACCCGAGCACACAGTGAGCTCATGGCCGCGCTGACGTCATGCTGACATCAGCATGACGTCATTATTGTTTTTCTTTATTTTCTGTATTTTCAGTAAATCATTTCTGCATTTCTGTAAATTAGAAATAAAATGACATGTGGGGTCCCTTGTCAGGATTTTATTAATTTCATAAATATTTGGAAAAGAATAAAATTATGACATGTGGGTCCAAGTTGTTAGACTTTTAATATTTTTATATAATTTTTAGCAATTGATTTAAAATGAATTAAACTTTGAAAATTCATAACTAATTCATTTTAAATCAGAAAAATATAAAATTATATATCAAAATGATCAGAAAAACAAATCCTAGTTGTTTATCCATGTTTCATACATGATTGAACCAACTAAAATTCAAGCCTTAGTGGAAACCCTAATTGACCCCTCTCATATGTCGGGATTCGATGCCGTTTCCCCTCCAAATTTTCCATCGATGCACCTAGGGTTTACCCAAACCCCTTTAAAATGACATGTCATCATATTGTATGTGCATTGCATTGAACCATGTCTTGATTGTGCTCTTCCTTTCCGGTATTTGGTTCTTCTCCATAGGGATCGAACACGAGCCTGAGATCAACGCCACCAAAGAGTAGCACCAGAACAACGAGGGACAAGGCAAGCCCTAACCTGGTTCATATATGGTTTCGAAGTGCTTTTACTTCTGGTTCTTACATATTGTATACGCTTCAAATATGTTTTATCGGCAGTTGTAGATATCCTATGTGTGCATATTCCATCTTTGTAGCCCAAAGTTCCAGATCCACCGCTCCCCGCAAAACTAGGCTTGAGCTTGTTCGCATCGCTAGAGCCATATATATGATATGCTTAGCCATGCTTAGCTGTTGAAGTCTGATCCATCCGGTTGATGAATCAAAGCTACAAATGAACCTAGTTTGACAAGATGACATGGTAAGATTAGTGATGATGTTAATAAACATGTTTAAAGGCTTGGATAGGTCGCCACATGGGGATGTGGTGATTTGACTCGTTCTCGCCGATACTAGGACCCGAGTTCTCGCCTTCGGAACCAAGACTGAGCGTATAGCCACACGGGGCCCATGGGAACCCCTTGGCCCGAACTTACCTACCTTACCCATGAGTCAATTAGGTTGCGAGTTCCATTTGCCATACGCATGGGGAAAAGGTGGAAAAGGTTTTCAAAGTGCATCATACATGGCGTGGCTAGGGTAAAGGATGCTGGAGGCATTGAACTAGATCCCCTGCGCACAATGAGGGACCGCCTCGGAGATTGGCTACCTACGATGACGGAGTTCCCCAGTTAGTTTGACTCATGGAATAGGCGAAGTAAGGGAAAGGTTTTGGTCGACCACCCTCTGTCGGCACACCAAGTGTGTTAATCTAGTGGCATTAAGAGTCGGTCGGCGCATGTGGGTAAAGTTTTGCACCCCTGCAGGGTAAATCTTTTCGAAATGCCGTGTCCACGGTTACAGACGACTTGGTGATGGATTCTATGATCATAGACAACTTGAACCTGATCGTAAAACTTGATATCAATGTGTGCTAAGGATCCCTTATCAGGGTGTAGAGGGGGTGATCCTAGGTGATAGGTTCAGGTGATGATGAAGATTCGGTGGATTCAACATGATGATATTAGAGCTAGAGTGGATATCGCCCTCTTATCCCCTTTGAAAATGGTCTGAATAAATGAGCTTCTTCTCCCTCTTGTATACAAAGGAAAACTGGCTTTCTGCAAAATAAGCTCCACATAAAGCCTCGCATACCCGCTTTGCTAACAGGTTGTACTAAGTCTTGCTGAGTCTCTGTACTCAGCCTTGCCTGCTTTGTTTCAGACGAAGTCCTTCCAACTGATGGTGGTTTCTACCTTGACGTCGACGAGTATTTCGGAGTTCCCAGGCGGCAGCCTGAGACTTATGGGCTGGGACGTCGCCATATATTATGGCCTCTTAGGCCCTTTGCTTTCTTGTTTTCTAGAATAACATAATTTGCTTTCCGTTGCTTGTTGAATTGTGGTTAGTGACCTCTGCGTGTAATAAATTTGGATCTTAACTTTGGTAAGATTTATAATATATTTGCTTTCAGTCGTAGAGTCACTGCTGTGTTACCGATTCTCACCCTGTAGACCCTAGAGATCTAGGTTAGGCTTATGCCAGATGTGATAGGTGGGTAATATTTATCTAAATCCACGGCAGATAATTTGAATTGGGAAAGAGTAGTTTAATTCTGCATATACATGCAACCAGTGGACTCTTATGAAATTAGAATGAACTATAGAAAAATAGAAATGTTATACCCCTCCGTCACAGATTAGATGTCGAACGTGTAGTTCAAAGTGTTTTTTTCCATTTCCCACTTTGTATTTTGAAAAAAAAACATCAAATTATCCCCGATCGATCAAATCCTCCTCCCGACGGACACCTACGCGCGGTTGCACTTTCCCGCCGGTGGAGCTCCTGCGCCTCGTGCCGGCGGGCGGCCTGCCTCCCTTAATTGGCGCCGGTGATCTCCCTCGCCTCACGCCGGTGGAGCTCCTGCACCTCGCGCCGACGGGCGGCCTGCCTCCCTTGGCGCCGGTGATTTCCCTCGCCTCGTGCCGACGGACTCATGCGCAAGGTCGCACGTTCCTGCCGGCGGATTTCCGCGCTCCTCGCGCCGGTGGAGCTCCTGTGCCTCACGCCGGTGGGCTGCCTTCCGCCCTTGCGCCGGTGACCTCCCTCGCCTCCCTCCGCCGCGTCCTCTCGCGCTCCGCCACCGCTGCTAGAGATCTCCTGGCGCCGACGATCCTCTCGGTGGAGCTCACAACCTCGCGCCGGCGGGCGGCCTCCCGCCCTTCTCGGTGGTGACCTCTCGCGCCACAGGGCTAGCGGCCTCTCGCGCTCCGTCGCCGCTGTTTGAGCAGCCTCTCGCTGCCCTCCGCTATCCGCAGCTGCTGGAGCACCCCGCTCGCCGGCGCTGGACCTCGAGGAGGAACATCTGATTCAAGAAGGCGATCTTGCCGCCGTGGACGTCGAAGACCTGCACCTTGCTGGAGTGGAAGTCGACGTGGATCAGGGTCAACCGCACCTTCTTATGCAGGTACCCATTCTGGCACATGTCATCCAAGGAGAACCACCTGCAGATGAATATGCAGTTTCTTCAGTTTCATTGGAAGTTCATAACCTGCAGTTGAATGTATAGGAATTTGAATGTACAAGAATATTGTTGAATACTCCCCATGTTCCATGTTCCATTTGAATGCACATGAATGTTATTTTTCAGAGTTAGTGTTTGCAGAGATAGCTATCTCTTGTGTATGTGTGTGTGCATGAGTATCAGACCACATCTCAAAATCTGTCAGATTTTATCATTTTTCTGCAGCCCAGAATATGGGGTATCTTGAGTTCAAATTTTACAAATTGGTAGCTCCCATCATTTTCAACATCTAGATATTTGTCAGATTTTTTTGAAACTTTAAAATCCAATTTTCAAATTTTGCAAAAAAATGAGCTACATGTAGCTCGGGCTAGAAAAATTCACTCTTGTCTTTTGGGGCAACCTAAATTCATATAGCTCGGGCTATATGAATCCAATTTTCAAATTCATATAGCTCGGGCAACCTAAATTCATATAGCTCGGGCAACTTTAAAATCCAATTTTCAAATTTTGCAAAAAAAATGAGCTACATGTAGCTCGGGCTAGAAAAATCCATTCTTGTCTTTTGGGGCAACCTAAATTCATATAGGAAGGAGTCTGCAACTTGTTGGTGTTTGGCAGCCATGTTAGTAGTAATAATAAAAGAGATGGTTGGGTTTCAGAATTCGAAACACTAGTACAGGATCGAAACCTTCATCTCCAACTACTTTCGCGCATGTGTGGGCCTGTGACCAACTGACTGTTTTTCAGTTTGCATTGGCAACAAGCATACGAGTGTGGTGATTGAGGTGCCCCGGCTCTGTATATTGAAAACAGATTCCATGCGTTTACACAAAGAGTTATGACGTCACTTAAAGAAACGGATGGCTTGATTAGAAGTGGATAAAAGGAGCACCCTAGCTCGCGCTCACTTCAGAGTTTTCGGTATCAGAGTCCGTTTATATAGACATCTTGTTTACACCGTAATATAGTTAGATTCCCAGTCTGACATTTGTAGATGTACTATCCCATGTTTCAGAGCCATAGACGTTTGCATTTTGTATGAGCCAAAACACTGCTCGACTATGTGGTGGTGAGGTGTAAACAACTCCCAAAGGACCATGTACAGTCAATCTGTCACCGGTACTCCATCGAATGGTGTTTCGGTTCAGTTTGTCAGCTTGGCATTTTCCCAAGTTTCTGACCAGACGTATTATCCTATCCAGCCATACTTTTCGGTGTACGTTGCTAAGGTTTCGGTTTGGTATGTTTTAGCCAAGTCAGGGAATATGTTTGCTGAGCTAAATAATCACCTACTTAAGTACTTATAGTACTGTTCAGGGAATTGCCAGACTATGTAAACAGATCGATATCCACGCAAAAACAGCTGATGGCTGAAGACAGCACCATTTACAGACACTTGATCAGCAGCAGCACGGTCATGTCACTGCCACTACGCCACGTCCCTTTATTTGCGGCACTTTTGGTGCAGGCACTATCCTAAACCGCCAGGAATAGTAGATTTAGCGGCAGTTTTTCCATTATGCCGCTAATCATGTGTTAATCAAAGGCAATTTAGAAAAAGTGCCGCAGTTGTTTGCCTAATTAGCGGCGGATTAGAAAAGTGCCGCAAATTCTTGGATCAATGCAGGCAGTATTGAAAAGTGCCGCTAAAGCTTTGATAATTCGCGGCAGTATAGATGTAGTGCCGCTAAAGCTTTGATAATTCGCGGCAGTATAGATCTCGTGCCGCTAAATCTTGAACAATTAGCGGCAGTATTAGATGAGACCTGCGCCGAGTGCAGGTGCGAGTCAGATCGTCATGTTCGCGGCCTACCGGCGGAGTACGCATTCCTCGCGACCTCGCCGGCAAGAGATCCGTGGTCGCCATGTCCACGCCGTACCGGTGGACGGCAAGCTCGGGAGGTTAAGACGGTCCCTTCTGGTCCGGTGACAATTCGGCATTGGAAACGGATATATATATTTGCATCAGCTACCTAACAAAGCTAGTACTACTTAGCCGTGTGGCTCGTCCACCGGCTTCTCATCCGGCTGGCCTAGAGTTCGAATGTCGGATGCGGCAGGTTATATTTTTTGTGCGTTATTTTCAAAACTTGAATGTAATATTAGTCCCACCTCGAAAGTTTGAGCGAATTCCAACTGGTTTATAATGGTTTCAGCGTGAGTTGCGCTGTGAAGTTGTAGCGAAGAGAATAAATGAGTTAGAATATTTGCACCATAATAATAATAAGGCGGACGCTACGCGTCGGTCGCCGGATGGAACGGCCAAAAATCGGTCGTTCTCCGCGCCGTACGATCATGATCCGACGTCCGAAATTGACCGCGGTGCGAGATTTGCATTTTGCCCCCCGTTTTTCTGAAACTTAACCCGCGGTCCTTATACTAAGTATTACAACAAAATATCTCACTTCGCTTACAAAAAAAATATACTATTACAACAAAAAATTACAAAAAATATAAACAAAATAGTATTATAAAAAAAATAGTTAAACAACAATTATTTTGCTATAGGTTGGTTTACAACAAAAATTGACAACAATTACAATAAAAAATCAAAAGCTATAACAACAAAAAAACATGTGTTCGTGGCTGTGAACATTTGATTGAAAATAACACATTTTATATATATCAAATTACAACAAAAATCACTAGCTATTTTTACCAAAAATTATTAGCGATTACAACAAAATAATTTATAGCAAAACGTCCAGGTGAACATTACAACATCACTGACATGCTTTCTCTATAACTTTTATATGCATTTGTTACAAAACTAACGAATATATACAACATCTCTACGAAAAAAAAGTGTCCATGACTAAAACAATTACACCAAAAATCACAAATAATTACAATAAAAAAGTCATCCGTTTACAACGTATCAAGAAACACACATTTTCGTAACATATCACTTAGAAAAATCTTACAAAATATGTCGTGTGAGTTTACAACAATTTTTTTATCTAATTGTTACAAATCTGGAAACAATACTGTACATTTCTTAAAAAAAAAGCAATACTCCAGTTGGGCCGAAAACCAGGCCCATAAAGGGCCGCGCGGAGCGAGGGACGACGACCGATCGCTGGCGAGCGATCGGTCGCCGGATCTGAAGCGTTTTCCTAATAATAAATCTAGATCTTGTTCTGAAGGCCCAAATCAGTACCGTATGAAGATAAATGGGCCTCGCGGAAGGCCGTGGGCTGATGATGGCCGCACTCATATCTGGATCCAGTGAAAGCCCAAAAATGCCTCCAGTTTTTTAAGGCATCTTATAAAGTGCCGCAAAAAGAATTGGGTGGCATTTTAAGAAGTGCTACAAATTATAAGTGGCGGCATTATATTAAAGTGCCTTAAAATACCTTTCTCGACGCAATCAGACGCAGCACTTTTATTTGTGCCTTACAAAATATTTAGCGGCACTTTTGTTACTTTTTGAGGCAGTTTTAGGTGCCGTTGATTTCCATACGTGACGTAGTGTGCACTAGGCATCAAACGCCGATCGAGACCAACACATTCATCAACAGCAGCGGTCATAATTATTCCACTCCGCAATATAAGGCTAGTTAACCTCTCAGCATTCTCATCTTGTGGATGAAGCTCTCATCGTCATGTCCGTCAGGATCAGAGATGAGTCTGTCCTTGGCCGTTCCCTTGCCGTGCTTGGCGAAACAGTAGTCAGGCGCCTGCCATTGGGCCTCCTCCGGCACCGCCCCTGGCTCGAAGCTCATCACGTTTGCGATCCGCCCTGCGGATCTCAAAAATGTTAGCGTGCTCTCAATTCGGTTTTGCATCAGGAATGCAGGATGAGGGAGGGTTCATCGATTCACAATTATACCGTACCTGTTGTGTGGAAGACCCATTTGACGGGGCGCCTGGTGGCCACATCCTCGTAGTAGGTGATGAAGTCGGCCTTGGTCCAGACGTGGCAGTCGAACCCGCCTACGGGGGCGCGCCCGACGTAGGCGACGCCGGAGGCGAGCCAGTCGGGGCGCAGGATGCCGACGCCGACCGCGACGGGGCGGCACTCGCGGCGCGCCGGGGTGTAGAAGAAGGAGGTGCCGTTGGTCCACTGGGCGTCGTAGAGCGGCGCGTCGGCGGCGAGCTGGTCGCGGATGATGTGCAGGTTCAGGCCGCGCGGCCAGTCGTACCAGAGGTCGGCGATGGACAGGTTGCCGTGGTAGTCCAGCACCAGCGTCGCGTGGAACTGGTGCGGCCATAGGGTTGGCTTCGGGGCCGCGCCGGCGGCGGCGTGTGCGGCCTGGAGGCAGAGGAGGAACATGGCCAGGAGAGGCGTCATCTTCTTCCCGGTAGCTCTGCCCACCGCTCCCTGGTGATCGGAACAGAACGGTGCTAGCCACAGCATACGCTGCTAACTGATCTGCCTTTGGATACTCCCTCCATTCCAGATCACTTTCCATATAAAGTTTTGGTTAAAGTTAAAATTGGTAATCTTTATAGTAATCTTTTACCAGCTATTAATGATAAATATTGAAATATACAAAATTAAATGTAATTGATGTGATACTATATTTTATTGCGGCATTAATGATACCATTTTGATTTTCTAAATAAATACATACATATATGTATAGTTAGTTAAACTTGGCAAAGATAGATTCTCACTAATCCTTATATGCGGAATAATATGAAATATTGAGAGTAGTTCCGGAGAATTAACAGCTGCAATGGAGAAGGCTATTTTGAAAATATGGAGAAGGCTATCTTGAATGCATACCATATTAGATATTTTTGCGACATATGTTTGGATGAAGTCAATATGGATGGGGGTTGCTTGAGTATAAAGGATACAAGAATCTTCATGAGAAATTTACCGAGAAAATTTTACAAAGAAGCAATTCAAAAACAAATGGATGCTTAAAGAAAGATTATATAGATTGGATGGAGTTGCAAAATGCAACCGAACTAGGTTGGGATCCGCTAATAAAACTATGGACACAGATGATGAATGGTGGGAGACCCAGCTAGTTTTAAGTTTATATGTTTATCACTTGCCTTGTCTATTTGCCCGTTGTGTTATAATTCAAAGTAATTTATTTACTATGTTATTTTCCAGTACAAACATGCAAAGGTTTGAAATGGGCCACCAGCAATTTGGAACAACACAATGTCATGTTTAGGAAGGCTCATGTTACCGGAGAATCAACAGTTGTTCCGGGACAAGAAATAAGAGTGGTGAAGGAAAGTGCGATATTGTTGGATGGTGATGTTGAGGACAGAAAATAACACTAGAAAAAACACGAAGTGGGTGTGGGAGAGAAGGAAAAAAGGGAGCTCCCTTTTCAAGGTGTACAACACTACCTTGAGCAATATAGTTTCAATGGTCGATAGTGGAAGTTCTTGCGGCAAGGATGACTCTTTCCCAACTATGAAGAATTTTTTTTAGTGATGGTTTGAGAGTGGAGTTAGTGAAGGCATTGATTTCATGTTCACACTTCACGAGCTTGCCATGACAACGGAGCATAGAGAGTTGTTGGTAGCTTTTAAAACACATGCATGAAGGTTTGATTATCTCCGGAGGACACATGATGAGTTGATCATGATGAGTTGAACGAGAAGATTTGTGATTTAATATGAGTTGAATGACAATTGGTGATCATTCTAGAACCTATGGACCATTGTGTGTACTATTGGGTGGGAATTTCTTGTAGACTATTTGTGAGCATTCTATAACCTATGCACCATTGTGTGTCCCTTTATTTAAAATTTATTGTAGACTATTCATTAGTGTTTTTATTGATATTTGTTGTAGACTATTCTTGCATGTAGGAGTTTTGACTTGTCTAGTTCAAATAGTGTGCATGGATGGAGATGATAATGCATGTGATGAATAAATTGAAAGGATAAGACATCTTCTTGGAGTGGCGCATGACATGGCTAGATTGGGCTACTATCGTTATATATATTTAAAAATATTTAAATAAGCCAATTACGAGGATTCCACAGCAAATTGGGCTTGGATGGGTACATGAACAACTTGATGATATAAAAATATGCTACAAAATGATTAGAATCCATCCATATGTGTTTGAACAGTTGCACAAGCTCCTAGTAGCTAGTTATGAGTTAGAGTCAACAAGAGACATGTAATCAGTTGAATGTTTGTGTATGTTTTTATGGATGGTTGGAGGACCATAGTCACTTAGACCAAATGAGAACCATTTCAGTCGGTCTCTTGAAACAATTCATAGGAAGTTCAAGATGGTATTGAATTATTTGTACAACTTAGGTAAGGATAACATAAAACCAGTGGATCAAAATTTCATGGATGTGCATCCAAGAATTCATGATCCACTCCTTTGGCCTCATTCAAGGGTTCCATTTGTGTCATAGATGGCCCGCATATTCATGCTCGAGTTCCTAATGAAAAATAAATTAACCACACTGGAATACATGGTTACCTGTCTTCTTCTTACGATATGTGACTTTGATCTCATATTCACGTTTGCAGTTTCCGGATAGCCTAGTTCGAAAGAAGATACACGCATACAGAACCACAACATTATGAAGTATCCAAAAGAGTTTTCAAACCCTCCTGATGGTAATATTCTCTCTCATTATTCACACGAGTTATATAAGAATTGTCCTATTCATGTCTCGTATATATTTTTGTGCGTAGATACATACTATCTAGTTTATTATGGTTATCCAAATATATAGAGGTGATTTACACAAAAATAACCCTTTGTGGGAAAAAAAACGCACGAAATGACCCTCCGACCAAACTATTTCACGCCTCTAACTCTTTTGTGTGGTGCCTTTGCAAAGGGCGACATGATGAGCGCAGATTGCACACCGTTGGGGAACCCCAAAAGGAATGTATGATGAGCACAGTAGCAAGTTTTTCCTTAGTAAGAAACCAAGGTTTAATCAACCAGTAGGAGAAAGGCGTGACTTCTGAAGGTGTTGCAAGCTGACTTGTGGCAGGACGCACTACCGGCGTCAGCAACAACGTGGAACCTGCACACAACACGACCAAAATACATTGCCCCAACTTACAGTGAGGTTGTCAATTACACCGGTTTTGCTGAACACAAAGGATTAAATGTATACTGTGGAAAGAGATATTTGTTTGAAGTGGAATTAAAAAGAACAGTGCTTGCAGTAAGGAAATAGAACAAGATGATTTTATCAGTGTAAAAGAAAGGACCGGGGTCCACAGTTCACTAGAGGTGTCTCTCCATAAAGATAAATAACATGCTGGGTGAACAAATTACAGCTGGGCAGGTGACAGAATAAAGACCATACATGACAAGATGATTAGTATGAGATTCATTCGGACATTGCAACATAATACATAGATTGTAATTCAACTATGTCTATGACTAATAATCCACCTTCCGGTTATCGTCTGAACCCCTTCCAGTATTAAGCAACAGATTATCGCATTAAACAATGTGTGTAAAGTAAACAATAGAATTATCCTTAGAAAAAACATTTTTGTTTTCTCCCTTGTAGCAACAGCATATCTACAATCTTACAAGTTATTGTCACTCTTCCACAAAACTAGAGGCATGAATCCACCATCGAGCATAAATACTCCCTCTTGGAGTCACAAGCATTTATTTGGCCAGAGTATCTACTAGCATTGGAGAGCATGCAAGTTCACAAATAACATATGACAAGTATATAACCGATCTCAACATAGTATTCAATATTCATCGGATCCCAACAAATACAACGTGTAGCATTACATAAAGATGATCTTGATTATGGTAGGCAGCTCACAAGATCTAAACATGAGGCACAAATTGGAGAAGACAACCATCTAGCTACTGCTATGGACCCGTAGTCCAGGGATGAACTACTCACGCATCAGTTCGGAGGAGGGCATTGCGATGTAGGGGCCTCCGGTGATGATCTCCCTCTCCGGCAGGGTGTCGGGAAGAGCTTCAGAACCCTCCCGAGCTAGGGTCGGCGATGGCGGCCACGACGGAAATTTTCGTGGATGGAGTCTTGGGTATTTAAGTTTTTCCGAAGATCGTTAATAAATATGTGGAAGGGCGAGGTAGGTGGACGCCTAGGGGCCCACACCACCCCTTGGTGCGGCCAGACCCTCGGCCGCGCCAAGGCATGGTCTGGCCGCCCTGTGGCGCCTCTTCGTCTCTCCTCCGGACTTCGTCTTCGTTACGGTAAAATAAGATCTTCGGCTTTTGTTTCCTCCCATTCCGAGAATATTTCCTGTACAACTTTTCTGAAATACAAAACAGCAGGAAATAGTGAACTGGCACTGTGGCATCTTGTAAATAGGTTAGTGCCGGAAAATGTATAAAAGTGCAACGAAGTGTAAGCAAAGCATATATAAATTGGTGTAAAACAAGCATGGAGTATCAAAAATTATAGATACGTTTGCAGCGTATCAGCATCTCCAAGCTTAACTCATGCTCGTCCTCAAGTAGGTAAGTGATAACAAAAATAATTTTTGAGATGGCATGAAGCCAACACAATCTTGTTGATCAAGCTATTGTAAAAGCATTGTGAGTTGGGATCAAAGTACTATAAACATAGACATGAAAGATATAATTCTAACAATACAACTTAGCAACTATGTTACAACATGAAAAATAAGTCAAACAAAGGATCATGAATAATTATGCACTAAAAGCAACTGTTTTTTTTATCATAGATAAAACATAGCAAAGTACTACTCAAATTGTCCTTTATGAAGTAGCAAAACATAAATGCCAGGACACCTTTAAAATTCAAAGGGTGACTAGATACAAGTAATTTGAGAACAAGCAATATCATAATCATGAATCAATCAATAATAAATTTTGGGACTATGCACATTATACTCGGAATGACAACTATGCTCTCTTAATTGGTGCATAAAGCAAGAATATGAAGACTCGACACATAAAAGTAAAAGAAAGGTCCTTCGCAGAAGGAAGCAAGATTAACAAGTTTTATAAACCTTCAAAAAAAGTATGTTACTCATTAGCTTTGAGCTCTCATTACCCCTATCATAAGCATCTTGAATGGTTAAAGTTAATGTGAGGGAAAATAGGAGTTATAGGCTTGACAAATCACAAGTTGAAAATGTCGTGCCCCTTGAATACGAGTACCTAAACCTCATACTACTCAACTTAGGTCCCAAATAAGTTCTTGTCATTGTAAGCATACATGTAGTGTATCATTGAGAACGCCAACGGGGTACCTCCTGCCCCATGATATAGGACCATTCCCATACCAAAATGACAAGACAAACATATAATAAGCATCTCAGCAATCCTTTTATTTACTATGAGCATAGCTTTTTATTGAAGATGTTTCACAGAATGCTCACTATGGTTCGTTGTAAATTTCCACCATGAATGATGCATGGCTTAAGTTGGCCGTCCAGGCGTTTCTCTAACACATATACAAACTCCATGAACTTACAAGTTTCCATTTATTTCACACCGCTAGGCATCCATAAACAAAAGAACATGATATCAACTAAATAGGAATAAGTGCAATGTTGAAAGCGTGCCCCATGAAAGCATGATTGTGCTAACTTCCAACTCGTAATTTGCAAACATATAATCTTCATAATATAGTCACAATGGTTCAGGTTTATTAAGTGCAAGAAAGTAAATGTGTCATCAAGTTTGTGAGAGCTTTACTAACTAATTTTCTCATGACAAGATTTAATTTGGAAGATAGATAAAAACATGATGAATATACTTGGAATAGCAATGATGCTAGTAGGTAGATATGGCGGACACTTTTGGCAAACTTTGGTTTTCGGTGGTTGGATGCATGAGTAGAGCTCATACTCACTACAGGCAAAGGCTAGCAAAAGACTTGGAGCAATCAACTAAGAGAGCAATAATGGTCATAATCATGCATAGCGACAAAACATTATTAATCAAAGCATAAAGTGATATTACAAGTTAAAAACTAAATGATCATACAGGATTTAGTTGAATGATTTGTAGTCATAACATGATATAAACAGGTGCCAAGTCAACCCAATAAAGCATCAAAGGAGAATATCACAATATTATGCTTTGTATGATGGAAACAAAACATGATTTTTTCAATGGCACATTTTGCACTCTCAGATATTTGAGACAAGTCATGCTAAAACAATAACTACTAAGCATATGATATGAAATAACATCCAACATGACATGTCAAAGTCTATGCCACAGTCTAGCTAAGCTTCCTTTTGCATCACTATAAGCATGAACCATTTTACTCGTTTCCAACACCAATCAACTTATTTGAAACAACTCTCATAGATGAAAATCAATAAAGACCAGAGAGCTAATCATACCTAAATAAACAAAACTAACAAGCTCTGAACAAAATAATAATGGAAAACAAAGAGCAAAACGCAGTACTAGCAAACTAGAACACTCGCTGAACAATAAGAGCGAAAACTAGAGTATTCTATGCAATTAAAACGGAGTGTGTCATTCTCTAAAACAAATATGTGGGATCCAACCATATGCTACATCAAACAAAACAAAACTAAACTAAAAACAAAAATAAAGACGCTCCAAGAACAACACATAGCATATGAATCAATAAAAATATAGCGTCTAGAAAGATGACCTGATGCTTTGTTGATGAAGAGGGGATGCCTTGGGCATCCCCAAGCTTTGACGCTTGTACCTCTTAGATATTTCTTGGGGTGACATGGGAATCTCAAAGCTTGAGCTTTTGTTCATACTTCATCTCATTACATCATTCTTCTCACCCTACACTTCAAAACTTCCTTCATACAAAACTTCACACAATTCTTATTAGCAGCATTAGTGCAATAAAAATAAAAAATCCACTTGGGTTTAGTTATAACATAAATCAAACATCCATTAAAATATTAGCTACTGTAGCAACCTCTTCAAAAAGCTCTTTCCTCAAAATAACTCAAAAAGAAAGATATTAAGAGGCAAATGCAAATAGTGGCAGAAATCTGTCAAAACAGAACAGTAGGTAAAGATTGATTTTTTCGAAAATCTTTTATTAACGAAAGTTAGATAATAATCTGGGCCATATGCACAAAATTGGAAGCTCAAAATTACATTATGGCTGGGAATACGAATTTTTATGGTGACAGCACAAAATTTGTTTCAGGACAACAACTTCCCCAAATCTTACTTTGTTCCTATAAGAGGCTATTCTTGGCGCAAAAACGAAATAAAAATGATAAGGAGAGGTTATTACAAAGGTAATAACTTCCAATACTCAACAAAAGAAAAATTACAGAAATAAACATGGGTTATCTTCCAAGAGTGCTTTTGTTTAACGCCTTTCAGCTAGGTGCAGAAAAAGAGCTAGCATCAAGTATTTCCAAGAAAAGAAGCATCAAGATCAATGCCCAAAGTATTTCCAACAAGGATTTGTATTTTAACAATATAAGTTTTAGAAGACCCTCTCTCAGCATTTTTAGGTTCACTACTTTCATCAAATGGGTGTTCAGAAACAATCCAACCAAAAATATTTTCCAAAGCTTCATGCATTGCTACAAGTTTGAAAGGTATTGGTATTTTGATTTTCTCCCTTTTTTCAGGTTTGGTTTTGTCTATATTTTCAAGTGTACCAATAACATCTACACATGAGCCTAGCATCTTAAACCGATCAAAGACTTTCCTAGCTTCTATAACAACATCTTTATATTCTTTAAGGAAAGTTTCTAGGATAAAATCTTTCTTCTCATCATCCTCAACTTCATGAAGTTTAAGAAATATTTGCTGCATTATGGGATTGAGGCTAACAAACCTAGCCTCTAACATTTGAACTAAATATGCAGCAGTAGTTTCATACACTTAGGCGCAAGTTCGACCAGGGATTTATCCTCAAGAGAGTGGATTTGGTGACCGTGTGTATACCTAAGCATGCATCCATTACCGTTGGATTTGCTTTAAGATGCTGGCCTCACAAACGGAGGAAAACGGCGTGAAAATGACTAGTGGGAAAATCTATACGGAGGCGCCGCACTTGTCACCCTTACGTGCGGCGGGGCGTACGTATTAGAAAAAGGCATCGCTGCCCCTAATGATCGAGTGCAACAGCTGCCCTCCTTCTATCTCTCATATTTATCTCTTCGTTGCTCTTATCCTCTCTAGAGTCACACCGACCACACAATCCCTTCCTCGCTCTCACAGAGCACGCGGAGGAGCAGCGCGCGCGAAGAGCAGCGTGCGAGGGGGAGACCGCCGCCACCTGCTGCAGCCGCCGAGCACGCGTCGAGGGAGGCCGAGCACCGTGATACGTCTCCGACGTATCGATAATTTCTTATGTTCCATGCCACATTATTGATGATATCTACATGTTTTATACACATTATATGTCGTATTTATGCATTTTCCGGCACTAACCTATTAACGAGATGCCGAAGAGCCGATTCTTGTTTTCTGCTGTTTTTGGTTTCAGAAATCCTACAAAGGAAATATTCTCGGAATTGGACGAAATCAACGCCCGGGGTCCTATTTTTGCACGAAGCTTCCGAAGACCGAGGGGGAAAGGAAGTGGGGCCACGAGGCGCCGACACAACGGGCGGCGCGGCCCAGCCCCCGGCCGCGCGGCCCTGGAGTGTGGGGCCCTCGTGTGGCCCCCCGCGTTGCCCTTCCGCCTACTTAAAGCCTTCGTCGCGAAACCCCCAGTACCGAGAGCCACGATACGGAAAACCTTCCAGAGACGCTAATGTCTACGGGAGCTTCTATTCTTGTAGACAGTGTTGGGCCTCCAAGAGCAGAGGTTTGTAGAATAGCAGCAAGTTTCCCTTAAGTGGATCACCCAAGGTTTATCGATCTCAGGGAGGAAGAGGTCAAAGATATCCCTCTCATGCAACCTCGCAACCACAAAGCAAGAAGTCTCTTGTGTCCCCAACACACCTAATAGGTGCACTAGTTCGGCGAAGAGATAGTGAAATACAGGTGGTATGAATAAGTATGAGCAGTAGCAACGGTGCCGAGAAAATAGCTTGCCGGCGTGTGGTTGATGGTGGTAATATGGTAGCGATAGTAACGCAGCAGTAGTAACGCAGATGAAACGAGTAAACAAGCAGCGATAGCGATATTTAGGAACAAGGCCTAGGGATTAGACTTTCACTAGTGGACACTCTCAACATTGATCACATAACAGAATAGATAAATGCATACTCTACACTCTTGTTGGATGATGAACACATTGCGTAGGATTACACGAACCCTCAATGCCGGAGTTAACAAGCTCCACAATTCAATGTTCATATTTAAATAACCTTAGAGTGCAAGAAAGATCAACACGACTAAACCAAGTACTAACACAGCATGCACACTCGTCACCTTCACACTATGTAGGAGGAATAGATCACATCAATACTATCATAGCAATATTTAACTTCACAATCTACAAGAGATCATGATCATAGCATACGCCAAGTACTAACACGGATGCACACACTGTCACCATTACACCATGCAGGAGGATTAAACTACTTTAATAACATCACTAGAGTAGCACATAGATAAATTGTGATACAAAACACATTGCAATCATAAAGAGATATAAATAAGCACTTCACTACGCCATTCATAACGGTGAGTAAGTATTCCGTGAAATATAGCCTAAGAGACCCACACGGTGCACACACTCGTCACCTTTACACACGTGGGACAAGGAGTCTCCGGAGATCACATAAGTAAAACTCACTTGACTAGCACAATGACATCTAGATTACAAGCATCATCATATGAATCTCAATCATGTAAGGCAGCTCATGAGATTATTGTATTGAAGTACATAGGAGAGAGATGAACCACATAGCTACCGGTACAGCCCCGAGCCTCGATGGAGAACTACTCCCTCCTCATGGGAGCAGCGAGCGGTGATGAAGATGGCGGTGGAGATGGCAGCGGTGTCGATGGAGAAGCCTTCCGGGGGCACTTCCCCGCTCCGGCAGGGTGCCGGAACAGAGACTCCTGTCCCCCAGATCTTGGCTTCGCGATGGCGGCGTCTCTGGAAGGTTTCTGTGGGTTTCGTCCTCTGTAATAGGGTTTTCGCGACGGAGGCTTTAAATAGGCGGAAGGGCAGCCTCGGAGGGGGCACGGGGCCACCACACCATAGGGCGGCGCGGCCCCCTCCGGCCGCGCCGGGGTGTGGTGTGGGGCCCCCGGGGCTTCCCTCCGGCGGCTCTCGGGTGTTCGGAAGGCTCCGGGAAAAATAGGACCACGGGTCTTGATTTCGTCCAATTCCGAGAATATTTCGTTACTAGGATTTCGAAACCAAAAACAGCGAGAAAACGAAGCAATCGGCTCTTCGGCATCTTGTTAATAGGTTAGTTCCAGAAAATGCACGAATATGACATAAAGTGTGCATAAAACATGTAGGTATCATCAATAATATGGCATGGAACATAAGAAATTATCGATACGTCGGAGACGTATCAAGCATCCCCAAGCTTAGTTCTGCTCGTCCCGAGCGAGTAAAACGATAACAAAGATAATTTCTGAAGTGACATGCCATCATAACCTTGATCATACTATTTGTAAACATATGTAGTGGATGCAGCGATCAAAACAATGGTAATGACATGAGTAAACAAGTGAATCATAAAGCAAAGACTTTTCATGAATAGTACTTCAAGACAAGTATCAATAAGTCTTGCATAAGAGTTAACTCATAAAGCAATAATTCAAAGTAGAGGTATTGAAGCAACACAAAGGAAGATGAAGTTTCAGCGGTTGTTTTCAACTTATAACATGTATATCTCATGGATATTGTCAACATAGAGTAATATAACAAGTACAATATGCAAGTATGTAAGAATCAATGCACAGTTCACACAAGTGTTTGCTTCTTGAGGTGGAGAGAGATAGGTGAACTGACTCAACATAAAAGTAAAAAGAATGGTCCTTCAAAGAGGAAAGCATCGATTGCTATATTTGTGCTAGAGCTTTTATTTTGAAAACATGAAACAATTTTGTCAACGGTAGTAATAAAGCATATGAGTTATGTAAATTATATCCTACAAGTTGCAAGCCTCATGCATAGTATACTAATAGTGCCCGCACCTTGTCCTAATTAGCTTGGACTACCGGATCATTGCAATGCACATGTTTTAACCAAGTGTCACAATGGGGTACCTCCATGCCGCCTTGTACAAAGGTCTAAGGAGAAAGCTCGCATTTTGGATTTCTCGCTTTTGATTATTCTCAACTTAGACATCCATACCGGGACAACATGGACAACGAGATAATGGACTCCTCTTTAATGCATAAGCATGTGGCAACAATTATTATTCTCATATGAGATTGAGGATATATGTCCAAAACTGAAACTTCCACCATGAATCATGGCTTTAGTTAGCGGCCCAATGTTCTTCTCTAACAATATGCATGCTCCAACCATTAAGGTGGTAGATCTCTCTTACTTCAGACAATACGGACATGCATAGCAACTCACATGATATTCAACAAAGAATAGTTGATGGCGTCCCGAGAAGCATGGTTATCGCACAACAAGCAACTTAATAAGAGATAAAGTGCATAAGTACATATTCAATACCACAATAGTTTTTAAGCTATTTGTCCCATGAGCTATATATTGCAAAGGTGAATGATGGAATTTTAAAGGTAGCACTCAAGCAATTTACTTTGGAATGGCGGATAAATACCATGTAGTAGGTAGGTATGGTGGACACAAATGGCATAGTGGTTGGCTCAAGGATTTTGGATGCATGAGAAGTATTCCCTCTCGATACAAGGTTTAGGCTAGCAAGGTTATTTGAAACAAACACAAGGATGAACGGTGCAGCAAAACTCACATAAAAGACATATTGTAAACATTATAAGACTCTACACCGTCTTCCCTGTTGTTCAAAACTCAATACTAGATATTATCTAGACTCTAGAGAAACCAAATATGCAAACCAAATTAGCAAGCTCTAAGTGTTTCTTCATTAATGGGTGCAAAGTATATGATGCAAGAGCTTAAACATGAGCACAACAATTGCCAAGTATCAAATTATCCAAGACATTTTAGAGTTACTACATGTAGCATTTTCCAATTCCAACCATATAACAATTTAACGAAGAAGAAACTTCGCCATGAATACTATGAGTAGAGCCTAAGGACATATTTGTCCATATGCTACGAGAGGAGCGTGTCTCTCTCCCACAAAGTGAATGCTAGGATCCATTTTATTCAAACAAAACAAAAACAAAAACAAACCGACGCTCCAAGCAAAGTGCATAAGATGTGACGGAATAAAAATATAGTTTCGGGGGAGGAACCCGATAATGTTGTCGATGAAGAAGGGGATGCCTTGGGCATCCCCAAGCTTAGACGCTTGAATCTTCTTAAAATATGCAGGGGTGAACCACCGGGGCATCCCCAAGCTTAGAGCTTTCACTCTCCTTGATCATAGTATATCATCCTCCTCTCTTGACCCTTGAAAACTTCCTCCACACCAAACTCGAAACAACTCATTAGAGGGTTAGTGCACAATAAAAATTAACATGTTCAGAGGTGACACAATCATTCTTAACACTTCTGGACATTGCATAAAGCTACTTGGACATTAATGGATCAAAGAAATTCATCCAACATAGCAAAAGAGGCAATGCGAAATAAAAGGCAGAATCTGTCAAAACAGAACAGTTCGTAAAGATGGATTTTATTAGGGCACCAGACTTGCTCAAATGAAAATGCTCAAATTGAATGAAAGTTGCGTAAATATCTGAGGATCACTCACGTAAATTGGCTTAATTTTCTGAGTTACCTACAGAGAATTAGACCCAGATTCGTGACAACAAAGAAATCTGTTTCTGCGCAGTAATCCAAATCTAGTATTTACTTTACTATCAAAGACTTTACTTGGCACAACAAAACATAAAACTAAGATAAGGAGAGGTTGCTACAGTAGTAAACAACTTCCAAGACACAAATATAAAACAAAGTACTGTAGCAAAATAACACATGGGTTATCTCCCAAGAAGTTCTTTCTTTTTAGCCATTAAGATGGGCTCAGCAGTTTTAATGATGCACTCGCAAGAAATAGTATTTGAAGCAAAAGAGAGCATCAAGAGGCAAATTCAAAACACATTTAAGTCTAACATGCTTCCTATGCATAGGAATCTTGTAAATAAACAATTTCATGAAGAGAAAAGTAACAAGCATAGGAAGATAAAACAAGTGTAGCTTCAAAAATTTCAGCACATAGAGAGGCATTTTAGTAACATGAAAATTTCTACAACCATATTTTCCTCTCTCATAATAACTTTCAGTAGCATCATGAGCAAACTCAACAATATAACTATCACATAAAGCATTCTTATCATGAGTCTCATGCATAAAATTTTTACTCTCCACATAGGCATAATCAATTTTGTTAGTTGTAGTGGGAGCAAATTCAACAAAGTAGCTATCATCATTATTCTCATCATCAAATATAGGAGGCATATTGTAATCATAATCAAATTTATCCTCCATAACAGGCGGTACTAAAAGACTACTATCATTATAATCATCATAAATAGGAGGCAAAGCATCATCAAAGTAAATTTTCTCCTCAATGCTTGGGGGACTAAAAAGATCATGCTCATCAAAACCAGCCTCCCCAAGCTTAGAACTTTCTATATCATTATCAACAATGGTGTTCAAAGCGTTCATACTAATATTACTACCGAGCATGCAAATAAGATTCCATAGGTTTTTTAATTTTCGTATCAAACAATCCATGTTTTAAATCAGGAAATAGAATAAGAAGCTCATTGTTGTCCATTATGCCAAACTAGTGTAAACAAGAAACAAAAAGATGCAATTGCGGGATCTAAAGGAAATAGCTTCGAGCACAAACACAATGGTGCCGGAAAAGTACTGTTACTCGGAACCGGAGTATGAGTGCCTTTTTACCTTTCCTCCCCGGCAACGGCGCCAGAAAAGTGCTTGATGTCTACGGGAGCTTCTATTCTTGCAGACAGTGTTGGGCCTCCAAGAGCAGAGGTTTGTAGAACAGCAGCAAGTTTCCCTTAAGTGGATCACCAAAGGTTTATCGATCTCAGGGAGGAAGAGGTCAAAGATATCCCTCTCATGCAACCCTGCAACCACAAAGCAAGAAGTCTCTTGTGTCCCCAACACACCTAATAGGTGCACTAGTTCGGCGAAGAGATAGTGAAATACGGGTGGTATGAATAAGTATGAGCAGTAGCAACGGTGCCGAGAAAATAGCTTGCCGGCGTGTGGTTGATGGTGGTAATATGGTAGCGATAGTAACGCAGCAGTAGTAACGCAGTAAAACAAGTAAACAAGCAGCGATAGCGTATTTAGGAACAAGGCCTAGGGATTAGACTTTCACTAGTGGACACTCTCAACATTGATCACATAACGAGAATAGATAAATGCATACTCTACACTCTTGTTGGATGATGAACACATTGCGTAGGATTACACGAACCCTCAATGCTGGAGTTAACAAGCTCCACAATTCAATGTTCATATTTAAATAACCTTAGAGTGCAAGAAAGATCAACACGACTAAACCAAGTACTAACACAAGCATGCACACTTGTCACCTTCACACTATGTAGGAGGAATAGATCACATCAATACTATCATAGCAATAGTTAACTTCACAATCTACAAGAGATCATGATCATAGCATACGCCAAGTACTAACACGGATGCACACACTTGTCACCATTACACCGTGCGGGAGGAATAAACTACTTTAATAA
>NC_061512.1:61775152-61828535 GCF_022539505.1 Lolium rigidum | reverse complement strand
CATCATCACCACCGATGCCTCTCCATCAACCAGCCATGTTTCCCCCATCCATGTGTGAGTAATTCCCCCGTTGTAGGCTGAAGGGGATGGTAGGGATTGGATGAGATTGGTCATGTAATAGCATAAGATTGTTAGGGCATAGTGCCTAGTGTCCGTAATTGGTACTTTTATGATATTGTTGCAACTTGTTATGCTTAATGCTTGTCACTAGGGCCCGAGTGCCATGATTTCAGATCTGAACATGTTATCGATTCATGATGATATTCATTGCTTTATGATCTTACCTGCAAGTTGTATACACGTATTGCTGTCCGGAACCCGAGGCCCCAAAGTGACAGAAATTGGGACAACCGAAGGGGATGGCAGTGATATGAGGATCACATGTGTTCACGGAGTGTTAATTCTTTGCTCCGGTGCTCTATTAAAAGGAGTGCCTTAATTTCCAGTAGATTCCCTAGAGGCCCGGCTGCCACCGGCTGGTAGGACAAAAGATGTTGTGCAAGTTTCTCATTGCGAGCACGTACGACTATATATGGAACACATGCCTATTGATTGATTAGTACTTGGATACCGTTTTATTATTATCTCGCAAATGCCCTCCTTTGATTGTTACATGAGTTTCTCTCATCCATGCAACGCCCGTTCATCCATCCCTGTGCCTACGATATTTTAATCCTGCTCGTTTACTATAATCACTACTGCTGTCTTTGTTATTCTACCGTCGTTATTTCACTACTGCTATCGCTATAAAACTGTTACTATCGATAAACTTTTGCGAGCAAGTCTCGTTTCCAAGTGCAGCTGAATTGAAAACTCCGCTGTTAAGGCTTTCAAGTATTCTTTGTCTCCCCTTGTGTCGAATCAATAAATTGGGTTTTACTTCCCGCGAAGACTCGTTGCGATCCCCTATACTTGTGGGTCATCAAGACTATTTTCTCAGCGCCGTTGCCGGGAGCATAGCTTTATTTGGAAGTTCACTTGGATTGATATTGTTCGCTGCAAATTCTCCATCATGGGTAAACCTCGCGATCCTAAAGTCACCATATTACCATCCACTACAAGAAAAGGTACAACTCGAGTACCTCTGCTGCTCTTGATTCACCATCTTGTGATTGATAAACTTGTTTCACCACCACATGCTTCACATGCTGGTACTTCTGCTAGATCTGAAAATTCTTATAATATTGATGATGCTTCTGCTGTGCTTGATGATAGTGGTTCATTGGGATCTTTTCTAGATGCTACGATTGCTAGGTCTAGACAAATTGAAAGTACTCGAAACTCCTAATGAAAATGCTGCTACACTCGTTAATTCACCTGAGTCTCGTTGAATACTCTAGTGATGATCTTGATGAAGATTATGTAGAACTTGATGATGATTTTATTGATAAATGCAATGCTACTACTGATGCAAGAAAAATTAAAAAGTTGCTTGCACAACATACTGTTAGATATAAATTGTCTCCTGATCCTAAATTTGCCACATCTCCTATAAACATTAAGGATAAGGATTATGATTTTTCTCTTGATTTGTCTCATATATCTATTGTTGAGAAAACACCTTTTTGTGGTACTCAAAAAAAGAAAGTGTTGTAGAACACATGATTGAGCTATCTACTCTTAGTAGCTTGTTTTCTGATGATGTTAAGAAGCGTACTTATTTCGTTGCTAAAATTTTCCCTTTCTCATTAAAGGATGATGCTAAAACTTGGTATAATAGTTTGCCACCTGATTCTATTAATAGTCCAAAAGAATTGCTTGATGTTTTCTTCCGGAAATACTTTCCTCCTAGTGCTCAACATATTGCTTTGCAGAGAATTTATAATTTTGATCAGGAAGATGGAGAGAAATTGCCTGAGGCCTGGGCTAGATTTTGCTCTCTTATTAGAGCTCGGCCTGACCATGATTTGGAAAAGCATGATTTACTTGATATATTTTATAGTGGACTAACCATTGAGTCTAGGGCATACCTGGATAGTTGTGCTGGTTGTGTTTTCAGGAAAAGAACTCCAGACGACGTTGAAGAATTATTGGCGAGAATAGGCCGGAATCATGATGATTGGTCTACACCTGAACCAACCCCGACACCAATATTGAAGAAGAGGGGTATGATTAAATTAAATGATGAAGATATGAGGGACGCCAAAAAATCTCTTAAAGAGAAGGGTATTAAATCCGAAGACGTGAAGAATTTACCTCCCATAGAAGATTTATGTAAGATCACTCCCCCTTCATCCATGATTGAGGTACACTCTCTTGAACGCTTTACTAGAGAAGATATTCCATATTCAAAACATCCTGCTCAATGCTTAGATGAGTTTGATAATTATATTGTTAAGCAAAGTAATTTCAATATGAGAGTAGAGAATCATTTAATGGAAAATTCTCGAGCTATTGGTGAATTGCATGGTATCGTGGAGAGAACCTCCAATGATGTTAAGATGCTTGTTAAACATTTTCAAATGGTTCAAACTCAAATTGATCAACTCACTAAAGTGCAAAATGACTTGTTAAAAGATAATTCTAAAGAAAAGCATGCTTATGAAGTAACAACTAGAGGCGGTGTTTCTACCCAGGATCCTCTATATCCTGAAGGGCATCCCAAAAGAATTGAACAAGATTCTCAACGAACTGAAACTATTGCTCCATCTAAGAAAAAGAAAAAGAAACATAAAACTGTTGTAGAATCCTCTGAGCCTGTTAATGATCCTAATAGTATTTCTATTTCAGATGCTGAAACTGAAAGTGGTAATGAACATGATAAAGATAATGATAAGAATGATGCTTCTGATAAAGAAGAGGTTGAAGAAGAACCTGAAAAGCATGCTAAAAATAAAAAGTATACTAAAGAAGATTTTATTGCTAAGAAACATGGTAGTGCAAGGGAACCTTGGGTTCAAAAGCAAATGCCTTTTCCTGCTAAGAAACTAAAATCAAAGGAAGAAGAACACTATAATAAATTTTGCGATTGGATGAAACCTTTATTCCTGCAAATACCTTTGACTGATGCTATTAAATTGCCTCTTTATTCAAAGTATATGAAAGATATTGTCTCTAACAAAAGGAAAATTCCTAATGAGGAGATTTCCACTATGCTTGCTAATTACTCTTTCAATGGTAAGGTTCCAAAGAAGCTTGGTGACCCGGTATTCCGACTATTCCTTGTTCTATTAAGAATAATTATGTTAGAACTGCTCTATGTGATTTGGGAGCGGGTGTTAGTGTTATGCCTTTCTCTCTTTATAAGAGACTTTATTTAGATAAGTTGATACCGACTGATATATCTTTGCAAATGGCTGATAAATCTACTGCTATTCTTGTTGGTATATGTGAGGATGTTCCTGTTCAAGTTACTAATAACAGCTTGATATTAACTGATTTTGTTGTGTTGGAAATGCCTGAAGATGATAATATGTCTATTATTCTTGGGAGACCTTTTCTTAACACCGCAGGGGCTGTTATTGATTGCAATAAAGGAAAAGTTACTTTCGAGTGTCGATGACAAGGAGCATACCGTTTATTTTCCCAAGAGGATTGAGAAAGCATGTGGAGTTAATACAATTTCTAATGTGAGAACTATCAAAGTGGGAACTATTGATTGTCCAATATATGAGCCTAAATAAGAATATCAAACCCTTGTGATTGGATCCATATCAATACAATACAAAGTAACATGATTGATTTGAGGTTTAATTCTTCATATGCTATGTAAAATTTATTTGGTGGCAAGACTTGATCAACCTTGTTAACAAATTCATTTTATATGCATAGAAGAGCTAAACAACATCTCTTTCTTCCTCCACTTGATCTACTTGCTGTAGCACTTTTATTTTTGCAAAGTTCTTTAGTTAATTAGAGATTTCAAAAACTTTCCTACCCAGTAATAATATTTTTGACACCCAGAAATGTGCATTTTTCAAAGTTTTCAAAAATTCACAAAAATTATACCGTTGGTCCTATTTTTCGACGAGGCACCTGGGAACACCTGGGGATGACCAGTGGGGCACCCCAGGGTGGCACCCCACAGGCCGGCGCGGCCAGCAAGGGGGGCGCGCCACCCTATTGTGTGGGCCCCTCCTTGCCCCACTACTTCATCTCTTTCTCCCATTCTCTTCTCTCTCCCGAAAAAACTCGCACCAGGTTCCTCTCACTCGCGTTTCTGCTCAAGAGCTCAAGATTTCTCGATCTCTTTGCTCAGCCCAGATTTCGTCTGAAATTTGGCACATTTGCTCTCCGGTATGTGACTCCTCCGATTATCCAAGTAGAATTTTGTTTGGTGGAGTATATCTTGAATATTTTGCTGTTGTAGGTAACATGTTTAGTGAGCTTGCATGTTTGTTCTAAGTGGTAGAAACTAGTTTTGATGTATGATTAGTACTCTAGCAAGTTCCTATGGTAGTTTCCCGCAATTATATGTCACCAAATCAAATTTTATATTGTTTGTTGAAAAATTTCAGAAAATGGAAGGGAGTAGGCACCAACTCAACCAACAAGAATTGGAGGTGCAACAGGTCATGAGAGTTCACCGCGAAGAAGGAGTATACCCCGCTTACTACCCGTGCGTGGATTTTATGAGAAGTGCGGGAATCTTGCAAGATGTTCAAAGTCTAATTTCTCGTGCAGGGTTGGATGATTTTGTTGTTGGTGAACCATGCGAATATGCAAAATTTACTATGTATGTAGTGCAGGATTTTGAATTCAATTGTTCGAGATCTAACCCCATGGTTCGGTACAAAATTTATAATAAAACTGTCAACTTGCCATTCGATGATTTTTGTGCAGCAATCAGAGTGCCGCAATGGGGATCATGCGAGAAGATAAGGGGATCGCCGCAAGAGCTCTTGAACCTCTTCAAGATGATTTGTCATGGAAGAAGCTATTCAGAGGATGGTGAGGGAGGAGGCCATCGTGCAAGAGACAACACGGAGGAGGCCGAGGAACACCTCGATTCGTCATCCGATGCAGCGAGTTCTTCGCATCAACAAGTTGGGCATGAGGAGCCTCCACGCTTTTCTTCCGCGTCGGGACCTTATTATGACTACGCCATGTATGATCCACCGGCGTGGAACCCGGACCCTCGCCAGGGTTGATCTCCACTTAGGCCAAAAGCCTAAGCTTGGGGGGAGGTATACCGGCATCACTCATTCTTTGCATATTATGGTTGCTTGATACTTGTATATACTTTTTTAGTTTCTTTGAGTGGTTTTCTAATGAGAGGAAGATGATATTAGGGGAAGTGCTGACTGAAAACAGATTCTGGACTGTTACTAAAAAAAATCGTGAGCACAGCCAGAACGTTATTTTGAGCTGCCAATTTTGTGCATGTTCCCTAGGTTGTTATCTAACTTTCATTAGTTGAACACTTTTCGAGCTGGGCAGCGTAAGAATTTCTTAAAAATCGATTACTGTACTGCTGTCAAGTTTTGGCAGATTTCTGCCATCTTGCTTTTCTGTGTTTCTTTTAGTTTTCATTTTCTTGTTCTTGGTTTGTTTCTTTCCTAACACACAAAAAGACCAAAAATATTTCTGTTGTTTCTCTTCACCACTTGTTTATTTTAGTTTCTTGCTTTTATCTTTCTTTATTTGCTATCGTTGGTTTGCTATAAGAAAATCCAAAAAGATGTTGCTTTGTTTGCTTGTTTCCTTTTGTTCTTGCTTCCAAATTCGAAAAAACCAAAAATATTTGCTGTTCTTCTTTGGTTTTGTAAAGTTCTTTATGAGTTCAATGGTCTTCGGTGGCTGGAGCGTGGTTTTCATTCCATATTATTCAAGCTACACAAGTGAAAAGGCAATAATGACGATATTCGACGATCTGATTGTGGTGAGAGGCTGGTATGAACTCTATTTGTTTTCATTTTTGTACATATACTCATCCATGTGAGCATGCTTAGTTGGTTCATGTGAGGTATATATCATTTAAGAAAGTCTAGTAGTTCATGGTCTCTCATGATTAGCTCCAATTTATTAATATGAGTAGCATGTCATAAATATTTGCCTGCATTGCTTTATTCATAGATAGGTATGACATTGTGGTATCCTCCTCTGAATAATTCTCTTGAATCAACTTGGCACATCCTCACGCATGCATATGACTGAACAAATGTCAATTAAGCCTCGATGATTCACTTTACCTCAGAGTTCTTGTATCACTTTTATGCCTCCGTTAATTTAATTTGTCGCAAGCATGATTATGACAGTTACTGCTCTCTTGATTGTCGCTTCCCAGTCTATTGCTAGCCTTCACTTGTACTGAGCGGGAACGCTGCTCGTGCTTCCAAACACATGAAAACCAAGTTATTCCAGAGTGTCCACCATAAATACCTATGCATGGCATTTCAAACCATTCCAAGTAAATTCTCATGTGCTACCTTTAAACCTTCAAAATGCTTCTCAATTTGTGTCAATGTTTTATAGCTCATGAGGAAGTATGTGGTGTTTATCTTTCAATCTTGTCATTTACTCTTGACAGACTTTCATAATGGACTAGTGGCACATCCGCTTATCCAATAATTTTGCAAAAAGAGCTGGCAACGGGGTTCCCAGCCCCAATTAATCAACTTTCATTAATAATTCTCTTCACATGTTTTGCCCTGATTTATCAGTAAGCAACTTAAATTGAAAATAGACACTCCTCCATGGTATGAGATTGTTGGAAGGCACCCGAGGATTCGGTTAGCCATGGCTTGTGTAAGCAAAGGTTGGGGGGAGTGTCATCCATAATGAAACTAAAATACGTGTGTAAACAAAAGAGAAGAGGGATGATTAACCTTGCTGGTAGAAATAACGTCCTTCATGGGAGCCGCTCTTGAAAGTCTGGTTGACGAGGTAGTTAGAGTACCCACTATCATTCGTTGACAACAACAAACACCTCTCAAAATAATTTTACTCCTGTTTTACAAATGAAAAGCTCTAGCACATGTTAATCCATGCTTCCCTCTGCGAAGGGTCAATCTTTTACTTTTACATTGAGTCTCCATCTTTTCTTTGAGCACTTTCTTGAGAGCATAACTGTCATTCTTAGTATAATATGCTTGTCCCAAAATGTGATTAACGGTGGTATAACTTTGATGCTTTAATCTTTGATAACCTCTACTTCCAGTCTTCTCATGAACCTCAAAGGTGCCCAAGCATTTATGTTTTGTTGTACAATTACGGGCAATCGAGATACCACTTTATCATATCATTCTATGAACATTGCAATCCTGCTGATAGACATGATTCATGATGCTCATTATTAATTTGTTGGTAGCTTTTCCATGATTGACATAGCTATTAGATGATTTTATTTGCATGTATCTCATTATGAACTGCTTAAGTACTTGCCATATCATGAGAATATTTACATCATATGAACAAATGTGTTCGTGAAAGTTCTTTTATCGCACTCAGTTGTCAATCTGAATTGCTTGAGGACAAGCAATAAGCTAAGCTTGGGGGGAGTTGATACGTCCAAAACGTATCTACTTTCCCGAACATTTTTGCTATTGTTTTGCCTCTAATTTGTGTATTTTGGATACAACTAACACGGACTAACGCTGTTTTCAGCAGAATTGCTCTGGTGTCTCGTTTTTGTGCGAGAAATCCAACTTTCGGGAAAATCCTCGGAATTTATGCGAAAGGTCCTATTTTCCCAGAATATTGACGGAGCCAGAAGGGCAAGCCAGGTGGGGGCCCGAGGGCCCCACACACTAGGCCGGCGCGGCCTAGGAGGGGGGCTGATACGTCTCAAACGTATCTATAATTTCTTATGTTCCATGCTACTTTATTGATGATACTCACATGTTTTATACACATTATATGTCATTATTATGCATTTTCCGGAACTAACCTATTGACGAGATGCCAACGGGCCAGTTGATGTTTTCTGCTGTTTTTGGTTTCAGAAATCCTAGTAAGGAAATATTCTCGGAATCGGACGAAATGAACGCCCAGCATCCTATTTTTCCACGAAGTTTCCAGAACACCCGAGAGCCACCGGAGGGAGCCCCGGTGGGCCCGGATGATAGGGCGGCGCGGCCGGGGCCCGGGCCGCGCCCCTGTTGTGTCATCGCCCCGTCGGCCCTCCGACTCCGCCTCTTCGCCTATTTAAAGGTCCCCGACCTAAAACCTCGATACGAAAAAGCCACGGTACGAGAAACCTTCCAGAGCCGCCGCCATCGCGAAGCCAAGATCCGGGGACAGGAGTCTGCGTTCCGGCACGCCGCCGGGACGGGGAAGTGCCCGGAAGGCTCCGCCATCTTCATCAACGTTGCCTGTCTCCCATGAGGAGGGAGTAGTTCTCCATCGAGGCTCGGGGCTGTACCGGTAGCTATGTGGTTAATCTCTCTCCTATGTACTTCAATACAATGATCTCATGAGCTGCCTTACATGATTGCGATTCATATGAGTTTTGTATCACTATTCATCTATGTGTTACTCTTGTGATGTTATTAAAGTAGTCTATTCCTCCTTCACGGTGTAATGGTGACAGTGTGTGCATCGTGTAGTACTTGGCGTAGGTTATGATCATAATCTCTTGTAGGTTATGGAGTTAATTATTACTATGATAGTATTGATGTGATTTATTCCCCCTTCGTAGTGTGATGGTGACAGTGTGCATGCTATGTTAGTACTCGGTTTAAATTGCAAAGATCTATTATGCTCTAAAGGTTACTTAAATATGAATGTCGAATGTTGTGGAGCTTGTTAACTCCGGCATTGAGGTGCTCTCATAGCCCTACACAACGAATGGTGTTCATTATGAAACAAGAGTATATGTAGCACAAAGGAAGAGAACTTATTTATTTATGTGATCAATGTTGAGAGTGTCCACTAGTGAAAGTATGATCCCTAGGCCTTGTTTCCAAATACTGCAATCATCGCGTGTTTACTGTTTTACTGCATCTTTACTTCCTGCAATATTACTACCATCAACTGCACGCCAACAAGCACTTTTCTGGCGCCGTTACTACTGCTCATATACATCCATATTACTTGTATTTCACTATCTCTTCGCCGAACTAGTGCACCTATACATCTGACAAGTGTATTAGGTGTGTTGGGGACACAAGAGACTTCTTGTATCGTGATTGCAGGGTTGCTTGAGAGGGATATCTTTGACCTCTTCCTCCCCGAGTTCGATAAACCTTGGGTGATCCACTTAAGGGAAACTTGCTGCTTGTTCTACAAACCTCTGCTCTTGGAGGCCCAACACTGTCTACAAGAATAGAAGCACCTGTAGACATCAAGCACTTTTCTGGCGCCGTTGCCGGGGAGGAAAGGTAAAAGGCACCCAGGTAAAGTACTTTTCTGTTGCCGTTGTGTGAGTGCTCGAAGCTACTTCCTTTAGATCCTGCAATTGCATCTTTTTGTTTCTTGTTAAACACTAGTAAGGCATAATGGAAAACATTTGTGAGCTTTTTGTACTATTTCCTGAGTCAAGACATGAATGGTTTAATGCGAAAATTAAAAAACCTATGGAACCTTATTTGCATGCTAGTAGCAATGATATTAGTATGAACGCTTTGAACACCATTATTGCTAATGATATAGAAAATTCTAAGCTTGGGGAGGTCGGTTTTGATGAAAATGATCTCTTTAGCCCTCCAGGTATTGAGGAGAAAGTTTATGTTGATTATGATATGCCTCCCATATATGATGAATATAATGATAGTGGTCTCTTGGTGCCGCCTACTATGGAGGATAAATTTAATTTTGATTATACTATGCCTCCTACACTTGATGAGAATAATAATGATAGTTACTTTGTTGAATTTGCTCCCACTACAACTAATAAAATTGATTATGCTTATGTGGAGAGTAATAATTTTATGCATGAGACTCATGATAAGAATACTTTATGTGATAGTTATATTGTTGAGTTTGCTCATGATGCCACTGAAAGTTATTATGAGAGAGGAAAATATGGTTGTAGAAATTTTCATGTTACTAAAACACCTCTCTATATGCTGAAATTTTTGAAGTTACACTTGTTTTATCTTTCTATGCTTGTTGCATTATGCTTCATGAACTTGTTTATTTACAAGATTCCTATGCATAGGAAGCATGTTAGGCTTAAATTTGTTTTGAATTTGCTTCTTGATGCTCTCTTTGGCTTCAACTGTTATTTCTTGCCAGTGCATCATTAAAACTGCTGAGCCCATCTTAATCTCTACTATATAAAAAGGAGGAACTGGTTCTGTTTCCTCCGGTTGTAGTTTTCGTCAAGCATATTTTTTTAGACCGTTTTGCCCTCCCACCGTTTCGTTCCAACACAGATGGCATGTACGGATTGTTATCGATTTCCTCCTCTGCATTGATGTACCCAAAGCCACGATTTCCGCCCCATGGTGCATGTCGCCAGATGCCCCTGACCTCGAAGATCCCCGTGTCGCCTGCGTGTTCCCGGCCGCCGCCGCCCTCGCTTACAAGTTCCCAAGCGCCAGCGACCTAGCCTCCGCCCAGGACTCCCATCATGCTGCGCGTGTTCTCCTTCGCGGTTGTCGTCTCCATCGATCTCCAGGACGCCCGGCGTTCCAGGCCGAGTCTTCAATGAAGGGGTACCAGGTCACCACAACATCAATGTCCGGGCTAGAGGTCCCCTTGGATGGGAGGGCTTCGGTTCAGCCATGAGTCCGCTCCCGTCGGGATCTCCTCAGGCCGCGCGCCTCTCCCCCAAATCCCCAGACCCGTCGCGCCGATTGGTCAGCCTCTGGCCAGTCGCCTAGCCATGGTGCTGGTGGCTTCTAGACGGTCGCCTCTCCGTGGCGCTGGTTCCCATCCGCCACGTGCTCCAAACGACACTGAGCAGCGTCTCCGAGCTTCTACCATATGGCAGCCGATCTGAGCACTGGCTTTAACTTGGAGGCCGGAGCGCTGTTGACGTTCATGTATGGGAGGGATGCGGCGAGGGCTTGATGTGGAGCCACGAAAGAGTTAGGAGCAAAGCTGCAGAGGCCATGTTGGTAGGCTAATTCCTCAACTTATGGTCGTGAGCAAAATATGTGCTTAGATTTCTTTTCATATCTTACTTTTATAATCCAGTCAGTTAGAAAGTACAGTTTATTCTTTTGATATCTTACTTTTATTCTCTGAGATGCAGCAAGCAGAGACAATCTTCCTGGTAAGTCTACAATGGACAAGGTATTTAATTTTATATCATCACACTGTTATTGTGTTCTGAAACTTGATTAATTCTCATGATGTTTGCACCTTTGTTCATGCATGAGTTAACCCTTTTAAGAACATATTTTTGTCCAAATTGATGGCTGATCCACCAACTGGAGTTTGAGCATGAACACGAAGCAGCTGTCTAAACTTTGAAATTTCGTCCCAGATAGTATCATGTAGGCAGTATTTGACAACGATATCCATGTGACTGTTGTATAAGCTCGCTGGACATTCGAAATATTTTTTTTTCTTTTCGCAACCATCGCCTTGATCACGAGATGCTAGAAGGTGGGTAAGATCAATCTGCAGAATTAGAAAAGTGAATAACTTCACGGCAATCCACCACTTCATATAACAGCTAAGGAGTTTCTTTTCTAATTGGTGGCCCGGTGACGGGACTGCAACATCTCGGACGGGAACCCGTGGTGTCGGCTAGGACAAGGTGCTTTGCCATCTCATGCTAACACATTTTTCATGTTTGATGAAATGCATACCCACTGCAAGAACACACATTTTCATTAGTCTGTTTCATTGGCAGGAAATACCCACTACAGGAAGACATTTTTTGCCCCTTTCGTTGTGCGATAAGGGGGTCAAGAAGCTGCCTCGCCCATGTCCAAGCCAGGCTTATCCACATGATTGTTTGCCTTTTCCCTTGCCTTTTACGCTTCCAGCGTGTTCTTTAGTTTTGATTTCTCATGGATCCATGGCGGTACTGTAATCTTCTGCCCAATTTAGGCATAACTTGAAATCGCCTCGCATTATGGTTAATTTGATTAAAAGATATGCTTATATAACTCTGGTATAGTGGTGCAGCTGTGCAGCTCATCATTTATTGTCTAGAGTTTACAAGTGCAGAACATTATATCACAATCATTATACAAGTACATAGTATCAAACATCTATTTGGCCAATTCTGTTCGTTGTTGGTTGGCTCGGGGGCAGGTGATGAGAGAATTTCAGATAAGCGGTGGTCTGTTTATTTCATAATTTTTTTTTGTCTTACAGACATGATCAAGGAGTACCGCAAATATAATATTCTATGGCACTTAACTTTAGCCCTTCAAACCATGTCCATTCCGTAATTTAGAATGACCAGGCATGTGAGCACAGCAGTGCAACTCTTACTGCTATAGTAACATGCTTGTATAACACATGTTGATTTTCTGATGACATGCCTCTTGACATGGTCTGAATATGATAATTGGTAAGTCATAAACCTCACAACAATGTTGATAGACTTACGATGGAAGCACCTCTCTACATGACTCATACAGTACTCTGACCATGATATTGTTATTATTGTTTGGCTGATACACGGAGAACTAAGGTTTCTTTTAGGGAATATTTTGGGTTTGGAAATATTCTTTCATAGGTATTAATTAATATATTAGACGATACTATAATTTGACCTTCACTAACCAAGTGAACTCTTGGCATCAGTAACCCCAGAATGCTGTCATGTCCTACCAAGAAGCCTGATACATGTAATAGTTGTGAGTATCTGTTGTTTTACGGTGGGGGTCGGGGTGGTGAGCAGGGGGCACTCGACGAATCACAAATACGGAGTAACTAACAATAAGAAGGCAGAATAACATAATCAATGAGCTGGGCATAACACAAAATGACTTCTAATTATCTCTTCGCAGTGAACACTTGTATTCACGAGGAAATTCTTAGGAGTGACCAAACATACTTTCTTGTTTTGATGTACTTGGTAAGCATTTAATAATATATTTTGGTAAGAAAAAAATCATTGGCATTTGATATTGAATATTTGTGCAGCGAAGGTTCAATTTTTGTTGTTAAGGAAGTGTCTTTACTTGACATACGAAGCAATGCACATCAGTCTATTCTTGAACAGGTTTGTTGTTATTCTTGATTTCTGTCAGTAGTATTAATCATGTAATATGAACTGTTGTGTATATCACACACTCTCACATTTCATATGCTGTGCCATCTTCTAAATCTCTAATATTCACTGTTTATGTACATATCTGATTTTATATTTTGCTTCATAGGAAATTGCTCTCTTTAGTCAGTTTGAATATAAAAATATAGTTCTGTATTATGGAACTGACAAGGTATATTCAGCACTCCTTTTGATGTTGCTTGTTTATGTATTCCGATTCAAGAATTTTTTATTTAAGTCATTGTTTGTGTACGCTAGCAATGATGTTCAAAATTAAAATGCATGAAGAAGCAGAATTCTACATTTTTATTGAGCTTGTTACAAAAGGTTATCATTCATCTCTCTATCGCAAGTATAAACTGTGAGATTCACAAGTCTCTGCATACACAAGGCAGATTCTCAATGGATTAGATCTCCCCCACCGGTAACTGATCTTCCTCTGATTTATGTTCGAATAATCAGTTCTTACAATCCTGTAGCTAAATAAAGTTTTGTCCTTTGAACCTCATTTTCAATAATGAATAATGTGGAGAAGGAAGTATGAGTTTTTGATCCCATGTGTCATACACTTAAATGTGAATATCACAACATATGAGGGAGCATACTTTTTCCCCCCATTGGCATGAGTTTTGATGTCTCATAGAGTGTCAAAAGGAGACAAGGGTAACTGAATTATAATTAGAAGCGTTGAACTGCCAATTTGCATTATTATGATTCGCTACGATTTCTATGGATTTTTCCATTGACATTTACTATTTCAACCCCATGTTAGACGAAGCTTGGGATAAAAACTTTGCTCTTAACGTTGGTACAAGGGAAAAGGGAAACCCTGAAAAGGTGATTTTGTAGTAGCAGATTACAGTATAAGGAGGTTTGCACAATGTAATTATTTCAACCAGAACAACAATTTGCACAGTTTGAACATACTCCTGTTTTTCAACATGGTAGTACGTCAGATCTTTAAGCAAGTGTAGCTAATCAGAGTAGTGACGCATCATTAGCTACTTCATGAAAGATTAAATACTCTTGGATGTTAGATAAATTCAAATTATTTTGGTTAGTATTCTTGCACAACTATTTATTTATATCCAGGTTGAAGTACAACTGTTTTGATTGATTACCAAGTGATGGTGCTCTTCAGAACTTTTTGAACTCGAGTGAACTACGAAGAAGAAAATTATGGAGACAATACTCAGTATCTACTTCAATATCGATGAGCTTTGTGATGTCAAGTGCAAAACTCTGGAGATTGATTTCATTGTCATGCAATATTGAAGGATCCAGGTTTGTCGTTGACACATTAAATTTCCGCTCTTTTGCGTATGATGACATCCTATTATAAATGGATCATTAGTTGTGTTATCTGCACTACCATGACCTCCGTCGATAATGCTACACGGTTCTGCACTGTTTTACTGTTGTAAGTCGAGTTCTGCACACAAACCAGCAACGAAGCTAGAGTGCTGAAGCTCAAGGTTGAGGCGAGTTCTCATCCAGCACACTGTTACTGATGGGGCATCAAACTGAAACTGTATCTATGTAGTTGTCTGATAAAACATAGGTAATTCCTATTTTGTTCCGCTGCCTAAAACTAATAGTCTCTGTTGTTATCCTCTACTTAGATGCTACGTACAGACGAATTATTCATTGGAATTTGGTAGATCTGAAGGATGGCTGTCTTCTTTCGTGTTAACAATTTCACTTAATAGTAGACATGTCTATATAAAAGTGGATTTATTCTGATATTATTGTTTGTAAACTGATAAATTTCAAGTGTTGGCAAACCCATGTACACACGATCCTTTCTTGTATCGATTACATGCTGCTTAAGCTGACGATCCAGTGAAAATTTATTGTTCTTCTGTTTTCAGATATAGATCTATATGTTCCTATAATGTCCCACAAACTGTATTAGTTACTATGGTGTTGTTAAGCTATCCATCAGCATATATATCTTAAAAATACTGTAGGGGGGCACATAGCAATGCGTCAACTGGAGGTTAAATTGCTGAACTTTATACATGAAAAAACCAAAGAAATTTCTCAAGCTTTTCTTGTTATTTGCATATTTGATCTGGTACCTTATCCAGAAGAGGAGAATTGGGTACGCGGAGGGGATCCAATAATTCTTCGGTATGTATGTAGTAAATAAATAGATTAGTAAGAATATCCTTAGTTGCAAGGGACTGAACTATTATAGGGGCTCTCTCATATTTGAACTTATTCTTAGATACTATTTTACAGTAAAAAGGGTAGATACCAAAGGCTTTCGAGTATTGAATTGTTGTTATTAGGAAACCAATGTTGAAGTAATAATGTCTTGTGTATGAATTCTTAAACAACATGTGTAAATTTCCCTTTGATTGTATACAAACTAATTGTAGATTTTGCATGATTTATGCATTTTTTAGGTACTTGGTGATTATCTGCTTTTGCCGTCTTATAGTCACCATTCGAGTTGCAAAGCATTAGTTGTTAGCAAGAGTACTTGCAGAGGTGATTAAATTTCACGTTGGATTTAGCCTGACATGCTTCATTTGTATCTACTTTTGGCGTCTTATATCCAAAGTTGTTTCCACGATGAAGTTCGTTTGGATTAACTTAAAAACTGTTAGGTCCCCACATAAGTGAAGTACACTAATTATCATATGAATGAAGGGACAGAGCAACATTTTAGGGTGTTGGAGAACTGAACAGAGATAAATGGGAGGTGAGGTGCCTTCGGTGGAGGAGTAAAATGCGAGACCCTGGGTTGTAGAAGAGACAGGTGGAGTACCAGAAAGATGATGTGGCCTGGATGCGTTCACGTGGCACACGACTGCATTACGGCGACCGCACTGCAGCGTGGTTCTTCTCTTTTTCGTTTGATGAGTGAGCTTTTAAGCTAAAGGCATCGGGTGCTCCTGATAATGTGTCTTAATTTTTTTATAATTACGAATTGATATGTGTCTTAATTTTTTTATAATTACGAATTGATGACTTCATTTTTTGCACCAATTTGTTGGCCCATGTACCAATTTTTATGTTATTGATCATGTTTCAATAAAAGATGATATATCAACTAACAACTGACAAGCAATAGAATTAAGAGCGAGTATAAATAATAGAAAATGAACTAAATATGTTGATTCATTTGCTGAAATTATCCACGGCATGCAATAAAGCATTCTAAAACTTGATTTAGTGTAGAGGGAATATGACATGTTGTTACAAAGTTGGGGTAAAGAGGTGTGAGGTGAAAACTGATTACATTTGTAAAATGAAATGACAGGCTATACAATTATGCGCCGCAGCCGTGGCAACGCACGGGCATTTGTACTAGTGGCTATAAAGAAAGCACTTCTTGGGAGATAACCCATGTCTTTATTTTACTACAGCAATTTTGTTTTATATTTGAGTCTTGGAATTTGCTAATACTGTAGCAACCTCTTCTTATCTTTATTTTATTGCATTGTTGTGCCAAGTGAAGTCTTTGATAGTAAGGTTCATACTAGATTTGGATTACTGCGCAGAAACAGATTTCTTGCTGTCACGAATTTGGGTATGATTCTCTGTAGGTAACTCAGAAATATCTGCCAATTTACGTGCATGATCCTCAGATATGAATGCAACTTTCATTCAATTTGAGCATTTTCATCTGAGCAAGTCTGGTGCCTCTTCAAAATTTGTATTTACGGACTGTTCTGTTTTGACAGATTCTGCCTTTTATTTCGCATTGCCTCTTTCGCTGTGTTGGATGGATTTCTTTGTTCCATTACCTTCCAGTAGCTTTTAGCAATGTCCAGAAGTGTTAAGAATGATTGTGTCACCTCTGAACATGTGAATTTTCGATTATGCACTAACCCTCTAATGAGTTTGTTTTGAGTTTGGTGTGGAGGAAGTTTTCAAGGGTCAAGAGAGGAGGATGATATACTATGATCAAGAAGAGTGAAGAGTTTAAGCTTGGGGATGCCCCCGTGGTTCATCCCTGCATATTTCAAGAAGACTCAAGCATCTAATCTTGGGGATGCCCAAGGCATCCCCTTCTTCATCGACAACTTATCAGGTCACTTCTCTTGAAACTATATTTTTATTCAGTCACATCTTATGTACTTTACTTGGAGCGCCTGTTTGTTTTCGTTTTTATTTGAATAAAATATGATCCATCATGCTTGTGTGGGAGAGAGACACGCTCCGCTGTTTCATATGAACACATGTGTTCTTAGCTTTACTTTTAATGTTCATGGCGAAGGTTGAAACTGTTTCGTTAATTGTTGTATGGTTGGAAACATAAAATGCCGCATGTGGTAAATGGTATAATGTCTTGAATAATGTGATACTTGGCAATTGTTGTGCTCATATAGATCATGTTTAAGATCTTGCATCATGTACCTTGTACCCATTAATGAATAACTACATAGAGCTTGTTAAAATTTGGTTTGCATGATTGATCTCTAGAGTCTAGATATTTTCTGGTTGAGGTGTTTGAACAACAAGGAGACAATGTAAAGTCTTATAATAGTTACAATATGTTCATATGTGAGCTTTGCTGCACCTTTTATACTTGAGTTTGCTTCAAACAACCTTGCTAGCCTAGCCTTGTATTGAGAGGAATTCTTCTCATGCATCCAAATCCTTGAGCCAATAACTATGCCATTTGTGTCCACCATACCTACCTACCACATGGTATTTCTCCGCCATTCCAAAGTACATTACTTGAGTGCTACCTTTAAATTTCTATTCTTTGTCTTTGCAATATATAGCTCATGGGAAAATAGCCTTAAAAACTATTGTGGTGAAGAATATGTACTTATGTGTCTTATTTCTTAATAAGTTGCTTGTTTTGCGGTAACCATGTTTCTGGGGACGCCATCAACTTTTATCTTTGTTGAATATCATGTGAGTTGCTATGCATGTTCGTCTTGTCTGAAGTAAGGGCGATTTCATGATGAAATGGTTTGAGTATGCATACTGTTAGAGAAGAATATTGGGCCGCTAACTAAAGCCATGATTCATGGTGGAAGTTTCAGTTTGGACAACTAATCCTCAATCTCATATGAGAAAAATTAATTGTTGTTGAATGCTTATGCATTAAAGAGGAGTCCATTATCTGTTGTCTATGTTGTCCCGGTATGGATGTCTAAGTTGAGAATAATCAAAAGCAAGAAATCCAATGCGAGCTTTCTCATTAGACCTTTGTACAGGCGGCATAGAGGTACCCCTTTGTGACACTTGGTTGAAACATATGCTATGCAATGATAATCCGTGTTAATCCGAGCTAATTAGGACAAGGTGCGAGCACTATTGGTATACTATGCATGAGGCTTGCAACTTATAAGATATCTTATACATAACACATATGCTTTATTACTACCGTTGACAAAATTGTTTCTTGTTTTCAAAATGAAAAGCTCTAGCACAAATATAGTAATCCATGCTTCCCTCTGCGAAGGGCCTATCTTCTACTTTATTGTTAAGTCAGTTTACCCATTCTTTCTATCTTAGAAGCAAACACTTGTATCAACTGTGTGCATTGATTCTTACATGTTTACCTATTGCACTTGTTATATTGCTTTGTGTTGACAATTATCCATGAGATATACATGTTACAAGTTGAAAGCAATTGCTGAAACTTAATCATCCTTTGTGTTGCTTCAATGCCTTTTACTAAGAATCTATTGCTTTATGAGTAACTCTTATGCAAGTCTTATTGATGCTTGTCTTGAAAGTACTATTCATGAAAAGTCTTTGTTATATGGTTCTGTTGTTTACTCATTGTCTTTACCATTGCTTTGAGTCGCTGCATTCATCTCATATGCTTTACAATAGTATTGATCAAGATTATGATAGCATGTCACTTCAGAAATTATCTTTGTTATCGTTTACCTACTCGAGGGCGAGTAGGAACTAAGCTTGGGGATGCTTGATACGTCTCAAACGTATCTATAATTTCTTATGTTCCATGCTACTTTATTGATGATACTCACATGTTTTATACACATTATATGTCATTATTATGCGTTTTCCGGAACTAACCTATTGACGAGATGCCAAAGGGCTAGTTGCTGTTTTCTGCTATTTTTGGTTTCAGAAATCCTAGTAAGGAAATATTCTCGAAATCGGACGAAATCAACGCCCAGCATCCTATTTTTCCATGAAGCTTCCAGAACACCTGAGAGCCACCAGAGAGGAGCCCTGGTGGGCCCAGATGATAGGGCGGCGCGGCCAGGGCCTGGGCCGCGCCCCCCTGTTGTGTCATCGCCCCGTCAGCCCTCCGACTCCGCCTCTTCGCCTATTTAAAGGTCCCTGACCTAAAACCTCGATACGGAAAAGCCACGGTACGAGAAACCTTCCGGAGCCACCGCCATCGCGAAGCCAAGATCTGGGGGACAGGAGTCTCTGTTCCGGCACGCCGCCGGGACGGGGAAGTGCCCCCGGAAGGCTCCGCCATCTTCATCAACGCTGCTGTCTCCCATGAGGAGGGAGTAGTTCTCCATCGAGGCCCGGGGCTGTACCGATAGCTATGTGGTTAATCTCTCTCCTATGTACTTCAATACAATGATCTCATGAGCTGCCTTACATGATTGAGATTCATATGAGTTTTGTATCACTATTCATCTATGTGTTACTCTTGTGATGTTATTAAAGTAGTCTATTCCTCCTTCACGGTGTAATGGTGACAGTGTGTGCATCGTGTAGTACTTGGCGTAGGTTATGATCATAATCTCTTGTAGGTTATGGAGTTAATTATTACTATGATAGTATTGATGTGATTTATTCCCCCTTCGTAGTGTGATGGTGACGAGTGTGCATGCTATGTTAGTACTCGGTTTAAATTGCAAAGATCTATTATGCTCTAAAGGTTACTTAAATATGAATGTCGAATGTTGTGGAGCTTGTTAACTCCGGCATTGAGGTGCTCTCATAGCCCTACACAACGAATGGTGTTCATTATGAAACAAGAGTATATGTAGCACAAAGGAAGAGAACTTATTTATTTATGTGATCAATGTTGAGAGTGTCCACTAGTGAAAGTATGATCCCTAGGCCTTGTTTCCAAATACCGCAATCATCGCTTATTTACTCGTTTTACTTGGATCTTTACTTCTGCAATATTACTACCATCAACCGCACGCCAGCAAGCACTTTTCACGGCGCCGTTACTACTGCTCATATACATCCATATTACTTGTATTTCACTATCTCTTCGCCGAACTAGTGCACCTATACATCTGACAAGTGTATTAGGTGTGTTGGGGACACAAGAGACTTCTTGTATCGTGATTGCAGGGTTGCTTGAGAGGGATATCTTTGACCTCTTCCTCCCTCCCTGAGTTTGATAAACCTTGGGTGATCCACTTAAGGGAAACTTGCTGCTGTTCTACAAACCTCTGCTCTTGGAGGCCCAACACTGTCTACAAGAATAGAAGCACCCGTAGACATCAGGGGCGCGCCGCCCTGTTGTGTGGCGGCCTCGGCTGGCCCCCGACGCCCTCCTTCGGACTACTTATTGCCTTCGACCTAAAAACGCACAGGGGGTTAGAAGAAATCGCCAGAAACCATCCAGTACGCCGTCACCGTCGCGAAACTCCGTCTCGGGACCAGAAACTCCGTTCTGGCACTCCGCCGGGACGGGGAATTGGAGGAGATCATCGCCATCATCACCACCGATGCCTCTCCATCGACCAACCATGTTTCCCCCATCCATGTGTGAGTAATTCCCCCGCTGTAGGCTGAAGGGGATGGTAGGGATTGGATGAGATTGGTCATGTAATAGCATAAGATTGTTAGGGCATAGTGTCTAGTGTCCGTAATTGGTACTTTTATGATATTGTTGCAACTTGTTATGCTTAATGCTTGTCACTAGGGCCCGAGTGCCATGATTTCAGATCTGAACATGTTATCGATTCATGATGATATTCATTGCTTTATGATCTTACCTGGCAAGTTGTATACACGTATTGTCGTCCGGAACCCGAGGCCCCAAAGTGACGAAATTGGGACAACCGAAGGGGATGGCGGTGATATGAGGATCACATGTGTTCACGGAGTGTTAATGCTTTGCTCCGGTGCTCTATTAAAAGGAGTGCCTTAATTTCCGATAGATTCCCTAGAGGCCCGGCTGCCACCGGCTGGTAGGACAAAAGATGTTGTGCAAGTTTCTCATTGCGAGCACGTACGACTATATATGGAACACATGCCTATTGATTGATTAGTACTTGGATACCGTTTTATTATTATCTCGCAAATGCCCTCGCTTTGATTGTTACATGAGTTTCTCTCATCCATGCAACACCCGTTCATCCATCCCCTGTGCCTACGTATTTTAATCCCGCTCGTTTACTATAATCACTACTGCTGTCTTTGTTACTCTGCTGCTCGTTATTTCACTACTGCTACTCGCTATAAAGCTGTTACTATCGATAAACTCTTGCGAGCAAGTCTGTTTCCGAGTGCATCTCGAATTGACAACTCCGCTGTTAAGGCTTTCAAGTATATTCTTTGTCTCCCCTTGTGTCGAATCAATAAATTGGGTTTTACTTCCCGCGAAGACTGTTGCGATCCCCTATACTTGTGGGTCATCAAGAGACACGCTCCGCTGTTGCATATGAACACATGTGTTCTTAGCTTTATTCTTAATGTTCATGGCGAAGGTTCAAACTGATTCGTTAATTGTTATATGGTTGGAAACAGAAAATGCTTCATGTGGTAATTGGTATAATGTCTTGAATAATTTGATACTTGGCAGTTGTTGTGCTCATATAGATCATGTTTAAGCTCTTGCATCATGTACTTTGCACCCATTAATTAAGAACTACATAGAGCTTGTTGAAATTTGGTTTGCATGATTGGTCTCTCTAGAGTCTAGATATTTTCTAGTTAAGGTGTTTGAACAACAAGGAGACGATGTAAAGTCTTATAATGCTTGCAATATGTTCATATGTAAGTTTTGCTGTACCGTTTTATACTTGAGTTTGCTTCAAACAACCTTGCTAGCCTAGCCTTGTATTGAGAGGGAATTCTTCTCGTGCATCCAAATCCTTGAGCCAAAAACTATGCCATTTGTGTCCACCATACCTACCTACTACATGGTATTTTTCTGCCATTCCAAAGTAAATTACTTGAGTGCTACCTTTAAAAATTCTATCCTTTGTCTTTGCAATATATAGCTCATGGGAAAATAGCCTTAAAAACTATTGTGGTGAAGAATATGTAGCTATGTATCTTATTTCTTATAAGTTGCTTGTTGAGCGGTAACCATGTTTCTGGGGACGCCATTAACTATTACACCTTTGTTGAATATCATGTGAGTTGCTATGAATGTTCGTCTTGTCTGAAGTAAGGGTGATTTATCATGATCAAATGGTTTGAGTATGCATATTGTTAGAGAAGAACATTGGGCCGCTAACTAAAGCCATGAATCATGGTGGAAGTTTCAGTTTGGACATCAATCCTCAATCTCTTATGAGAATTTTAATCGTTGTTGAATGCTTATGCATTAAAGAGGAGTCCATTATCTCGTTGTCTATGTTGTCCCGGTATGGATGTCTAAGTTGAGAATAATCAAAAAGCGAGAAATCCAATGCGAGCTTTCTCCTTAGACCTTTGTACAGGACGGCATAGAGGTACCCCTTTGTGACACTTGGTTGAAACATATGCTATGCAATGATAATCCAAGCTAATTAGGACAAGGTGCGAGCACTATTGGTATACTATGCATGAGGCTTGCAACTTATAGGATATCTTATACATAACACATATGATTTATTACTACCGTTGACAAAATTGTTTCTTGTTTTCAAAATGAAAAGCTCTAGCACAAATATAGTAATCCATGCTTCCTCTGCGAAGGGCCTATCTTCTACTTTATTGTTGAGTCAGTTTACCTATTCTTTCTATCTCAGAAGCAAACACTTGTGTGAACTGTGTGCATTGATTCTTACATGTTTACCTATTGCACTTGTTATATTACTTTGTGTTGACAACTATCCATGAGATATACATGTTGAAGTTTAAAGCAACTGCTCAAATTTATATTTTCCTTTGTGTTGCTTCAAAGCTTTCTACTAAGAATTTATTGCTTTATGAGTAACTCTTATGCAAGTCTTATTGATGCTTGTCTTGAAAGTACTATTCATGAAAAGTCTTTGCTATATGATTCAATTGTTTACTCATTGTCTTCACCATTGCTTCGAATCGTTGCATTCATCTCATATGCTTTACAATAGTATTGATCAAGATTATGATAGCATGTCACTTAAGAAATTATCTTTGTTATCGTTTACCTACTCGAGGGCGAGTAGGAACTAAGCTTGGGGATGCTTGATACGTCTCAAACGTATCTATAATTTCTTATGTTCCATGCTACTTTTATGATGATACTCACATGTTTTATACACACTTTATGTCATTATTATGCATTTTCCGAACTAACCTATTGACGAGATGCCGAAGTGCTAGTTCCCGTTTTCTCGTCTGTTTTTGGTTTCGTAAATCCTAGTAAGGAAATATTCTCGGAATTGGACGAAATCAACGCCCGGTACCATATTTTTCCACGAAGCTTCCGGAACACCGAGAGAGACCGAGAGGGAGCCAGGGGGGCCCACACGCCAGGGCGGCGCGGCCAAGGGGTGGGGCGCGCCCCCCTATTGTGTGGCCCCACCAGGGCCCCTCCGAGGCTGCCCTTCCGCCTACTTAAGGACTCCGTCACGAAAACCCTAAACCAATAAGCCACGATACGAGAAAAGTTCCAGAGCCGCCGCCATCGCGAAGCCAAGATTCGGGGGACAGAAGTCTCTGTTTCGACACGCCGCCGGGACGGGGAATTGCCCCCGGAAGGCATCTTCATCGACACCACCGCCATCTCCATCGCCGCTGCTGTCTCCTATGATGAGGAGGGAGTAGTTCTCCCCCGAGGCTAAGGGCTGTACCGGTAGCTATGTGGTTAATCTCTCTCCCATGTACTTCAATACAATGATCTCATGAGCTGCCTTACATGATTGAGATCCATATGATGAGCTTTGTAATCTAGATGTCGTTATGCTATTCAAGTGGATTTTACTTATGTGATCTCCGGAGACTCCTTGTCCCACGTGTGTAAAGGTGACGAGTGTGTGCACCGTGTGGGTCTCTTAGGCTATATTTCACAGAATACTTATTCACTGAGTTATGATTTGAGTTGGACGTCTCTATGAAATTGTGGTGTGTTAGTACCTCCTATGAATGCTCACAGTGACAGCGCGGGGTGTTTATTAGTACTTGGGAATACATCTTTAAGGTTTGCCTACATGATGAATTAGTGTTCGTTATCTTGCAAAAGAGTAATTCAGAATCGCATAGTGAAGTGCTTATTTATATTCAATTATGATTGCAATGTTGAGAGTGTCCACTAGTGAAAGTATGATCCCTAGGCCTTGTTTCCGAATAGAAAAGTTACACCACAGAGAATTGCCTCCCACGCCAGCAAGCTATTTTCTGGCACCGTTTATTTACTGTTCTCTACATGTTCGTTTACTACATCTTTACTTCCTGCAATATTACCACCATCTATACCACCTGTGTTTTACTATCTCTTCGCCGAACTAGTGCACCTATACATCTGACAAGTGTATTGGGTGTGTTGGGGACACAAGAGACTTTTTGTATCGTGATTGCAGGGTTGCTTGAGAGGGATATCTTTGACCTCTTCCTCCCTGAGTTCGATAAACATTGGGTGATTCACTTAAGGGAAACTTGCTGATGTTCTACAAACCTCTGCTCTTGGAGGCCCAACACTGTCTACAGGAATAGAAGTGTGCGTAGACATCAGATACCTGTGATTTTTGCGCAGGTGAACAAATCCTATGAGTGGTTTCCTGATTACATGTGTTCTTATTAGTAACTACATTATCTTGGAAGGCATGCAGTAAGAATCTGGCAGCTAGGCACTCGTAATTTGGCAGCTAGCGGTTAACACGAACGCTACATAATTTTTCAACCAGGTTAATTTAACCTGGCATTCAGTGTTCCTGGTTTTGGAGCAGCTCTTGTGCGTTGTAATCTGAAAGGGATGTGTAGTGTGTGCTACAGCAGCGAGGAGGCCGGGTCAACGGATGGTGGAGAGTGTTGAGTATGGTGGATAAGTGGAGAGTGTTGCATAGGGTTATCACCTCACGGACAACTAACACCGTTGGACACATGTCAATCTATCACCGCGTGCTCACGTATACACCCGTTCACCTGGCTTCTTTTGTTATCCTCAATATCTTTATGCTTACTAGCATGATTAAAGAATTCTTCAATATTATCTCTCCCATAGAACCACTACGTACTGATAGGTCTTTCAGATCATACTTAGGGATCAACATAATGAGCTAAAAATAAAGCAATACAATAAGAACTATAAAAGAAACTATTTTTTGTGTTTTTGATATAATGAAGCAAATAAGACAAAGTAAAATAAACTAAGCAAAACAATAACAAAGTAAAGAGATTGGAGATGAGAGATTCCCCTTGCAGAAATCCTCATTCTCACCGGCAACGGCGCTAGAAAAAGAGTTGTTGCCGTGGGAGTTGACAATCTCTGTGGTGTAAATTTTCTCCAGTTCCCCGGTAACGGCACCAGAAAAAGAGCTTGATGAGCGCAGATTGCACACCGTTGGGGAACTCCAAGAGAAAGGTATGATGAGTACAGTAGCAAGTTTTCCCTCAATAAGAAACCAAAGTTTAATGGACCAGTAGGAGAAAGGCATGACTTCTGAACGTGTTGCTAGTTGAATTGTGGCAGGCCGCACTACCGGCGTCAGCAACAACATGGAACCTGCACACAACACAACCAAAATACTTTGCCCCAACTTACAGTGAGGTTGTCAACCTCACCGCACTACAAGAGAATTGGCATGTAGAGACATTATTTTGGTCCCGTAGAGACACTTAAATTGCTCCTACATAGTTATAGAGGCACTTTCCATATTGTCTCAAAACTGTCACTACGGGCGGTGTCTCTATGTGGTAAGGACAATAGTAATAATGTCTCTACATTTTAGAAGACATAAAAGAGGCATTATATTGTGTCTCTAGAGTAAATAAATGAAAAGAAACAATGTGAAAAGTGATACTCAAACTCATGACCTTAGTGATTAAGACTTATTCCATTAACCATCTCACCCTTTCACAAGTATTTGTTGATACTTGGAACAAATTTCTAATTAGTATTATCCACCATGACCCAAACATAGAACAAATGTCTCTAGAGAACAAACAAAATGCCTCAAACATTGTCTCTAGATAAAAATTAAAGACATAGAACGAAGTGTCTCACAGGTTGCCTCTTGATAACTTATTTGTGACACTTTGGAGTGTCTCATTAGTTGTTTGTAGAATGAAAACTGCAACCCCTTACAGAAATGTCTCAAGTAACGTCTCTACATATGAGACTATTTCTGAAGTGTCTCAAAAAGTGCCACTACAACATGCAAAGTGTCTTAATGTGATTTTTTAAGAGGCAAAGTAGGAAGTGTCTCTAGTAAAATGTCTCTATGGAAGGTTTTTCTTGTAGTGCCGGTTTTGATGAATACAAATGATTAAATGTATACTGTGGAAAGAGATGTTTGTTTGCAGTAGAATTAAAGAGAACAATGCTTGCAGTAAGTAAACAGAATAGGATGATTTTATCAGTGTAAAAGAAAGGACCGGGATCCACAGTTCACTAGAGGTGTCTCTCCATCAAGATAAATAACATGTTGGGTGAACAAATTACAACTGGGTAATTGACAGAATAAAGACCATACATGATAAGATGATTACTATGAGATTCATTCGGGCATTACAACATAATACATAGACCGTAATCCAACTGTGTCTATGACTAATAATCCACCTTCCGGTTATCGTCCAAACCCCTTCCAGTATTAAGTTGCAAGCAACAGATTATCGCATTAAGAAATGTATGTAAAGTAAATAATAGAATTATTCTTAGACAAAACATTGTTGTTTTCTCCCTAGTAGAAACAACACATCTACAATCTTCGAATTTATTGTCGCTCTTCCAGAAAACTAGAGGCATGAACCCACTATCGAGCATAAATACTCCCTCTTGGAGTCACAAGCATTTACTTGGCCAGAGTATCTACTAGCAACAAAGAGCATGCAAGATCACAAATAACATATGACAAGTATATGACCGATCTCAACATAGTATTCAATATTCATCGTATCCCAGCAAACACGGCATGTAGCATTACATAAGATGATTTTGATCATGATAGGCAGCTCACAAGATCTAAACATGAGGCACAAATTGGAGAAGACAACCATCTAGCTACTGCTAATGGACCCGTAGTCCAGGGATGAACTACTCACGCATCACTTTGGAGGCGGGCATGGCGATGTAGAGGCCTCCGGTGATGATCTTCCTCTCCGGCAGGGTGCCGGGAAGAGCTTTAGAACCCTCCTGAGCTAGGGTCGGTGATGGAGTCCGACAGAACTTTTCGTGGATGGAGGCTCGGGTATTTAGGTTTTTCCCGAGATCGTGAATAAATAGGCGGAATGGCGAGGTCAGTGGACGCCTGGGGGGCCCACACCACCCCTTGGCGCGGCTAGACCCTGGGTCGTGCCAAGGCATGGTCTGGCCACCCTGTGGCGCCTCTTCGTCTCTCCTCCGGATTTCGCCTTCGTTACGGTAAAATAAGTTGTTCGGCTTTTGTTTCGTCCAATTTCGAGAATATTTTCTGTACAAATTTTCCGAAATCACTAGTAGGAAAAGCCTCATCAGTGGCGCACCAAAAATGGCTTCTGTGGCGCATGGGAGATGCGCCACAGAAACGTCGCCACAAAAATAAGGTTTCTGTGGCGCACCTGCCCATGCGCCACGTAATTAAGTTTCGTGGCGCACGTGTTCTTAGGTGCGCCACGAAAAGCGTGCGCCACGGAATTGGTTTTCGTGCGCCTACGAATTTGCTTGTATTATACACGATTTTGTGCTGCCTCGCTATACACATGCGGTTTATAGACAAGCAATATACGTATATACAGAGTTATATACAAGCAACATTCAGATATAATATAAATATCATGTACATTGCACAGATATAACATAGACATCATCATCACATTACTTAGAGCCCGATCGAGATACATATATAGTGGCAAGTGTCAAATGTTTTGCATACAACTCTTAATTCATACAAAATTCACAATTTCGAGATACAAAGTAGTCTTCATCCGGTTCCTCCTTTGCTCCCTCATCTCTACCCACCAGGCGTGCTTGCATCGGGGTCCTTCATCCAGTTCCTACTATGATGAAAATGGAAGAAAGTGAGACCAACAAGTCCGATGCACAAGAGAAATGGAATAAATGCCTCATACATTGTTGGTCAACACAAATATTAACATTCAGGGACGGTGTAAGTGAGACCAAGTCCGATGCACAAGAGATTGATATTTGTGCTATCTTACCAGGCTCACTTACGCCGCCCCGAGTGTACGGTGACCAAACATTTTAATCATCGGCATTTTGAAAATCTAAAAGCAAATGGAATGACAAAATGGAATAAGTGCCTCATACATTGTTGGTCAACACAAATACTATGGTCAGAAACCATAGTTGCAGTATACACCGCCGTATACTTTGCAGAAGGGCCCCCTTTCCCCGGCCGCCGTTCCGTGAACGGGTGCTTGACGACACAACGACGCCGATCTCGCCTCTCCGGCGCAGAACCACGGCAGTCCCTCGCCGTCCAGCTGAACGAGTCCTTGATGCAAAGACCGTGCCGGCCTGCCCGAGCATTATGCCGGCCAGTGTTGCCGCGCTTCAGGCCGTGTGTCCCGTGCCTCGCATCGTTCGCCTTCTTGCCCGGTGAACCAATAGATCGATCGTTGGAATAAGGAAACCGATGACGGCCGGTCGCAAGATTAAATTGCGATCGGCCGTCATCGGCTTCCTTATTCCAACGATTAGTCTATTCGTTCACCGGCAAAAAGGCGAAGAGTGCAGGCGCGTGAGAAACGGCCCGAAACGCGGCAACAGGGGTCGGCATGATGCTAGGGAGGCTAGCACCGTCTTTGCATTAAGGACTCGTTCACGTACTGGACGGCGAGAGAAGAAAAGTGGTGATGCGCCGGAGAGGCAGGTCGGCATTGTTGTTTCGTCAAAAACTCGTTCACGGAACAACGGCCGGGGAAAGGGGGGCCCGTCTACAAAGTATATTGCGGCATATAGGTGACCAAACATTCTAATCATCGGCACTAAAATGGAAGAAAGAGCCAAGTGGTATCTCAACTAGATATCATATGCCTCATACTTTGTTGGTCGAAAGAAATATTAACATTCCGGGATGGGGTCGGTGAGGCCAGGTAGGATGCACAAGAGATTGATATTTGTGCCATCGCACCGGGCTCACTGGCCCCACCCCGAGTGTACAAGTGACCAAACAATTTAATCATCGGCACTAAATGGAAGAAAGGCCAATGCAATTAAGAAGTAGCTAGTATGAACTAAATGGAATGCCTCATACTTTGTTGGGCGAAACAAATATTAACATCCAGGGATGGAGTAAGCGAGGCCAGGTAGGATGCACAAAATATTGATACTTGTGCCATCATACCAGGCTCACTTGCTCCACCCCCGAGTGTACGAGTGATCGACCAACCATCTAATCATCGGCAAGTACAAAAACACCAACAAACCAAGCAACCATGGTGACATAAGTCAAGATGCTCAAACACACATAGAATGCATGGAGAAGATGCTCCAAAGGGATTATTCATCACTTGGTATATAGACCAAGTGATGCTCGGCAAAGAGAGGCCAATCAAGAACCAAGAAATCCAAGTAAGTGATAGATATGCCTAAACAAGCAACAACACATAGCATATCCCAGCTAACCGGATGAGACAAGTCTTGGTAGCCAACTCGAATCACCTAGCACCACCTAGCCTTTTAAAACCATCGAAATCAGTCATTTTTCTTCAAAGGATACCACGATGGCATTCATTTACATGATCCCCTACTCGTGGATATCTCTATTTTCATCAAAGCCAACAAGAAATAGAAATTTATCATTACTCAGCTTGAGTTCAAAACAAAGCTCAGGGTACCATAAGGGATTATTCATCACTTGGTAGTAACCAAGTGATGTCGGCAAGAGAGAGGCCAAGCCCGAGCTAGTCAATCCTGTAGAGATGGATATGCATAAGTAAGCAAGAACACACAACCTATCCAAGTTAACCGAGATAAAACCAACCTTGACAGCCAACTTAATAACCTAGCATCACCTAGTCTTTTAAACCATCAGAAACTTCCCATTTTCTTCAAAGGATACCACAGTGGCATTCATTTACATGATTCCCTAATGTGAATATCTCTATTTTAGTATCTGTTCTTATCCAAGTTTTTTCCTCAGCCTTTGCATCATTGGCTAAGCCAAGACGTCAAGCATCTGGCCAGGGAGCTTCTTTCTTTTTAGGGAACTATATGAACTATATGCACATGATCCAGTAAGCATAGTAGCATACCATAAGCTCACAACAATCCATCAAGTAAATGTTCACAAGGATACCACAGTAGCATAGTAGCATACCATAAGCTCACAAGAATCCATCATTTTCTTCACAAGGATACCACAAGTAGCATACCATAGTAGCATTTAATGCATTTAAATGAACCAAGTAGCATCAAAACCAACCAAATGTCAAACTAGCAAGCAATACCAAGTGAGCAAGTCTTCATTACCTTGTACAGGTTCGGACATGGATTTATTTCCAACAAAGGATGGAAATCAAATTAACATCATTGAATTAAATTGAATCATTACCATCACATGGTTCATCAATAACAATTAGGGGCAATGCATCCAGAGCAACAAGCAGCAATGCATCCAGAACCACTACTGAGGTACATCAACCATGAGCAATGAGCCGATAAGTAAATCACTAGCACATGATGATCATTTGACCATTTAGAGCATGGACACACAAGCAATAGCAACAAGTATAGTTCACCAGGAATGGTGAGAAGCTGCAAGAGCATGCATCTAGCTGCAGACAACAATGACAACAAGCTAGGATAGATAGATCAACAAGCAACAGCGAGCCAAGTACATCAACAAGCAACACAACCAGAGCATGCATCTAGCCGCAACAACAATGACATCAAGCTAGGATAGATAGATAGATTGCATCCAGTAGCACATCAACAGCAACAGCAGCTAGCACAACAACAACAACAGCAGCACAACCAGAGCAGCACACAAGCATTTCGTCGAGCACTTTGTGCTCGCGCGGGAGAGGAAGAGGGAGGGGAGGGGAGGGAGAGAGTTCACCGACGACTGCAGGGGTGGAGGAGGAGGTTGACGACGACGGCAGCGGTGGAGGAGGAGGAGGACGCGGCGGCTCCTCCACCTTCACGCGACGGCGGACCCTCCTCACGGCGGCCCCTCCTCGCCGTAGCGGCGGCTTGTGCCGCAGGTGGCGGGGATGGGAGGACCGTGGCGGCATGCGGCCCTCGCGGAGGAAGGCGGCGGCGACGGCGATGGCGACGACCATGGCGGCGCGCGGCGGATCGAAGGAGAGGGGAGAGGGAGAGGGAGGGGAGGGGGGAGGGGAGAGGTGAACAGGGGGGGGAGGGCACGGGCGATCGAGATGATATAAGTTACCTTAATTCTGTGGCGCACCGGAGCAAGTGCGCCACAGAATCAACTACTTCTGTGGCGCACCGAAGCACGTGCGCCACAGAAAGAGTCATTTCTGTGGCGCAGCACGCCATGTGCGCCACAGAAATACCTACACTAATAATTGGTGGTGGCAGGATGTGGGCCCCATACAATTTCTGTGGCGCAACGTTCAGCAGTGCGCCATAAAATTAAGCTATTTCTGTGGCGCACATAGCGTGGTGCGCCACAAAATAAGTTTCTGTGGCGCATTCAAAACGGTGCGCCACAGAACTAAGCTTTGCCTATAAGGGTTTTCCTACTAGTGAATACAAAACAGCAGAAAACATGGAACTTGCATTGTGGCATCTTGTCAATAGGTTAGTGCCGGAAAATATATAAAAGTGCAACGAAGTGTAAGCAAAACATATATAATTTTTTGTAAAATAAGCATGGAGCATCAAAAATTATAGATACGTTTGCAACGTATCACGCCACACCTCTCTCCCACGGGTGCCACACATTGTCGGCAGGCAGGCTCGAGCCGCCACGTATAAAAGAATATGTGGCGCCATTACGAAGGGGGCCACACAGAAGGGTGTGGCGCCCTTGCGCAGGGAGCCACACAAAAGGGTGAGAAGCCTGAAATAGTTTGGTTGGAGGGTCATTTGGTGTAATTCTTACCAAAAAATGGTTATTTTTGTGTAAGCCGCCCCAAATAGAAAGGGGCTCCTAGATCCTTACGAAAACAACACGTATCATTCACCAGATTTTCATCGAGAAGGGCTACCAATAAAGAAGGAAGAAATTTTCAAGAATGCGCACTTCTGAATTCGAAATGCTACCAAGCGCAATTTTCGTATCTTCAGAAATAAGTGGAACATGTTATGGTATCACTTCTTACGAGTTTGGGTTACACAAAAGAAAATTATCTTACTTTGCATTGCATTGAGCTTTATAATTTCATTAGAGACTCCTGCTTACATAAAAAAAAACTCCGATCACTGTGAATTGGATGAGAATTGCATCCCTAAGATGCAAAGGCTAGCAATAATGGTGCCAGGTGATAGCGCTTTAGGTGACATGATAACATAGCCAACACATTGTTCAATGCTAGAGAAACTTTTGATGGATTCTCATATGTTCTTTATGAGTCCATATGTCATTTGTTACATATAAATCATCAATAATAAAGGTTCTCATAACTCTTAGGGTATTTCTGACAATATTCTAGTTCACAACTAGATAGCTAACGAAGTTGTCAAAGACTAAAACTCAAAATGACAGTTTTTGTTGCACAACAGAACAACCACCCACAACCAACCAAAACAAAGAGGACTTAAACAAATGCAGTCGACTAAACAAGTCAAGAATCTCTTTTCCATATGCATGTGATGTAGAATAAACTACTCTCGCTATTCGCTTCTTCTCCTCACCTCTTTCACTCGCCCGCCTCTCTATCTCTCTCTCTCTCTCTCTCTCTCTCTCTCTGCCTGTCTCGCAGATTCGGGTCGACATGCCCCCCCCCCCCTCTTCTCTGACGCCAACCGCCGTTGAGATTGGGTGGGGGACCTTCCCATGTACAGTAGTAGCTAGTGTAGGGAAGATTTGGTGTTTTCCCTGATGGTGACTGGCGTGATGCTGTTGGGGATCTCGTCGCTAGAGTCTGTGAGCTACTTCTGGTGGTGAGCGGTGGTGGTGTGCGCTCTAGTGGAAGGAGTCGAAGGAAGGCTGCGGTGTTGCTGCTATACCCCTTTCTATAAATCTATGTTTATCCTCCTTAGATCGAGGCAATGTGGTCACTATTCCTTATCCAGGATATCGAGGTGATGAAGAAGATGAGAAGCAACGACATGCAAGTGCCCTTTGCCGATCTCTAGAGCTGGAAGGCATGGATACCACGACGGTCTTGTAGAGCGCATCCTCGGTGGCCCTACGTCAACCAAATGCCGACATGGCTTTGACTTCTATGGCCGAATGGAGGCTGCTCCGACCCCTGGTGTCGAATACTGCCCGGTGCCATCTCACTCTCAACCTCCCAGTTGGCGTGCTACAGGAGAGGCCCTTCACCAGCTTCGATGCGGGGAGTTCCGTCTACATCATCCCAAGTGGCCTAGTCCCCGACGGTCGTGTCGACGCCCGTGCTCCTAAGCTCAAGTTTGTTTTCGATGGAACTAGTCGTTTGTATGTAAAGTTGGGGGACTATGTTGTAACTTATGTTTTCTTTATGGTCCTCCTTGTAAACTACAAGTCCACCGCTGAAGATTAATGTAGTTTCTAGACCCTTTGGGGCCTTCTCCTTATTAAAAAAATAGTAAATAGTAGAACAGACTACCGTAAGGCAGTTAGTTTGCATCCAATTAAAATCGATTTTCCCGATTAACTTAATGTTGCCTTTTTCTAGTATAACAATCTCTACTTCAGCTCTACTTCGATAAGATTTGTCTGGCCCTAGCGATTGAGGGATGAAAACAGCGGTGCCCGCCTTCGGCTCGCGGGTCATAGCTAGGTGATCTAATAGCTTATTTGTAATTTATTATTTTTCTACTACTGTTAAGGTTGAGTTGATGATATATTATCGCTAGGTGATCCATGGATTGTTACGGAACTTAATTGCGTGCGTCACTCGGACGTACATACGGGCACACATAAAAACCTGAGCCGTGACCAAAGGGCAACTTCTGCAATAACCGTGTACTCAACGGTAATTTCCCCAGTCTCTGTCTTCAGCTGTACCTACAAACAGCGGTGTTCACAGTGTCAAAGCAGCTAGGAGGGCAGTGCAGCTGAAGGTGGCAGAATCCATTAAAGGTCCCGCAAAATTGAAGAGGAACACATGGATTTCAATGCTCATCCAGAAGAAGAACGGTGGAGAAGAGCCGAGGTGACCACTACAGCTCCCTCAATTTATTCACGCAGGCATTTGCTTGCTTCCTGCCACCTCAAGTAAAGTTAACAGATCATCAAATTGAAGAAGGCAGTACGGACGGTCGATCGGGCAGCAGCAACTCTAGTGGCATCATTAAATTTCATCTCCTTAATTGGATATGTAATAAACAAGATAAAAAGAAGATAAAGATTACATCGTGGTTGAACTGACCAGAGCTCTGATGGATCGATCCATCAGGTGTGATACATATGCGGACGGATGGTGGACACATGCGAATGCAATGCGTTATTCCGAAACAGATTTTTAGTTTCTTCATGCAATCGTTAACCGCGCGCCTGCAGTAGCGTCGCCGTCGCCGACTAGTTCTTGGCCGCAACCGCCTCCGCCTGCACCGGCGCTTCCTTGTTCATCTCCTTCATCTTCAGGTCGATCTCCTCGACGACAGCAGGGGCCACGGCAGCATCCTTCGTCTTCTTCTTCTCCTCCTCCGGCGCCTCCTCCGTCGCCGCGTCCTCCTCCTCTTTCTTGCCGTCCTTGCTCTCCGCCTCCGTCTTCTTCTTGAGGCGGCCGGTGACGGGCACGGGGAGGGCGACGTCGGCCTCGAAGGCCTCGACGGGGAAGCTGCGGGAGAGGCCGCCGATGGCCTTGCAGTGGAGCTTCCCGGTGGGCGGGTCGTCGACGCAGATCTCGTTGAGAGTGATCCAGATGAGCATCTCCTTGGCCTTGACCCCGGTGATCTTCTTCAGCCGGCCCTTCTCGGCGATGGCCGACACCTCGGCGCCGTACGAGACGTAGCGCCCGGCCTTGGCGAAGTAGTGGTCCACCTTCTTCTTCTGCTTCAGCCACACGAACCCCGTCTCCTCCACGTACCCGCACTCGATGATGTCCTTGAGAGGGAGGAGGCCGCTGGGCAGCTCCGTCTCCGCCAGCATCAGCCGCGTCTTCTCCTGCCCCGCCGCGTCGCCCGTGTAGATCTCCGCCTTGGCGCGGACCTCGGCGGGGATGATCATCGGCATCGTCGGAGAGCGAGCTTGTGTGCCGGAGCTTCCTTGAGCGAGCGAGCTCAGTTACCCGCGCACACACGCACGCACACGAGCTTGCTTGCTTGCTGGGAGCTGGTTTGTGTTGTGTTGGTTGGATGGGTGGGTGGGGGAGAAGAGTGTGAGGTTTGCGTGCTTAAATAGCAAATCGAAATGATAAATTTGGTATACTGTACGAATGATATGACCTGGAATGACAGTGTGTCTAGTTGGGAGTTGTTTCTCAAATGCTATAAAACATTTTATTAGGAGTATACTAATATATTTCTGAAATTAAGAATTAATGTGATGATTTATTACACAATGGAGGCCACCATGTGATGACTTATTCTGGTAGAATGGCCATGCCATGCCCATTTTCTTTTGCATCTGGATAGATCCATCGGTGCATTCAAGAGGGCAGGCGTTCTCCTTCACTCAAAGGAGAAGCAAGTAGAGCATGAATAGTGTAGTGTAGCTCCTCATTCGTTTGCCTTTCCTTGTTTTTAGGTGACAATTTCGTCACTGGTGTTGGTGTTGGTGCCTCATCCGACCGAGCCTCTTGCCTAGCTGTTTAAATGTCTCCCTCTATATACTCCTCTCTCTCTTGCTAGCCTATAGTCTTAACAGAGTTTTATGTAGAAATATTAGATAGAATTCAGAGAGAGGCACGACTATGGGTTATTGCGGGCGCCAAAAGATTGGAAGGAATCATGCCAGGAGAGTAATCCCTTGTTTTTTTTTCTATGGCATGTATTTTCATGTACGGAGTAAATCTTCTTCTTAATAAATGGATTGGGCCAAAGCTTTTGCCCCCGTTTCAAAAAAAAATTTATTTCTATTTGTTGCAAAATTCTCTCAAAATCAGATTCACTTTTCAGATAGATTAGATAGTGGACAAAATCTTGCATGCTTGTTATATCAACCAACAACTATGAAAATCCATCAACATTTTTTGATAGATTCATTTGGAAAATCTATCGTGACACAAAATTAAATAAACATTAATTAGAGAAACATGCAGTATACACATACATGTGCATGCACGTGTTGTCGTAAATTCTACAAGAAGTTGACAACCCTCCCTATCTATCTGGTGTGACTGTCTGGTGTACCACTAGAAAATACTACATCTAGCTTCAGTAAATAAAACTTATTTGTGAGTAAACTGGGACAACATGTTTGTGAGTTTCAGCCAAGATTTATTAGAAAACTAAATGCTTTACTCCGATCCCTCGCTCCTAACCATAAACTTCCTCTGTCTCAAAAAAAAAAATTGTGATACTACGTATAACCATAATCAAAATATATTTGCATACATTCATATCTAGATAAATTTGAGGATTTTTTTTAGGGGTGGAGGGAGTTAGAAAAAACTATAAGCTCAATTTGCTTAGCCGTTTGGAAGCAGTTCATTGAAATGTAGTCAAAACTTGAAAGTTGTCGAACAGATGATATAAAATACCAGGATGAACTTGGGTGCGCGTGCACTCGTTTTTTTCAACACATTGGAAAATGCTATTTAAATATAAGAAATTGAAATAATTTTTTCATTTACATATTATGTTGATACTTACTTGTGTAAGTTTTCATGAAAAAATATGATTGTATGTGGCCTACACTAAAATGACAAAATGTCCAAATAACACTATACTAATTGGTTTTGTTCCGTTCGCAGAAACAAGAATTTCCATTTTCACATTTATTTGTCATTTTTTATGCCAAAATCTGGACAAACAAGTGTCAACATAATATATAAAACGTGATTTTTTTAAAATTTCCCTAAAAGTTCAAAATAGTACTTTTTTGAAATTTTTCATAATATGGTGCATCTGCATCCGGGTTCACATCGTCAGATCGTCTCTGCGTACCTTCATTTGTATCTCAATTCTCAAATTCTTCCCGCGCAAGTAGCGTAGCAGCGCCAGGGAATTGAATTGACGTCATGACGTGGTGGCCGTGGACAGGGATTAGTTGGTTACTGGTTAGGCAGCTCGCAGCTAGCTCCGGCCGTGAATGTCGATCATACTTTGATACTGTCCCGTCCACCGAGCACCAGACGTGCCGCGGTTTTGCGTACGACCTAGCATAATCATCATCATGCATCGTCATCGATTCGTGATCGCACGGTCAGGGCCGTCCACCCGTCACGCCATAAATAGGGCGCAGTTAGGAAGCCATGTGATGTCGCAGACTCGCAGCACAATCTCTGTCGACTCGAGTAATCTCCCACCTCCCATTTCCAGGACGTGAGCGAGCAACACACGGACGGACGTAGTCCATGACGATGACCCATGCTGTTGTTGTAACGTTCGGCGGTGTTTGTGTGTGTCTCTCTCTCTGACAGCTCCGGCCAGCGACGAGCTCCCAACGAACCCCGTGCATTCAATCTCGTCGTCAGACCGCTTCGCCTGCCCGCCTGAAATCTCGCCATTGTCCGGTCGCAGCACGGTCAAAGCGCGGCGACCGATGCTAGGCCCGTCGTACGGACCCACCGCCGGGGAGATCGCCGCCGTCCGCCGCCCATCTGACGGGGCCGCGGCGTCGGCCGACTGCTGCGCCGAGGGATAATGCATGCCCTGTCGCGGTGCGGCAGATGAGCAGGCGATTCAATCAATACGAGCTGACCCGAGCTGGTAGTACGTAACTGGAGGAGTGCACAGATGACGCGTACGTACGCGCGGGCCCACCGCGCAGGTTTGTTAGCAGACCGTCCGAAACGACTCGGGTTCGCGTGTACGGCCCTAGCACGCATCGCGTCGATCGCCTGCAAAAGGACGGCCAGATGAGACCACGGCAGCGTACGCAAGCTGTTGGAGTGCAATCCTCATTTTCCTTTTTTGACAAACAAGTGCAAACCTATTTTGGAGTCGTAGTATCTACAAATTTTAAAAGTATCTATATATACTCACATGTATGCAAAGATGAGTCACTTTTTTTGCTATCGTATTTTTCTGAGTTAGGTCAAATTGATTTCTGTTCGGGCTACATTTTATTGGACATATTTCTTTTTCGACCAGGGTTGGGTCCAAAAGGACCCGAAATCTTCATTCCAGGCGGTGGGCACAGATTACATGGAGAAACAGAAAGAAAAACGAAATTACAACCATGTCCTCGCTTTTTGCAAAGAGTACCTCAAAGTAAACTAGGAATCGGGTCCTCTTCCACCGAGCGACAGCTGCCGAGCAGTCCACCGGGGACGGGACCACTTGGGGAGATGCCGACGTGTGGATTAATGCCGGGGTTGACGAAGATCCTCCAATGTGGTTCACTAGCCTGGAGGAAGATGATTTGTCGGAGAACTTCACTCTGACACGCGAAGTGGCCACCTTGGCTCGAAGAAGCAGCGGCACATCCCTGCCGATACTGATGAGCTTCACACGCAGAAGCTTCAAACTACACCCCGAGAGCTCCAGATCTCATCACCCCACCCCCCACCTCAAACCGCAACCATAGCGACCAGATCTGGACAGAATCAGAAAAATCCGAGCTCCCCCGAGCTTATTCTTCTATTTCTTGTTGAAACATCGATCCATTAGTTTAAAATACAAGTAGTAAGAAAATTTGGAAAAAAACTATAAGCTCATAGTGGAAATACTTTTGTACGTACACACGGGTGTGAGCGTTTCCATCACCATCTATTTATTAGTCGAGATTCGTGCTCATCTTAGTAGATGAAAAGATTTCTTCTCCCTTCTCTTTTATCCAAATCTCAAAGCACAACGAACGGTAACATCCACACTGAAAATACAATTGAAAAATTGAAAGTTGTCGAAGTGAGAAGTCACCGGGAACTTTACTGGCTAGCACCACGGGTGGTGTTCTATGCAGTCTGGGTTCGAATTTCCTAGTCTAGTTCCTAAAAAACCCAATTAGACTTCTAGGTGCGTATGTTTCCTTCACCCAAAAGACTTTTTTTTGAGAACTTCTCTGCATTTATATCACGGAAAGATACAAATTTGTTGACCATTACAAGTACAGAGAAACACAAACACAAAGGACCAAGAACACCTAGAACACCCTACGACCACCATAACCCATGAAGATCTCCGGAGCCTTGTGTCATCATCCCATAAACTTGAGAGAAGACCCCTGCAACAGAAAGAACTACAACCAAGCGCAAGCAGGTCATCATCTTCGACCACGGTGTAATTGCCACCACGCTGCTTCCTCCTTCCTTGACACCAGCGCCGAGAAGGCATGGACACCAATCCAACACGCCCGGCAGCAGCTCGTCGCCATCTTTGACTTTGAGTACCGCGAAAAGTGTCCCTTCCGGAAGGAAGGGAACTCGAGTCAACCGACCGGTCCAAGCACCGCGGCCGGGCCATCCGCCCGGCAAACCAGGAACTCCCTCCAGCATCAGTGCCGAGGAAGAAGAAGAACAGCAGCAGCAAATCATACCGACAAGGAAGAAGAAGGGTCTTTCTCCTGACCATCTGGCCGATTTTGGCTTCGCCACGTCGAACCGCCTCCTCCCCTCGCCACCAAGGCCGGCCGAAAGAAGCTGCAAAACGTGACAGCCGCAAGCCACCAGAAGAACACAAACCCTAAAAAGGAAGGCAGTGGCGCCATCTCCTTCCTCTCCCTCGCCACCACGGCCGGCCGAGGAGAAGGCAACAAGCATCAGCACTCCTCCGACCCGCAACGTACTCCGCAAACTCCACGGCAGGATCGAAATTCGACCGTGCCCGGGGAATCCACCCTCCCCCGATCCGCAGATCCGAGAGGAAACCAGGCCAGCAGCTCGCCAACGCCGCCACAAGTGGCCTTCCCGAGATGGGGATCGAGCTCCAGCATCCTTATTCCGACGCGACGTCGCCTCCACCATCTCGACGCCGTCCCAGAACACCATGCGAAGACTAGGCCGGGTGCTTCCCGGCGCACCAGAGGAAGACCCCCCGCCGCCTCCACGCCACCGGGGCTTTGCCCGGCGGCGCCACCGGCGGCGGCGGGAGGAGGGGTGCGGTGGGGGCTAGGGATGGGCCGTGCGGGAGGTTATTCTTATCGAGTCATGCGACCAGGACACGCGTGTTCTATGCAGTCTGGGTTCGAATTTCCTAGTCTAGTTCCTAAAAAACCCAATTAGGCTTCTAGGTGCGTATATTTCCTTCACCCAAAAGACATATTTCTAATAGCACCACGGGTGGTGCAGTCTGGGTTCGAATCTCACCTCCTCCTTAATAGTCTACTTCCTCGAAAATTCAATTAGGCTTCATGGGTGGATATATCCACCCCTCCACCCAAAAGTCATATATGTAACTGTTAAAAAAATTTGGCTTAATATCTGTAACCCAAAAGTCTGGGTTCAAATTTCACCTCCTTCTTAATAGTCTAGTTTCTAAAAAAAACCTTCTAGGTGCATATGTTTCCTTCACCCAAAAGACATATTTCTAATAATCTCACCTCTACTTCCTCGAAAATTCAATTAGGCTTCATGGGTGGATATGACCCCTCCACCCAAAAGTTGTATCTGTAACTGTAAAAAAAATTAAAAAAATTGCATGTACATCTTGAAAATCTATTTGCATTCGTATAGTTTCGTGAAAACTTATATTTTGTTATGATTGATGTAAAAAACAAAACATGTCTAACAAAAAGTCTTATTTTTTACCCCAAAATTCATCTTTTTACACATACCAAATGACAAGTTGTTTTTAAAGGAAACACTTCGTGCACACGTAACATGTGAAGATGTACACGTGAATTTTTTATTGGAATTTTTTGATATTTCAAAATGTATCAAAGATGCATTTAACAATAAAGTACATATGTACCCAAGAGTCAAAACATCACTCTCGTTAATATTTCTTCCTAGACACTCATTCATTTTCACAGTAACTCGAGCTATGTGAAATCTTGAGGAAAAGACTGCCCATGCTCTCCTTCCGTGTCACCCGCTCGGGTGGCACCGGGGCCATGCACCTTCCCTCTCTCTCCCGTCTCCATCAGAGGACGCGGCCGGGCAAAGCCTGCGTTCCCGACAACGAGGGCGGAGTCTCTGTCATGCGGTTCCTCGTTGTGAGTGCTATTGGCTTGGGCGGAGGCGGTGGCGCTCAATGGCGTGAAGGTGTGTGGCGGTGGTGCAAAGGGCATGCGGTGGAGGTTGCATCACGTAGTGAGCTCCCATGATCGTGGTCACGTGTGGCAGTATGGCCCGTTCTGGGCATGTGCAGGCTACGGCTTTGATTCACGAAGACTCGTGGTGCTCGGTCTGGTGTGTGTGATGGGCATGGCAGTTGTGGTGGTTGACCGACATGGGGGAATCCTCCCCCAAGCCCATCCTTGCTGATGGAAATGCCAGTGGTGACTGGTGTCCTTCTTCTTCGAGGGTGAGACATGCGCTGCTTCTTGTATATCTAGTGGTGGCTCAGTCCGCAGCTGCAGCCCCGTCCCTCGTCCCAATTCAGCCGGCTCCGGCAACATCGGGGACATGGTGAAGGACCGAGGGTGAGACCTTGCTCGGTGTTTTTTGATGCGGACCCGGCGATGCCTGCGGGCGCCACTTCCTTCCAAGATGTGTGGTCTTGGTCCCAACCGTGCCAAGGGAAACCCTACGTCGGGTTCACCGGACCAGCAGTAGCAGTGCCACGGCAGCGTTCTTTTCTTGAAGATGTTGTCTTGGGTATCAGCGGAGACGTCGATGTGGCAATGGGTGATGTTTCGAGGCGGTGTGATGCGCCGCTGCCCATGGAGTGGGCTTTCGGGGAACAATTTATGGCATGGTTGTTACATCATCCAGTTCAGCTCTTTCACTGAGTTTGGTTGGATTCCTCCTTCTAATCGCCATCTCTTAGGTTTGTGGGAGAAGGTGCGTTGGTCCGAGTTACCTTGAAGTCGTTCTCGTCCTATGGTGGTAACTTAGTTGGAACATGACACGTTCTGGTCTGATGTCTTTGTGCGCCATCTCCTCATCATCCTTGGATGGCGGTTGGGCAAGGCAAGTTGCTATCGTTGTGTCGATGGTTGATGGAATGTTGTAAGCATCTTCGCTGGTGCGGCGCGAGGAGTTGTAGCCTTTAGTGGCGACGTATCTGTCTTGGTATTTGAAATATAATACTTTTTTCAGGGCTTATTTTAGAAAGAAAAAAAATTGTCGAACAAATGATACCCTTCATTGGTTTTCCTTTTTAGGAAGAAGAATTAATTGTGAGCGTAATAAGTAGGGTGTGTGGCCGTGGACAGGGATAAGTTGGTTACTGGTTAGGCAGCTCTGGTCGTGAACGTCGGTCAGTACATAGTGTCCCGTCCACCGCGCACAAGACGTGCCGCGGTTTTGTGTACGACCTAGCATCGCCACGGATTCCTGATCGCACGGTGGCCGTTCATACGTGCCGCAGCACAATCTCTGTGGTCTGTGGAGTACCTCCCATATCCAGTATGCACGTGAGCGAGCAACACAGACGTAGTCCAAGACGATGACCGATGCTGTTGTAATTATAACGTTGGGCGTGCGACGTGCTCTGGCCATGTGTCTGTGTCTCTCTCTCTCTGACAGCTCCGGCCAGCGAGGAGCTCCCAACGAACCCCGTTCATTCAATCTCGTCGGACCGGTTTGCTCGGTGCATTGTTGGCGGCGGACTAGCTCTAGAGTTGCAAGGGATCGACGTGAATGAGCGAGGTGGATTTACTGTTGTAAAATTTGTGCTGCGAGTGCGACGGTGTGGACACAAGCACGCCGCGTGTATTTTTCTACTCGATACTAATCTGCTCGTGAATACGTTGGCACAGACACGTCGATCAGTTTGTGTTGGCCAGGTTTTTTCCCAAATATGTTCAGCATAATTAAAACAGACACTTTCAGCCTCTTTGCGTCGATGCCTCTCAGGAAATTGAATTGACGTGGACAGCCGTGAACAGAGATTACTAGTTGGTTGTCCCGTCCACCGAGCACGTACAAGCCGTGTCGCGGTTCTGTGTACGACCTAGCATAATCATATTGACCATCGTCATCGATTCTTGATCGCACGGTCATGGCATTCGTTGCGCCATAAATAGAAAAAATAGGAAGCCATGTGATAGTCGCTCCCGTACCGTACTGGCATGGAGATTGGAGAGGAAGTGCCGTCACGGTTGCAAGTTGTAACGCTCGGCGGTCTTTCTCTGGCACACAGACACAGCTCCCTCCAACCACGAGCCGTCAACTACTAGCCCCGTGCATTCAATCTCGTCGTCAGACCGCTTCGTCTGCCTGCCTGCCGGACCCCGAGGCTATGCTAGGCCCCGTCGTACGGACCCACCGCCGGGGAGATGGCCGCCGTCCGCCGCCCATCCGACGGGGCCGCGGCGTCGGCCGGCTGGTGTGCCGGCAGGGATAATGCATGCCCTGTCGCAGTGCGGCAGATGCGCAGGCGATTCAATACCAGCTGCTGCGTACCACCTGCTAGACGCGCACTACTCCTAGCTAGTTGCGTGTATATATGTCTGACCCTAATTGAAGTCCGGAGCTGGTAGTACGTAACTGGAGGGGTGCACATATGACGCGTACGTTACGCGCGGGCCCGCTGCGCAGCTTGGTTATTAGACCGTCCGACACGAGCCGGTGTTGACATGGAGAGAGAGCGTGTACGGCCTCGCACGCATTGCGTCCATCCCTAGCAAAAGGACGACGGCCACATGAGGGCACGGCAACGTACGCTAGCTGTTGGAGTGCAAACCTCAGTTTTCTTCATTTCGGCAAAAAACAAGTGCATATAGGGACGTAACATGCATACTCCCTCCCTTCTCAAAAGAGTTTAATTGCTTAGAAAATAATCCAAATCTTTATGCTCCTACTAAAGAAGCTAATCCTCCAGTGGAATCACCTCTTCTAACATGAATATTCAGATTTCCCATTCCAGTGCCAATGCTTAATTAAGCCTTTATGCTTTTCTTCTGACATCTTTATTCTCTTACGTTTTTACCAATATGAATCATTTCAAATCACTCATAATACTGACAGCTCTTCTCCAGGGCATTTTATTATCTCCGAGCTTACAAATCTCAGTGGAGAAAGATCGATTGGTTGAGGAACATAATGAAAGTATGGACACATATTTTGATTGTTTTGTAGAATATTGCGTACTAAATGATCTTACTTATTTGCTACGGTACTGTTTGCAGCATCAATATATATAAATAAAAAAACCAAGACCAACCCAGGCACTAGCACGCTCAAACCCAGGTGGGCAGTTTGCCACTAGACCGATGGTCTGTTCTCTTTGCAGCACCAATATCATCTTGTGCTAACTCAACTTACTCTGTTAGATAAGAAAGTTGCAGGAAGACGCTCGTAGGAATTCTTTGGAAATACGTGCAGATAATCAAAGAGAACATAAGGAACTGGAGATTAGGAGAGAAGATTTTTTTTTTTAGATCAACAGGGGTTGAAGAGTTGGCTTGAAAAAGTAATATAGACAGATCAAAAAATCGAAACAGGGAAAGAAGAGGAGACTTTCCTTGTCTTATCTAATGCAATTTGATGTTCCAAAGCCTATTAAGAAGAAAGAATGATAAAAGCTTCCTTCTGTTGTATCTTAATGGACTGAATTTGAACTTACGTATGCTGTTCAATATTCTTACAGAATGCAAACAAGAACATTCTTCTTGGCTCAAGCATAAAAAGGCGGATGAGGAGCTCAAACAGCTTCTCAAGAAACATGAGGTAATGCTTCATAATCATTTTATGCCTAACACATAACCAAAAAAGGATTGTTTATTACGCCTCATGGAAATAGAAATGGAATCACCATTTTTGTATCCAGTGGTAGCAGTACTATTGAGAATTAACCATCCATTAGATAATTAAAATGCTACAGTACGTACGGATTGAAATAGGTGAATATACATACTGAAATGCGCTGCATAATTCGGACTGGACCGATACATATCAAACCTCGGATTATCTTAACGCTATTAATAGCACCAATTGGGAGTATATTCAATTCAAATTAATTAATTTAGAACAATGCACAACCTAACTTTATTTTAATCAACCTGTGGGTTATATTTGAAGGTGGAGGCCGGTTTGATTCATAGGATAGGAAAAATGTAGAAATAGGAAAAAAAATATAAGATTGCAATGTCATCCCCACTTCGATCTTATAGGAACTCTTAAGAATGAAATCTTGTTTGATTCCACTAGAGAAAAAGCAAAGGATTCTCAGTGTATGTTAGATTTCCTATCAAAACTAGTGCGAAGAATTCCTTAGAATTTTTTTATGGAAATCATTTCTACAAATCGAACAACCTTCGTAGGAAAATTTCATATAGAATTTTACTACAAATTTTCTATCCAAATCATTTGAATCAAATAGGCCCTGCAACTGTGGGGCATGGTATGTATTATGTGTATCGTTTGGTAGTATGTTTTTTGCATTTTTTTGGTAACGTTCGAATATACATACTCTTGCAACCAAGTGCATCTCAAGGACGCCGAGATGAGCGTTCAAACTGTAGCCGATTCAAATCGACACCAGATCGGTCGGTGGAGGATCCGAAATGCGGAACAGTGGAGAAAAACTTCAATCTCTAGAGTTCAGACGCGCTTTCTCTGCGCGCGATTTTAAAGCCGGCCGGCCGGGCGGAGTGCCGGCACCACCACGACGAAGGACGCCAGCGGATCAGGCTTCCATCCATGTGTGATCTGCCCACGAATTCATTCATCACCCTCCCACTCCACTCCGCACAGCGCGCATTCATGGCTGCCACGCCAACCGATGTCCCGCTATGCTGCATCCGTTCTATTCTTACCCAATATAGAAGGTGAGATCAGATCGTAGGGTAAACTTGCAAAACCCAGATTTAGGAATTGTGAAAAAATCTGAATCTTTTGGCAACATACCCGCGGAGTATCTCAAAAACCAAAAAACAATTTCAGCTCAAAATATGATCTAACCCTAGAGAAACAAAAAAGATACTCCGCTCCCTAGGTCTCTAAAAAAGTTGCTTAACTTTGTCTACATATATAGTTATATAGACATATTTTATGTCACAGATACATCCGTATCTAGAAAAGTTGAGTAATTTTGTTTTCTTTTTAGACGGAGGGAGTAATTTTGACTATGAATTGAGCAAGCTTTGGTGAATTATTTCACACTATTCATAGCCAAATACAGTTCACAATTTTGTGAACTAGACTCGTAAATCTAACATGGATGTGTGTTAACCTGCAAAAAAAACATGGATGTGTGTTTTCAGTTTTTCTTCTTCTTTAGAATTGTAAGCTTGTTTCATTTCCGAACAATTGATCTTATAGTTCCTGCCTAAGAAAACATTCTACCTAGGTGAGGTTGTTTAGCTGGATAATACGTCATAGATTGTGAATAAATGCCAGTACCGAGTTCTGGAAAAAAAAGGACCCTACCTAAGGGCATGCCCAACACACTGTACTAGGGGCACCGTCTCACATCTTTAGCTAGATCCGGGTGATTCAAAGTAGGTTCAAATGAGGCATCTTCAGGAAGCGAAATCTTAAAACTTAAAATCATGGTTTTTAAGAGAGAACAAGATACACAATGTTTTATTTATGGGGTCTCTATCTTTTTTTCGTAACTAAAGTTGTAGTTTCATTAGAGATATAAAATTAACCATGCTGCTTCTGATAACTTTTTTTTACATGAAGGAGCTAGTTGTGTATACTACCATTGCTGATTCCTTAAGTTGCCCCCATGGCTATCCCCATCATCGTCACCTCTGTCCGTGTGGGCCTTTCGGCTATCCGGCGCGGCCGACGGCGATGGTTAACCGTGTAAAAGCCGAGACGCCACACCCATCAGGAGGTGGACTGATGACACTAATGGCGACGGCGCCTTTCTTGCTCCATTCTCCAATCCTTAATCCCTAAGGCTCCCGTCCGAGACGCGGCACAAACAGTTCTCATGAAATGCCACTTTCGCATTCATTCTTGGACAAACAGTGAAGCGATCTTCAGCTACACTGCTACAGTTGTATCATGGTATGCACTGTTTAAAAATGAGAATTACAAACCCAAACGATAAACAGTGTTTCCTTAAACCGGAGCCGAGTTCCGGTTTTCTGTATGGTTACAGTTTCTACCTACAGCTTCGAAGGGAATGAACAAAAAAATGTCAATGGGGTGTAAGCAACTGCAAGCATTGATATCTGTCGCCACCATCTCTCAGCTGCAAGCAGCCCTCGGCTCATGGGCTTCCGCAGTGGAACTACCACCACCCATGTCCATGTTCATCAGGGTGGTGAGGTGGGAGATCTCCTTGGGCACCGACGCCGTCAAGACCTGCAAACAACCAGGGTGTCATCACCTTCAATTCCATCCACATGGTAACATTTATCCAGGCGGTACTGGATGAAATGATTACGGCGGTACCTCGTGGCCAGACTCGGTGATGAGGACATCATCCTCGATCCTTATTCCGATGCCCCGGTACCTGTCCGGGGCATTCTCGTTGAGTATCGGGACCGGGGGAATGTAGATCCCCGGCTCGATGGTTATTATCTGTGCACGTGCAGATCAAAGCTCTTGTCAGTGTTACAACCTGGAATGTTGCGGAAGCTGGATAATATAGCTGGTGGATTCAGGAGATGCGCTAAATTTGGAGCTTTCGTTCAAATTTCCGTTTACAAAGCACAGCTGGCTCTTGTAGTTTAGATGCAAGTAACAAGAGAACATCTGGAGATCTACTTACAACGCCTGGCTCCAACAGTCTGTCCTTGCTGAGGCTTGTGGAGTCATGAATATCCATTCCCAACGAATGACCTGGATGCCAGAGAGACAAATGCTTATTAAGTTGGTCCCAAGATCCAAATCTCTTGCATCAAAGACAACGGACAAATCTAATGAAGGGACAGATAGATTGTGTGACCTATCGCGGTTGGATTCAAATAATTGTATTGGATAGATTTGCCCTTCCCTATAACTCCAAGTTCTTGGAATCCACTTATCAGCATCTTGACCTGTGATTTGGAGATCAGAGATGTGGAACTTTTGACGTTTGTATTTACAAACAAATATTGAATGAGAAAAAATACTGGGGATTTACCGAATGACGGTGTATCTCCTCAATGCTTGCGCCAGGTTTACAAAGTTTTATGCACTCCTTATTTGTCTCCAGTATTAAGCTGTACAGTTCTTCCTGTGCAGGTGAGATAAAAATGGTACTAAGAATTCCAAAAGTGTTGAATACAAGTATACTGTATAGAAAAGGGATAATGTGTCGGTCCTTGCATTTTATACACATTACATTGAATTATGTGAAGTACTATGTTGTTATTTTATTCTATGTACTTAAATATTTACGTGCTTTACACTTGTAACATCTGTGACACTAAACGTAAGGTAAGAGGCCGTGGCAACGCACTAGCATTCCACTAGTAGAAGTATACTGTATAAAAAATTAAATCCAAAATAATAAAGGTTGAGCATTTACCTGGGCAGCTGAAAATCTGCCACAGGGTGGCCATGTTCGTGTCAGGTCACTAAGGTAGCCATGGTACTCGCATCCAACATCCATGAGCAGAAGATCACCCGTTTTGATCTGTCAAACAGCTAAAATCAGCTTTACAAGAAAAAGTATGTGAGATGTACGACAAGAGCAAAAAAACTGTTGTACCTTCTTATCGTTTCTTGAGTAGTGTATAACACTGCCATTTGCTCCACCGCCAACTACAGGATGGAACCTACGATATGGAACAGGGAGAAAAGATAAATAATCTCAGCATGACACCTTGCTTAATCAAAAAAGAGCACTAGTTCCTGAATTGATCCCTACAAACTTATTTCACTAGCCACACAGTCTGTACGTCAGATGCAATCTATATAGTACAGCAGATGGATAATAAAAATATACAGTGACAATAAATGCTTACGCCATTCTTTGGGCACCTCTCATTTTGCACTCAAACTCAATTTTAGCTGCTAATTGGCTTTCCTCCCTGTGGGTCCTTGAGAGTAACATTGTCTGCAAAAGAGACTGGCTAGGCAGAGAGAATGTAATGTCAGTAAACAGAAAAGGAGAAGCATTGCATGCATGTCTTCAAGCCAACCATCATCACTTGTATAGTGTGCAACTTGCAAACTTAAGCCACTTGGTCTGGTCTTCTAACTTATTGATTGCATATTTGCCACTTGAGGTAGAATTCTAGATGTAATATATCTATGGTTTTAGTTTTAAGGGAATCTTGTTGTGATTTCGAAACAACTGGGCAATCTCAGTAGCAGGGCTAACTAAATAGGGCAGAAAAGTAGTTGAGGAGTGTTTACAATAACATTCTCAACATCAGTTATCCCATTGGTGGTCTCAAAAAAGTTCAGTCGATGTAAATAGTGTTCTGTCAAATCCTCTAGCAGCACATGGACCAGCATCAGCCACCACAATCAGATAATCCACCATATTATCGCCCTCAATCCAACCAGCAACCCCCCAGTAATTACTTCAAATGTACGTATCAGTCGTCTACGGATTATAATTTAGACCAGTGCCTTTTACTGGAATATCATAAAAGCATTTCAGCAAATTCTCCATCCAAAGCTGAACTGATAGTGCGTAAGAATGTGGTGTACTGCGTAAGAACTCAATATCTCCCAAGAACGTATCATGAAAATAACAGAAGTTCAACCAAATACCTGAGAAACAATAGATGCTGACTCTCTCATCAGCTTGATTTCTGATTTTGACTTGATCCACCGAAGTTCATCAGTGTACCGTGTAAGATCTTTTACTTTATTGTTGAGTGATGCCCTGCGGAAGGCATCAAAGTTCCTATAAGAAGATGTGGATGCCTTAGCATTGTGATACACCACTTTTGATTGCTCAATCATTTCAGGAAGGATCTACATTTTAAGAAAAAAAAATTGCGTCAATTAAGAAGCATACAGTAATCAGCAACTAAGAAAGTACTCTCTCTCATTACAGAAAGGGCGTCATCATGGAAATCGTTACATCCAAAATGCAACCTTGATCACTAATTTGCTAATGTTCAACACTAAAGCATTTTTTTTAGTATACAAATATGTTTTTCATATGCTTAATCTCAACATCCATAGAGATACACTGATATCTAAGTTCAAGAGTTTGACTATGTGCATTCACAAAATGATAATACATCTTGACTGGAGGAAGTAGTTGGGGCAGGTAGCAATTAGAAGGTAATAGTTAGTGCTCAGGATCGTTGAATCATGCTAAAACAAAAGCTGAGGGCTACCTTTTTCATCTCACTAAGTGGAAATGCTTTATCTGCCTTAAAGAAATCCACAGCTGCTTCAACTCCAGCAGTCTGACCTTCCCAAAGTACATCCTGGAAACAAAACCACACTTGTAAGAACGGTTTGGCTTTGTTAGGAAAGGTATGAGGTAACAGGCTGAAAGGTCATCATTACCTCCTTATGTTTATCTGGCATGAACATACATAAACCAGTTTCCTTACTCAAAACTGCTACACCACCGGGTTGTGTACAACCTGTAATGTACAGGTAGTCACCATTCTGTCTGAACGAATATGGCACTACATCAGTCATCATCTGCTGATCTGCAGATGCAATAATGGCCAAGCTTTTCTCTGGTAAAACATCCACAAGCCTTTTTCTTCTAGATATGTACTCCTCGCTTGTGATGCCTGGAGTAATCTCCTCATCAGCTAATAACTGTTTAATCGTATAACAATATTTAAGAGGGAATGAAGAGAATCATTTTGACAACCAAAATAATAATTAAGTAAATGCATCGGAAATAGCACAGGGAATGTGAAGAAAATAAGCATGGGCCTGTTTGGGCTAATAATGATTCTGTAGACAGACTATGAAAGCTATAATCATAAGCTAAACTAATTAGTTTACTTGATAAACGCTCAGTAGTGTGGGACTTTGGCTAAATTCAGCTTACCATTTTAGATAATGGGGTAATTTCAGGTAAAAAGAGCCATAACCTTCTATGGTGTTGACAGAATTAATCTTGAAACGAATATGCTGTCTAGCCATGGGCCCATGGCTTGAGCTAGGAGCACCATGGCTACAGAATGGTAATATCCTATTTAGAGTGCTTGAAAAATGATGATAATAGCGGATGTGTAAGAACTCAGACACCATTTTTTTCATAAGATGAGCATTATCGTTTGATCCAAGGCAACAAGTATATGTACAAAGTTCGTTGCATGACCCAGGTATAGAAAAAGAATTACTTGCTATCTGGATATGCACCGGACAAACACTGGGGAGTACAAACATGGACTAACTACAAAAGTAGAGAGATTAAAATGTTGCCATGCCTGTAAAAAAAAGAAGCAGCAAGTGCAGCACCAATCCAGTAAGACTGTTTGGCCTTGCGTTGGATTATGATGGTCCCGTTTTCAACCTGCTTTGCCTATTTTACAGTTTGTTTGACCAGCTTTCTCTGTTTTCATGGCTACTTTTCCACAACAGGTTATAAATAAGTTCAGCAACCACAAAACAAGCCTGAAAGAAGATTTACCTCAGGATGAGATTTGGGTGTTGGTTGGCCAACGTCGATTATTCCTCCTGTAGTGTACGCTGCACGCGCAACTATACTTCTGTAAGAGATAGATAACAACCAAGACGCTGGCTGCAAGTAAGATTCAAAGAATGTTGTGAATCAGAAGCCAACACTTGAAAGGTAAAAATAATAATAATGCTATAAAAGCACTACAGGAGGAAGGGTTGCTTAGATGCCCTGGTGTTATGTTCATGCCACCAAATTGCTTGTGTGAATCAGAATTATTACTCCTTGCATGAATTGCAATAAGAGTTCATGATTTCCCATCGCAGAGCAAAACCTACAGTTACTTGTTCAGCAGCACCTAGAGTTTAGGAACCCATCGTTTGGATAATTGCACTCTGTTTGTGACGCGTCCAAATCATGAATTCACCCCAAAACCCAAATTAACAAACAATGTCTTCAGAACCGTATCTCATGAAAAACTGAAATATTCACATGGCACAATGGATTCCCTTCGAAAGCATAGCTCAATCGAAGAAAAGGCACGTATCTAGTACATCAGTCATCTACAAATCGAAGGGCAGGAACAAATTGAGCAAAAAAAAAAAATCCCCTCCTCTTGGAATCAGGAATACGCTACACGTTCCAAAGCTAGTCCATTCTAACTTTAAGCTACCCAAAATCCAATCTTCAACAAATCTTAACAGTCTAAGAGCATCCCAATCAGCCCCAACAGATCGAACTAGTGATTAAACGCTCGCGACAAGCGGACAGGGCCAGGAAGGCGAGCACACGACGCTAAACACTAGCGCGTACATACAGACGTTTAGCAAATTCCTGCGGAAAAGGAAACCGTCGAGGGGATCCATTATCTCCGTCAAAGCTTAGCACAGAACGAATCACCAAAGGAGCAGCAGCCACAAGAGAAAACCTAAGGGAACCCCGACGAGGAGAGAGGGGACGAGCCGAGCCTCTCGCCGGCGGAGATGGGGAAAATTAGTGGCTCCGATTTAAGTACCTCGCTTGCTCGCAGCGTTCTCCGCAAGAATCGCGCCGCCGTCGCCATGGCCTCCCTTAAACCCCTCCCTTTTCCTGATTCTTCTTCTCCCCTGAGGCTCTGAAGTCTGACCTGCCTGCCTTCTTTCCCCGGACCCGGAGACCCTAACCTCGGAATTGCAGTGATCCTGGCCGTCCAAATGGGGTGCCAGTATCCGTCACTAATCACAAAGCGTTGCTCGATCCATGTTCAAACCGCTCTAGCTTTTCCAAGTCGTTGTCGTCGTCAAGATGTCAAAATTGCAGTTTACAAAAAAAATTACTTTAGTTGCAAAGGCAGCTAGCGGCGGTAACGATTTCAAGGTTAGGGTTGGAGTTCACGAGATGTTTCAAACATAGGGATTTTC
>NC_061512.1:61747155-61775052 GCF_022539505.1 Lolium rigidum | reverse complement strand
CCTTGGGGATACCGGCCTAGCTTGTTTTCCCAAATTCCTACTAGGCTTCCGGCAAGATCATTAAACCGGTATCTCGATGGCTCAAACCATCCGGTTTGGCATGCCTTTGGCATACCGGGGGTCATCACCCCAACACTACCCTTCATGACCACTCACAAAAATTTGCAGCTCAATCTGAGTCTTTGAAGTGCAGCTTGCTTGAAAAAGAGCCCTTCACCGACATGATCGATGTGGGTCCACACATGGATCGACCCAACCAACATGAGGTTTCACAAGTGTTTTCAGACAAAATCTCACATGTGTGAACAATAACATGTATATGTGGGATGTGTTCTCACATATACCTCACATGCAAAAGGTTTTACAACTTCCGGGGTCGATGATTCGACCGTTATGCCGAAAATTCCCTCACTTGTGTAAATTCACATCAAACTACACCAAACCTCATGAAAAATTTAAATTTGAATTTTCCACATGAATGTCACAACATTTACTCAGTCCCACTAGTTACTGATGATTTTACATTGAATTTAGCATTTATTATGAGTTTTACTCGTTTTTTGTCATTTTTTAATTAAAATATACATGTACAGTTCCATTTTCAGAGTAATATTTTTTCTTTCACGGCAAAAACTTGTTCCCTCCAAATTGTAGTACGCCGGCTGCCAAAACGCCCAAATTTTTTGTTCCCTCCACTCCTCCCGCGCACCCCACCTATCAAATATTTCGCCCTCCCTTATATACGTCGTGCCTCTCCCGCATGATTTACGAGCATCTTAACTCCCCACCCCCCGACCTCATCCTCTCGTGCTCACCCCGATCCGGTGTCTTCGCCGGACGTTCTTCCATCTCGCATCTATCTCCCCGGCCGGTGGTCGCCATGGCCGGCAGTCGTCGAAATGTCGGGGGGAAGGAAAATCGTGCACACACGCCGAAGAAGGCGCCCAGCTCGAAGAAACCCCGAGGTAAATCTGTCGGTGATCGGCTTGTTGTTGTATTTTTCGGATGGTTCGATCGAGAGATCGGTTTTACATGTCTACCACGCCTGTTTGACCTATATCTAGATCTTGCATATTTGATAGATCCAATCCCGACATCATACGTCTAGGGTTTATCGTTTTTATTCCAGAGACAATCATGATGTGCTATACAATCTTTGCCATCCCGCTGCTGTACAATCTTTTGCATAGACAATTGTTTGCCGAAACACTTAACTGAACTAATTCCAGCCGTTGCCGAAAATAGACTGACGAGCTACAGTGAACAACGACATTGCTTCAGGCTTTTATTCCTCAGTTTCAGAGGGAAGCAGAGTTTGATCTAGAACAATTGTTTGCTGTTTTCTATGGATCTAGTTAGTTTGCACGTGTTTCCCAAATCAATTTCATTTCTTGTGAAATTTGTCTCATGTGTCAATTTTTTTTGCGGGTAAAAAAGGAACTTTATTAGACAACATGGGTTACATTGAGATCAGAATCCAACAACTGTTCCAACACCAGCAAATTCACCAGAACTATAAGACCCATCAATCGACAGCTTAATCCATCCAGTCGGTGGCTTAGTCCAAGGCTTTAAAGATGGAGTCACACGTTGCGCTGGCACCGGTGCCATACCCACTAGTGAAGCTGGCTGTTTTCCTTTAACTAGGTTCTCTCGTAGGAATGGACTTCACATCCCCGATCAGCTTGATATATCCACTCAGAAATCGGTGAGACCCAATAATAGGGGGTAGATGCTTATCATGAGTAACCTCATTACGTGCATACCAAGCCCGCCAAGCAACCAGAAGGGTAGTATCCACCATGTGAGGTGGTAATTGTCCAATAACGATCGAAACCAGCTATCAACAGACATGCATAAGTCAGTGTCCGAGGGGAGTCTCATGTGTCAATTAACTCTACATCTAGGAGGTTGATCAGGTCCAAAGGCTATCAACCAAACTACCAAACAATTGAGCCATATCTAGGTGATCACAAAACATACTTCCTTTTAAGTTCTTTTCTGATTCTAATTTTGTAACCTCAATGATGCTTTTGGTGCGCATGTGCATTAGTAACTGAGACAAGGGATTAATTAGGTAGAAATGGTGCATCCTAATTACGACTTCAAACAAAAGTAGAGGGACTTGGCTGCATCCCATTGAAAATTATTTGTTACGAGTAGATATCTAAAAGCACATGATGTCCCTTAGCCTGGCATATGCCTCCTCTTATGTTTTGTTCGCCGACATCATACGTAGACTCTTATGTTTTCAATCATTTGCTGCTGTACAATATTTTGCAAAGACAATTATTTGCTGTTTTCTATGGAATTGGCCCCCTCTTATGTTTTGTTCACGCTCCGCTCTTCCGATTATTTCAGCGCAGACAGAAAACCCCGTCAAGTCGGCATATGAGCTTGTCAAGGAGAAAGAAATGCAAGAAAATATAGTACGCATGGAAATTTTTTTGGCTGAAAGATTTGGACCTGGCCACAAAAATCAGCAAGATTTCTCTAGTTTTGCACGTTCATTAGTGTATGGTGGGGTAGAAATAGGAACTAGTAACAATCTAAAGGACACAGACTGCGAAGAGAAGGAGGTCGAAGAGGACCCTTCGTACGAACAGAATCCAGAAGAGATAGCTACTGCTGATGATGATCTTCATTCGGATGAGGATCGGCGCATTGTCGGCAAAACTTCAGCTCAGTGTCCGTGGAACTATGTCCGAACTATGATAGCAAATACGTACATGCTAAATGTTTCCTACTAATGTAGCCTCTACTTTGCTTGCAGATAGTTGCTTCTTCACGCAACGGTTGCACGAAGAAGCGATCCGGACCCGAAGTTGCACCATCCAACATTGCAACAAGATCAATGGCAACAACTGAACCTCGAAGCTGGGTCATCCGATGAGCCGACGGCCACTCGCTGGTCGAAACACCGAAGGAGCACCCTCACCTAACCAGATCATGACATCTGGAGGCGGCAACTCATCTCCTGAGGACAATCAAATTGTAAACTTTCAGCGGCAAGGTATGAAAGTTTGTAAAAACTAAACACTGTACCGCATATTTTCATATAAAAGAGAATCATTTCATATCTCTTATTTCGGACACATTGACAACATCTGGCGGTAGTAAGAGAAAGAGAGGTGGACGCAGACCTACCATGGGCCATGGACTACATGAGTACACAAGAAGACATGGTGGCAATAAGATGCCAATTGAATTCTCTGCTGGTGTCAGGAGACCCAAGGATTATATCCAGTTAGCAAAGTTGAGCAGTGAGGTTGGTATTCACATCCGTGAGAAAATGCCGCTTGCAACACACTGGACACAGTACAAGAAAGATGAAACTCTCAGACATGTCATTCCTCATGCTATAAATACAGTAGCGGTGAGTCCTGTACAATCTTGGTTTAACCTAATTAGTATGCTACATGATCAACTATCTAAGAATCTACCGATTAATGCATCACTATTTTGCAGGGAAAGTTTAGTATGGACAAAAATGATGAGGTGGCTCAAGATGTGTGCACTGATATGCTGCAAGTTAGTATTCGGCAGTTGCGATATAGGCTTAAAAAGGATTATTGGCCGAAAATTAAAAATCTCACACTGGAGCAAGCATATCTGAAGAAGCCAGATCATGTAGAAGAGAAAAGCTGGAAAGAACTGGTGAAGAGATGGTTTGATGAGAAGTACCAGGTACATAAACGTTATTCCTTTCAATAACAACTACTGAATTCTTACATTTCTCTGATCTGGATAAATAAAATGCATGTACTGAACATAGGTAGTGTGTGTAAAAAATGGAAAGAACGGAGAAGCTGTGAAACAGTTCCATACCACTGGATCTCGAAGCTATGTTGCTCACTGGGAACTTATAGTAAGTGTTCTGAATTTCCCCATACAGTTCATACTTCTGTCATACACAGTGTACAATGGTAATGTGCATTCTACATTTTTCAAGCAGAAGGCTAAGCAGCAGGAAGAAGAAACCTCTCCAATTGAATTTTTTAGAATCACACACACTAACAAGGATAACATTATGAGTGCTGAAGCAAAAAGTGCATATGTAAGAAATATTTCATATTAGCACAATATAATATAATCCAGTTTTGTATGTTGTCCATGCAATGATTGTAATCTTTATGCAGGATAAAATGGTGGCAAAAAAAACGGCGCCACGCAATGAAGATGAACCTGATTTGACTGATTTGCAAATTGTTCAGCTAGTTCTGAGCGAGAAAAGCCCATCCACCACCTGCAACAGCACATTCCTACCAAGATTGGGCGTCGCAACAAGTTTCAGGAAGTCTTCTGTCTCAGCTACACGCATCCGAGAGCTACAACAAAGACTGGCAGATCAAGAGCAGAACTCCATACATGCAGCTGAAAGGTACCACAGTGAGATGCAGGCAAGACTACAAGAACAAGATCAAAAATTTGAAGAGATCGGGAAGAAGCAGGAGGAAGAACTTGAAGCTGTGAAGAAAGCCCAAGAAGAAAAGACTCTGGCTTATGAAAAGAGGCAGAGAGAATTGGATGTCGTGCTTAATTTGCTCTTGAGGACATCCCGACCACCATCCATGTCCGAATCCCGGGGCAACCGATCTATTGCACCACCGTCCTACAACATTATTAATCATAGGTCTTTTAATTTCTTTGTGTTCCAATTGTAATTTTTCTTATGAATCTTTCGGTCTGTGAGAGACATATATACTACTTGTGCCACCATTTATGCATGATATTTATTGTCTATTTTTTGATATTTCGCCAGTTTTTTTGTTTCCCAAATTTCGCAAATAATTCAAATGCTCTCAAATTTTGTCAAATTCAAAAGGTGACAGAAAATGTCACAACGTCACTATTAAATGAAACCACGTGGCACCAATTTCTGGTCCCACTTGTCAGAATTTGTGGGTCCCACCAGTCAACATTATTGGGACCCATATGTCGGCAACAACCTGGTCCCACTTGTCTGAATTTTGTGGATCCCACCGGTCAGAATATTGTGGGTCCAGCTTGTCATAATATTTTGTGGGTCCCACCATGTCAGCACCGTCGGACCATTTTGTCAGAAGCCAAATGGGACCCACATGTAAGGCCACGTATGCTTTTTTTGGACCAATCAGAAACTTCCCAAGATTTAGATTTTGACGAAAGTTGCAATTTTTCGTGACAAACCTGTCTGTCAACAATCAACCTTCGATGTTGACGAATTTGCAGGTCGTCACCATCAAACATTTGACGTTGATGAAAAAATGCATACCATCACCCCCGATATTTTATGACGGAGCTTCCTTGACGAACCCCATGACGATCAAATTTCGTCACCGCGAAGTAATCCTTGACGAAAACTGGCCTTCAAATGACGAAAGTGATTTGTCAAAAAAAAAAAGGTTTTCCTTTGTAGTGGGAAGTTCACCGGAAGTAGGGCGGAAGTACCGGCCACCGGAACTTCCGGCCAATAAACGGTTTCACGAAAACTTCAAGAACTTTCATGAACTTTAAGGAACATTTGCTGCATTATGGGGTTAAGGTTAACAAACCTAGCCTCCAACATTTGAACTAGATAAGCTGTAGCAGTTTCATAATTAGGAGCAAGTTCTACTAAGGATCTATACTCAATACCTTTGTGCTTACTAATATGATTAAAGAATTCTTCAATGTTATCTCTCCCAGTTATAGAACCATTACCTATTGATATGTCTTTCGGAACATACTTAGGGATCAACATAATGAGCTAAAAAGTAAAGCAAAAAAATAACAACTATAATAGAAACTATTTTTTGTGTGTTTTCGATATAAAGAAGCAAACAAAAATAAAATAAAGTAAATTAAGCAAAACAATAACAAAGTAAAGAGGTTGGAGATGAGATACTCCCCTTGCAGAAATCCTCTTTCTCCCCGGCAGCGGCGTCAGAAAAGTAGCTTGATGAGCGCAAATTGCACACCGTTGGGGAACCCCAAGAGGAAGGTATGATGAGCACAACAACACGTTTTTCCTCAGTAAAAAAACAAGGTATAATCGACCAGTAGGTGAAAGACGTGACTTCTGAAGATGTTGCTAGCTGACTATTGGTAGGGCGCACTACCGGTGTCAGCAACAACGTGGAACCTGCACACAACACAACCAAAATACTTTGCCCCAACGTTACAGTGAGGTTGTCAATCTCACCGGTTTTGCTGAAAACAAAGGATTAAATGTATAGTGTGGAAAGAGATGTTTGCTTGCAGTGGAATGAAAAGAGAACAGTGCTTGCAGTAAGTAAACATAGCAGTATGATTTTATTAGTGTAAAGGAAAAGACCGGGGTCCACAGTTCACTAGATGTGTCTCTCCATAAAAATAAATAGCATGTTGGGTGAACAAATTACAGCTGGACAATTGACAGAATAAAGACCATACATAGCAAGATGATTACTATGAGATTCATTTGGGCATTACAACATAATACATAGACCGTAATCCAACTGCGTGACTAATAATCTAACTTTCGGTTAGCATCCGCACCACTTTCAGTATTAAGTTGCGAGCAACAGATTATCGCACTAAGGAATGTGTGTAAACTAAACAATAGAGTTACCCTTAGATAAAACATTATTGTTTTCTCCCTAGTAGTAACAATACATCTACAATCTTAGAAGTTATTGTCACAATGTCACTCTTCCAGAAAACTAGAGGCATGAATCCACTATCGAGCATGAATACTTCCTCTGGGAGTCACAATCACATACTTGGCCAAAGAATCTACTAGCAACGGAGAGCATGCAAGATCACAAATAACATATGACATAAATATAATCAATCTCAACCATAATATTCAATATTTATTGGATCCCAGCAAATACAACATGTAGCATTACATAAAGATGATCTTGATCATGATAGGCAGCTCACAAGATCTAAACATGAGGCACAAATTGGAGAAAACAACCATCTAGATACTGCTATGGACTCATAGTTCAGGGATGAACTACTCATGCATCACTTCGGAGGTGGGCATGGCGATGTAGAAGCCTCCGATGATGATCCCTCTCTCCGGCAGGGTGCCAGGAAGAGCTTCAGAACCCTCCCGAGATAGGGTCTGCAATGGCGGCCGCAACGGAACTTTTCGTGGATGGAGGCTCGGGTGTTCAGGGTTTTCCCAGATCATGAATAAAGAGACGGAAGGGCGAGGTCGGTGGAGTCCAGGGGGCCCACACCTGCCCCTAGGCGCGGGCAGGGCCTGGGCCGCGCCTAGGGGTGGTCTGGCCGCCTGTGGCCTTTCTTCGTGTCCCCTTCGGACTCTGTCTTCGTTATGGTAAAATAGGCACTTCGGTTTTTGTTTCGTCCAATTTTGAGAATATTTTCTGTACAACTTTTCTGGAACCAAAAACTGCAGAAAATGACACTGTGGCATCTTGCCAATAGGTTAGTGCCGAAAAATGAATAAAAGTGCGACAAAATGTAAATAAAACATAGTGGAATTGGTGTAAAACAAACATGGAGCATCAAAAATTATAGATATGTTTGAGACGTATCACATGGCTGAAGAGCGATGTTTTCTAAACGCGGCACGAAGAAAAAACATTTTTAAACGCTCGATCCGGTGACGTTTGGAAGATGTTTGGGGTTGCGGCTAGAGATGCTCTCAGGATTCCCCAGAATCGTTTATACTAGAAGAGAACTGAAAGGCCGTTTAGGGCCCGGGGCCAAATCAGGCTTCATACCTGCAAGACCTCGTCAAGCTCCTCATAGTCAGGGTGAAGGTGAGCTCCAGCGACGTTCTCCGCCTCCCAAACCTTTTCTCCCACATCCCAGAGGTTCGACTCCAGTGGCATTTATTAATTATTTTATTGAAGTTGGGTTTTTTTTTTAGCATTCCATTTGATCTCGGCGTGCTAGATTAGAAGTGCTTCGTACACGACCAGACGCATAAAGATTGAAGAGTAGAGAGAGTATATACGACGAAGATCTGGTCAGTAAAAGTTCAATTGTTGGCAAATTGATAAACTGTTGACTGATAGCCAGCAATTTTGTAAAAACATTGATTAGGCGTGCACACGTACAGTACGTGGCAAGTGGCACCATGACACCGTGCAATATATAACACGAAAGGTGACTGCTACGTCTAGCTGCATGCCGACGATCACAAGATGGCGGCAGCGCAAAAATTTGTCTTCTCCAACTTCCTCTCGCTCCTCTTCCATGGCAGCGGCGGCGGTGCCCCGCCGGCTGCATTGCCTCCACACCCCTCCGAAAAAGTGTGCATACACAAGCGTGCACCTGACGCGGCGCGGCTCGCCGAGGCGACCGCGCTGGTCGTCGACGTCGAGGGCGGCTTGCTCCTGTCGCACTCCCTCTTCCCATACTTCATGCTGGTTGCCGTCGAAGCCGGCGGATTCTTCCGAGGCCTCATACTTCTCGTTCTCTACCCTGCGATAGCCTGCGCCGGCGCCATCGGCGGAGGTGACGTGGCCGTGCGGGCTATGGCCTTCGTCGCCTTCTGCGGGCTCAGCGCCGCGCGGTTCCGTGCCGGCCGCGCCGTGCTGCCACGGTGGCTCCTGGAGGACGTCGGGCTCGAGGCGTTCGACGCCGTGCGGCGGAGGCCGTCTGGTGCTGCCGGTAAGAGGGCGGTGGTGGTGTGGGCCAGCAGGATGCCGAGGGTGATGGTGGAGCCATTCTTGAAAGAGTACCTGATAGCTGACGCCGCTGACGTCGTCGCGTCGAGGGAGATGAAGGTGCTGTGGGGATTCTACACCGGCCTCATGGAGGAAGGCGACGGAGAAGCGGCGTCGAAGGCGAGGAAGAAGCTCATCGAAGAGGAGGGCGCCTTCGTCGGCGACGATGTCGTGGGTATCTCCGGAGGATCCATGGAATTCCTTGGAAACACTCTGTCTTCCTCGTGCAAGGAGGTGTACGTGGTGAGCGCCGAGGAGAAGAGCAAGTGGCGGCCCTTGCCGCGGCGCGAGTACCCGAGGCCCCTCGTATTCCACGACGGCCGCCTCGCCTTCCTCCCGACGCCGCTCGCCACCATCGCGATGTTCGTCTGGCTCCCCTACGGCGCGGCGCTCGCCGTGGCTCGCCTCGCCGTCGCCATCGTGCTCCCCTACCGCTACGCCACGCTGATCCTCGCTGCCACGGGCCAGTCGTGGCGCCTCCGCGGATCGCCGCCTCCATCATCGCGCTCGCCGTCGCGCGGGCAGCTGTACGTGTGCAACCACCGCACGCTCATCGACCCCGTATACGTCTCCATCGGGCTGGACCGCCCCGTGCGCGCCGTGTCCTATAGCCTGAGCCGCCTCTCGGAGATCCTCTCCCCCATCGGCCGCACCGTCCACCTCGTCAGGAACCGCGCTCACGACGGCGCCGCCATGGCGCGCCTCCTGGACGGCGGCGCGCACGTCGTCGTCTGCCCCGAGGGCACCACCTGCCGCGAGCCGTACCTGCTCCGCTTCAGCCCGTTGTTCACCGAGCTCAGCAGCGACGGTGTCGTCCCCGTGGCGCTCGCCGTCGAGACAGCCATGTTCCATGCCACCACTGCCGGTGGCTGGAAGTCCATGGACCCGCTCTACTACATGGCCAACCCCAGGATGTGCTACACGCTGGAGTTTCTCGACATAGTCGACACGGCGCCCGTCAGGAACGGCGCGGCGGCGAGCACCGATGTGGCCAACCGCGTGCAGCGGATGATGGCGGCGGCGCTCGGGTATGAGTGCACCATGCTCACGAGGAAGGACAAGTATCTCATGCTCGCCGGCAACGACGGACTCGTGGGCGCAAAGGGGCCAACGTGTCAGTGAGTGTGACTGGAAATTACATTATTGAAACCATAAGCGTCGAAAAGGAAAGGGAAAATGAGAGATTTGAAAATGAGAGCGACTGCAGCATATGTATGTAACTACTAGTCCTTCTAATTCAAATATATATACTGTTAAGTGTTTGGCAAAACCTTCGACACACATTACTTGTGTGAGTGTGATAGTAGTAAGAAAAGGTGTATGAATATTTTCCAAAAAAGTATATTGATAATGCAAATAATCTAACAAACAAATGGCAGTCTTAGAGGGAGCAAACTCGTCTAGTCCACTGCGTCGCTAGAGCTGTCCATGCTAATCTTAGGACGAAAACAATCAAATAAATCATACTACCTCTATCTATTTTTAGATATCCAAAGCTTGTCTAAATTCAAATGTATATAGCTATTCGATAGTGCATAGATACATCAGAATTTAGACAAACCTTCCGACATCTCTATTAATGGACGGAGAAAGTACTAGAAAAGGTTAACCACACACATGGCCCACAATGTATCTAAGCAAATGCATCATATACTCAATATTGACCACCAATAACCATTCTACAAGAAAAAAGGATGTTGCAATACAATGAGAATGAAAAATGGTTTGAAATTATTGCCTATAATAAAAGGTTAGAAATATGTTGGTCTAAAGTTAGTTTTTAAAATACAATAGAAATTTAGCCACGAAAGACTAAAAAAGGGTGTGACTAGTTCTTAGTCGATTAAGAAAGTTCTCGAAACTCAATTGCAACTCAAGATTAGCATGAATCATGAAACAAATATAACTGTTCAAAGTTATTTTTTCTAGGTGTAACCTCATTTGCAACTAAATTTTAACCTAACATACAACTCAAGTGTACGAACCATGATGTAAATCTGATGGTGTAGAACTCGAGTGAGAACTATCACCGTAAAAAATGATTAGCCATACGACAACATATAAAAAAATGCCAAAGATAGCTTGATTATCACAACACACACCAAATACTACTTGCATCTTAAAACGTTTGTTGATGGCAATTTGGTTGAGCAACCCTGATTGCTTGAACTTTAGAGCAACTTGGCAGCAATCAGTGCAGCAATGTCGCGACAGTGTGACCTCGTCTCGAAAGCAAATGAACTCCTACAAATCAAGTAGGCGTATGGTTTGGCATGCCACACTTGGATTTCCACGTGTGCCTTCTTTCCAATTCTAGCTTTCAGACAAAGTACTTTCCTTAACAGAGTCAATTGCGGTGAAGACCTAAAACGACAAGCATCTAGCAAGTTGATTTGTAACCAGAAAAAGAAATAAAACGTATGAGGGAAATAAAAAGTGCGTCTGCCGGGAGTCGAACCCGGGTCTATTGCTTGGAAGGCAATTATCCTAACCGTTGGACTACAGACGCTTTCATGTCTGTTCTATTCGTTATGTCATTCTAACTCGTTTAGTGTGACGTCAACACGCCTCCCAACTTGCTCGGAGCATCCAACTTCAAGACGCTACCTTGATTCTCTGTAGTCACCACACCATGATTAATCAGTGATCCACACTGTTTCTTTTAAGGTCTATAAACAGTGGAAAATCGGCTCCACTGATCACATGATTGACGGCCTGGATAAGTCTTCTGCCATGAAAAGATTTACTGGATAGCTCTTATGCCATAAAGAAAAGGTTTACTGGATATTTCTTATATTCTTATACCATACTTACAAAAAAGGATCTTCTGAAATATTGTCATGATCAAATTTTGGGGAATGAACAGGACAAAGTAGTTAGGCAGTGACAGTTTGCCACGATAAATAGGTACTAACCAGTGCAGGAATTGAACACAAACTTGTGGAGCTTTCCACATCGAAGCCCATACTGTTACGTTACATCATAGCCATAATGTTAAAGAGAACCTACGCTCAGTACATATGAACTAACAAAAATCCAATAATTTATCTGTACAAGGATGGTGGACAACTGGACATCAGCCGGTAGGGTATTTGTTTGCAGGTGAATTAAACAGAGTAATAATAAAACAACAAGATGTCACATAATTGACTCCATTGATCACATGATTGACGGCATGGATAAGTCTTCTGCCATGAAAAGATTTACTTGAAATTTTCCTGGATAGTTCTTATGCCATAAAGAAAAGGTTTACTTGAAATTTTCCTGGATAGTTGTTATATTCTTATACCATACAAAAAAAGGATCTGCTGAAATATTGTTCTGATCAATTTTTGCGGCATGAACAGGGCAAAGTAGTTAGGCAGTGACAGCCTGCCACGATAAGTAGCTACTAACCACTGCAGGTATTCAACTGAACAGAAACTCATGGAGCTTTCCACATCCAAGTCCATAATGTTAGGAACAACATAGCCATGATGTTAAAGAGAACCTACGCTCAGTACATCACATGATGAACTAACAAAAATCTAATAAGTTAATCTGTACAGTGATGGTGGACATCAGCGGGTAGGGTATTTGTTTGAAGGCGAATTAAACAGAGCAATAATAAAACGACAAGATGCCAAGATGAAACTGGTCACTGGAGAAGTTCCCAGATCATTGTCAGATGGATAAAGGAGACCATAACGGGTTCCAGACCATGGATACACTGTTCAAAGCAAAGTACATGATCATGCACAACAGTAGTACAATTTATTGCTAGTTGTGTACCCATTTCGACTCATCAATGCACCCCAGGACAAATAACGAATACAGTAAGTGAGAACTAAATGAATTATCTACGAAATGCAGCATGATTATGTTCGGCCCAACTGAGATTTCTTAAGTCAAGAAAGTCTAGATAGAACTGAAGCACATTGTTAGTATAGTGGCATGAAGCAGATTATGGTAAAACATGCTGATTAATCAACAAGTGTCAGATTAGTAAACCACACGTGTTAATAATTTCAAGCAAGATACACTTACGAAAATCGCAGGCTACTTGTAACCAGCTCCAAGTCTGATCTTCCGAAACTCAAACCACAAGTCCTAAATACAACATAAAGCAGGTAATGACAGAAAAGAAATGATATGTCAACACTGCAACTAAATACATGCAAAGGATGGTGATAAGTATGCACAGATGAGCTCACTGGACACGAATTGCAAATCCTAATAATCTATATCCGATAGAAGGTGTTAGAAACAACACCTGGAGGAGACAAACAAGTCGGGGACATGAATAAGATTCCCTACGTTAATGCTGGTTATTAATTGAACAATTCAATTCAATCACCTCAGACTTTATTGCATGCGAGGCAACTACTACAGTACAACTGATGAACAGTATTAAGGTATGATCATGAATGAACTTCACGACTTTCCATACCCAGCCAATCATTTTTGCATCGTTAGCATGTCAACATAATGCTTAGATCGTCTCATCAGTTCAATCAAGTCAGTACTTCCTAGTAGTGCAAGTGGCCCAAAAATACAGCTGGAAATGTAGTCCCTTGTATAGGAAAGGAAACAAATTCTAAAATTGTGTGTCTGGTTCAATGATGATGGAGGTATGATAGAATTATGGAGCAACGGTATGAACCAAACGATTGACTGCAAGCACGCATAGGCTACAAGGGTTACGATATGAAACAGATGGTGAATTGCAAGCACACACAGGCTGCAAAGGTTTATCCCCTAAAAAAAGGAAGTGCCCAGTAAACATGAGGACTCCAGAAAGAATTGCAGCAACTGTCATGCAGAATATGAGATATTGAAGCAATCTACTAGTTACTACTTACTAAGCATTCTGTTTTGAACAGAGAAACACCAAACTGGATGCATATAGAAACAAATGGTTCTGATAAATACTCAAACAAGGAGAATGTCAGAAGTAGCAGAGGCACATCCTCGTCAAATTATAGAGCAGTCCAACCCTCAATCACCTATATTTGTAATAACATCAGCAATTACTTGTATTGAGTGTACAAGATAGAGGAGTTTTACAAAATAAACTTGTGTTAGTTTCTTAATTTTGTTTTATATAACCCACACTATGGTATTTGGGATTTTGATACTTTTTAGAACAGGAAGGTGCACAAAAGAAGGCATCTACAGGGTAGTGATCATACCACATAATAATTCTAAAACAATAACAGCTCTATATCTAGGGAGAACGCCAAATGAGCTCATCTCACTAATCATATCATCATAATAGCTGGCGTAGTCTGGTACAGGGAAAACACCTAACTGTAGTTACTTCATCATACAGGTCTTCCTTTGTATAAGAACTAATATCAGACTTATACTACATGAAAACCATAGGTAGATACAAATGCTACCTCAAGACCTTCCCCATTGTATACTTCTCCAGTTTAATTTTCCTATTCCTTCTTCTCAGGTCTTCGGCGTTGTCATCATCAACTTCATCAACAAGAATGATTTCAGGTTCATCGTCAGGTTCTACATCATCATCAACATTGCCATCCTCACCCTCATCATCCCCATCATCCGCCTTCGCATATTCCTCATCAATATATTCATCATCCAACTGTTGAGATCGCATAGCGTGAAACTCTGGTGGGGGAGGGCAGTCTTCAGTAATCGCCTCATCTCGTTTCATCACAAGGTGTCTAATGATTCTTTCATCCTTATCAAGCAGAGTCTTGAAATCGTTGATGCATTTTGCCTGTATCTCAAAGTTCATTAGGACGTAGTTGGCATGTGTAGCTTTCTTTATCTTGTAAGCAAGTCTGCGCAGTCCCCAGTTGTTCACCCTCCATATCCGTCCTTTCCTCTCTCTGACAAATTCTACAATAGAACGATGAACATAGTTTATACTATACATTTTAGTGGTACAATGTTGGACTAGAACTGGAATAGCCAAAATAGTGTGTTTCAGGTGTTTAGATAACAAAACATCCCGACCGGAGTATGTTTAACCGGACATGGCTCCAGGAGAATCTGAAACTCTTGCCAGCACAACATAACATGTAAATGCGATTAAGTTTGTCATACTCATCATGACTAATATTAACTCATTGAGGATTTATGTAGAACCAACCAGCACATGGACTAATCCACACCTTTATAAAAGTGAATAAATGATGCGTGAGTATTGAGAAATGCACCTTGTACTTTTGATATAACATCTTCAGCTTCCTCCACACGGTCCTCATGAATGAGGTAAACAACTTCATAGTGCCGCACTGCAGAAGGACGGGAGAAAGTTCATGCTGATCTTAGATCACCACATCTAAATTGGCATGCAAATGGCACAATCATAGATAAGCAATAAAAACAGTTTTGCTAAAGAGAAAAGTTATGAGGTCTTACTCCTTTGCAGATTTAAACCACTCTCTAGCTGAATGTTCAGAAGTTCATATAGCTTTTCTGCAAAGTTAGTTGGGTTAGACTGATCTCATCTTTACATCAACCAAAAAAGGACCATATGAGTGCAAACTGAATATCACCTTCTTCGGCATCAGCAAATTCAGGTGAATCCTCACCGTCCTCTTTCACCTTTTTCTGCAAAACAATAAACATAATCAACCATAAATCCCATCCTTCCCTTCATTCCCAAGGACAATATTTATTGGAAGTTAAAATTAATCTAAGGAATCCAAAACGAAATTGATTTTAACTATTACAGTTGTGTGTCAGTTGAGATTTTGCAGTTATAGTTTGGTCCAATTGCTAACTTGTACGAGATGGACAGATGGTGATCAGCGATTGATACTTGATGCTGTAATTCACTACAGTAAGTTATTCACAGAGCCTTATCCGGATGCAGCAATGGAGTTTGCTGGTTCTCCAATAATACTGCAACCTGTGTAAGGACAAGGAGAAGTTTAAATTGGCTATCGGAGAAAGAGGAGTACGACACAAAACGTTGAGTACCAACAGTGATTTCTAGGTCTGATGTGTAGTTCCTGCGGTCTAGCAATTTTCATCCTGCTTCAGCTAGTTATCGTTCTGTTTGCTGCAGGCTGAATGTTGGTTCACATTGCCCTCTGATCTCGCAGTTGATTAAGCCTGCTGTTTAAGAGTTTCCAGCCCATTTGGTTGCTGTTTTGTAGATCCTACTTGTAACCTGGTTGTCCAGCATAGACTACTTTTATTGACATCGAAGAAATCTGTGCTACTCTGCAGTCTGTCCTCTATTAGAAAGATGAGGGGTCAAATGGCAAGCAAGGCAAGTGAAGCTGCAAAGGAAATTGGCCAGAAAAATCGAGTGCTTTACCCACAATCACTATTATTTTGGCAAAAGCAAAACTACAAAAATTGCAGTTTCTATCAAGAAAACTCGACCAGTGATATAAAAATCTCAGGCAGACCCTCACAACATCATTTCACACCTACCCTTTTGATTCTACCGGTGCACAGCACACTCCTTCTTGGACAAATACAATACGACAATACAGCACCGTGTCACGCCAACATCCAGAAATAAATACTACAGTCTAAAATGCTCTATGAGCACCGGATGATATCACATTCAGATAAGCAAAGCTGTGACAGACATACGCGGCCTATTGCCTCCACTAATGTGCCTACTCTTTCGATCAAAAGTCTACTGAATAATCTCCATAGTTCACCAAAGAACCAGCAAGCGGAAAGGAAACTATGCCTTATCTGGTTTACTCATAGCTCGGGGCGTTCATAATCCACAAATTAACAACAAAACTGTACACCCAATTGACAACGCTCTTCAGAACTAGTGTAACTACCCGCAGCATAAACCAAAGGCGGGACGCACACACCTTTCTGAGCAGCACGGACTCGGGGAACGGGCCGGTGACCTCGCCGGCCTTGGGGTTGAAGCTGTGCGAGTCCACCCTCTCCTCTCCCGCGTCCCCGTCCTTGCCCCTCCTCTTCCTGGCCCCCGCGGCCACGAGCCGGCGCCTCCCCACGCCAAGGGCGAGGCGCACCGTTCTTACCAGAGGCGGCGAGGGCGTGAGGAGGAAGAGAGTCCGCGACGAGCCGGCGGTGGCCTCCATGACCGGCGTTCTTCCGGGCGAGAGCCGAAGGCCGAGGTTCTTCTTCTTCCGGGGTTTTGGGTGGGGGACGCACAGCGAAATGGAGCCGAGGACGAGGATAAGGTGGATAACGGGCCAGGCTTCCATTTTAATTTTGCACGGCCCATATGCTCTGGGCTTTCTGCAGATGGGCCGAGCCGAATACGGCCCAGGTTTCGTGGAGAGCCCACTCGTCCGTCTTCTTCCTCCTCCAGCCGCAGCCACCTAGGGTTCCGCTGTGCACCGTCCTCGTGGTGGTCGTCGCGGCCATGGACGCGACGGCGGCGCCGCCGACCTCGGCTCAGGAGCAGCAGCGTAACGGAGACGGACGCTACGGCGTGCTCCTGTACTACAAGTACGCCGAGGTCCCCGACGCCCCCGCGCTCGCGGCCTTCTACGAGGCCCGCTGCCGCGCGCTCGCCCTCGTCGGACGCGTCCGCGTCGGCCCCGACGGCGTTAACGCCACGGTGAGCATCACCGCTCTCTCCCCCCCTGCTCAACAGCTTAAGGCGCCGTGCTCTGTTGCTTGCGGATTCCTGTATGGTGTCGCCGAGTCTTAATTCGCTGTGACGTTTTGTGCTGGTAAGCTCGGGGGAACGATGGCGGCGCTGGAGAAGCACGTCGAGGAGATGCGCTCCAACAGCCTGTTCGACGGAACCGACTTCAAGCTGGCCTCCTGCGAGGACCCGGTGGACGAGAGGGTCGCCAGGGAGTGCGGCTTCACGTCGCTCTCCGTTCGGCTAGTCAAGGTCCTCTTCTCCATGAGTATATCAAATGGTTTCACTGTTTGTGAGCTTGTGTAGCGCAGTGAAGTCTCGCCCGATCACATTGTGTGACTTGTGTTGTTCTTGGAATTGCAGGAGCTGGTTACTCTTTGTTCCAACCCGTCGTTGACAACCCCGGAGATCTCATTTGCTGGGAGACATTTATCGGCAGCTGAGTTCCACTCGGTGCTTCAGAGTGTAGGTGGGTTGATTCCCGAACTGAAGCTTGCGGACGTTTGGCTGTCTGTAACTGTGTAACTCACTCTCTGCTTAGGAGTGAGATCACTTTTTTGGTCGTGAGAGTAAATATTTTGACAAGAGCTCAGTGCTAAGTTGGACTACTGTTTTAACAGGAACTAGTTCAGCTTCTGAGGATCCTACAAAGAAGAATGATGTTGTTGTTTTGGATGCAAGGAATCTGTACGAGACACGGATTGGCAAGTTCCATGTACCAAATGTGGAGACACTGCATCCTGATATTAGACAATACAGTGACTTGCCAATGTGGATAGATGAGCATACTGAGAAGCTACGTGGTAAATCAATTATGATGTATGTGTGACCAAATCTTAGAAGTGATCATTGCTTTGTAGTTTGGGCACAATGGGCAAGCAATTTATTGAACTACCTTGTTGGTATTTTCAGGTACTGCACAGGAGGTATACGCTGTGAGATGGCCTCAGCTTATATCCGCTCCAAAGGTGAAGGCTTTGAGAATGTTTTTCAGGTAATCTGTAGCCTCTGGTTGAAAATTTGACATTCCAGACATCTGTAGTCTTGACCATGTTCTGTAGTTTGCATTATGTATGATAATTTTTGGTTATGGTTGTCTTAGTTGTATGGTGGCATCCAGAGATATCTGGAGCAATTTCCAGATGGTGGCTATTTTGATGGAAAGAATTTTGTATTTGACCACAGGTTAGTGTTGTACACAGTTAGTGTCATACACAGTGTGCTTGAACCTTCGAGCTATTGCCTTTAGCGGTTCCTCAGGTCCTTGACTTGTTTCAGTATGGTTTAACAGAATATCTGTGGGAAGCCTTAAAGACAACATACTTGGAACTTGTTTGATATGTGGTTTAACCTATGACGACTACTCGTCCCGGTGCCGTTGCAGCCACTGCAGAATGTTGGTTCTAGTGTGCTCCACATGTCAGGTATCTAAGATGTTACATTTTATATTGCCTTTTCGGGGGAAAAAAGATGCTGCTAATTAGCACCTTAACTTCATTCCTTGCTGTCCAACCTGACCTGCCTCTGCTTGCATGGTTAACTTCATTCCTTGCTCTCCAACCTGACCGCCGCTCATGTCAGATATCTAAGATGGCTGCTCCATGCAATATAATCTTTCTGCTAAATCTTCTCATTTTCTTCTATAGGATTCTACCAAGGAGTATGTATGCGAGCTATGTCTAAGAAATGCAAAACCATGCTGTCCAACATCCGTAAGGCAAGACTGCCAAACAGAGTCAGAGCTATCTGAATCTTCCTCCTGTGGAAAGCCATCAATAAGCAACAAAATTTCAGCCTCCAAAGCTCCCATGAGTAACGGTAAGGTCTGTATCAATTTACCTTTGCACTGTCTTGATATCTCTGGCTATTTATGATCTCGTCATGTATGCCGGTGCTTTAAGTCTACAGATACTACATCGGTAGAGCTAAAACAGTGGGCTTAAACAAGCAAGATGAATGCAGATTTGATTTGATATGTTTTTTAGAGGAGAAAAGATTGGTACCTATGGGGTCAAAATTAACTTCATGTCTCATAAGATATCTCCATCATCTTGCTTGGGAAAAAGGCTTTGATGTTGTTGTTGTTGTTGTTCTCATATGATATCTCCATCAACACTGTGGTAAGCATGTCTTCTTTATTTGAGGATGAAGTAAGCGTATCTTGAGCTACTAGCTTATAAGTGTAATAATGTGCTCTAGGCAAATGCTCTTTGCAAACTTTTATTTGTTGTTTGGGGAGCCTATTTCGGTTTACAAACTACTCATCTGTATGGTGGCCTGTTCATTTCGGTCTGAATTAGTAATGGTATAATATGTTCAAATAGAAAATTTGCCTATCTTGAGGTCGACCTTAACTCGTGGAAATGATTTACCAGGTAGTGAGCAGCTGAAGAAGTTGAGGATCCTCTGCTTGCATGGTTTCCGTCAGAACGCGTCAAATTTTAAGGGCAGAACATCGGCGCTTGCCAAAAAGCTCAAGCACATTGCTGAGCTTGTCTTCATTGATGCTCCTCACGAGCTTTCGTTTGTATACCAACCAAAACCGGATCCCTGCTCCGACAAACCCTCACCTCCGTCTTTCACAGCCAGAACAAAGTTCGCGTGGCTGGTTTCTCCCAACACGAGTTACCACACGGAGCAAGAGTGGAAGATTGCAGATGGACCATTTGACCCGCTTCAGTATGAGAAGCAAACTGAGGGCTTAGATGAATCATACACATACCTTGAAAACACAATAGCTGAGAATGGGAACTTTGACGGCATCCTTGGTTTCTCCCAGGGCGCAGCGATGGCTGCCTTGCTGTGCAGACGGCAGCAGAAGACCTGCGGTTGTCCCAAGTTCAGATTCGGGATATTTTGCTCTGGATATCCAGCACCTGTCGGCGATTTGGACGGCGAGCCAATCAGGCTTCCGTCGCTCCATTGCTTTGGCGGCGGCGGTGAAGGTCATGACAGGCAGATCGCGAGCAGGGCAAGCACCGAACTGGCTTGCATGTTTGAGGAGGACCGGCGCACCATTGTTGAGCATGACATGGGGCACATCATTCCTACTCGGCCACCCTACATCGATCAGATCAAGGAGTTCTTGTGCAATTTCATATGAAACATTTGGAGGATAGGTGATCATTTTGTTGTAACTCTAGACTTTGATGTGTTTCTCTCCTTGTCTATCAGATGCGCTGTGATGGTGCAAAATTGTTTCTGTCCTGCGTATGGCACCGTAAAATTCTGCTTCAGGATTTGTCCAAGATTTACTCTGTTGTACTAGTATCTGTGCAAAATTTTGTTATACCTGCTCTTGTGAAAGATGTATGGGGCGAACAAAAATAATATTTCCCAGTTGACATTCACAGTCGTACGATGATGATCTTCCTGCCCCTTTATACTTGAATCTCAATGATCAGATTTGATGGTTTTCAGCGTTGACTTGAAATAGTTAGAGAAATAGCAGAAGTGAAATTTATACACGATTATTTGTGATATAATATAGTTTGCTGACCTTCAGAAGCAAACGATCTGGATCATGTAGAAGCCCTGTTGGCTGAAAATCCCTATGTTTGAAACATCTCGTGAACTCCAACCCTAACCTTGAAATCGTTACCGCCGCTAGCTGCCTTTGCAACTAAAGTAATTTTTTTTGTAAACTGCAATTTTGACATCTTGACGACGACAACGACTTGGAAAAGCTAGAGCGGTTTGAATATGGATCGAGCAACGCTTTGTGATTAGTGACGGATACTGAGCACCCCATTTGGACGGCCAGGATCACTGCAAGTCCCGAGGTTAGGGTCTCCGGGTCCGGGAAAGAAGGCAGGCAGGTCAGACTTCAGAGAGCCTCAGGGGAGAAGAAGAATCAGGAAAAGGGAGGGGTTTAAGGGAGGCCATGGCGACGGCGGCGCGATTCTTGCGGAGAACGCTGCGAGCAAGCGAGGTACTTAAATCGGAGCCACTAATTTTCCCCATCTCCGCCGGCGAGAGGCTCGGCTCGTCCCCTCTCTCCTCGTCGGGGTTCCCTTAGGTTTTCTCCTGTGGCTGCTGCTCCTTTGGCGATTCGTTCTGTGCTAAGCTTTGACGGAGATAATGGATCCCCTCGACGGTTTCCTTTTCCGCAGGAATTTGCTAAACGTCTGTATGTACGCGCTAGTGTTTAGCGTCGTGTGCTCGCCTTCCTGGCCCTGTCCGCTTGTCGCGAGCGTTTAATCACTAGTTCGATCTGTTGGGGCTGATTGGGATGCTCTTGGACTGTTAAGATTTGTTGAAGATTGGATTTTGGGTAGCTTAAAGTTAGAATGGACTAGCTTTGGAACGTGTAGCGTATTCCTGATTCCAAGAGGAGGGGAATTTTTTTTTTTGCTCAATTTGTTCCTGCCCTTCGATTTGTAGATGACTGATGTACTAGATACGTGCCTTTTCTTCGATTGAGCTATGCTTTCGAAGGGAATCCATTGTGCCATGTGAATATTTCAGTTTTTCATGAGATACGGTTCTGAAGACATTGTTTGTTAATTTGGGTTTTGGGGTGAATTCATGATTTGGACGTACTGGCAGCACAAACAGAGTGCAATTATCCAAACGATGGGTTCCTAAACTCTAGGTGCTGCTGAACAAGTAACTGTAGGTTTTGCTCTGCGATGGGAAATCATGAACTCTTATTGCAATTCATGCAAGGAGTAATAATTCTGATTCACACAAGCAATTTGGTGGCATGAACATAACACCAGGGCATCTAAGCAACCCTTCCTCCTGTAGTGCTTTTATAGCATTATTATTATTTTTACCTTTCAAGTGTTGGCTTCTGATTCACAACATTCTTTGAATCTTACTTGCAGCCAGCGTCTTGGTTGTTATCTATCTCTTACAGAAGTATAGTTGCGCGTGCAGCGTACACTACAGTGAGGAATAATCGACGTTGGCCAACCAACACCCAAATCTCATCCTGAGGTAAATCTTCTTTCAGGCTTGTTTTGTGGTTGCTGAACTTATTTATAACCTGTTGTGGAAAAGTAGCCATGAAAACGGAGAAAGCTGGTCAAACAAACTGTAAAATAGGCAAAGCAGGTTGAGAAAACGGGACCATCATAATCCAACGCAAGGCCAAACAGTCTTACTGGATTGGTGCTGCACTTGCTGCTTCTTTTTTTTACAGGCATGGCAACATTTTAATCTCTCTACTTTTGTAGTTAGTCCATGTTTGTACTCCCCAGTGTTTGTCCGGTGCATATCCAGATGTGTAGCAAGTAATTCGTTTTTCTATACCTGGGTCATGCAACGAACTTTGTACATATACTTGTTGCCTTGGATCAAACGATAATGCTCATCTTATGAAAAAAATGGTGTCTGAGTTCTTACACATCCGCTATTATCATCATTTTTCAAGCACTCTAAATAGGATATTACCATTCTGTAGCCATGGTGCTCCTAGCTCAAGCCATGGGCCCATGGCTAGACAGCATATTCGTTTCAAGATTAATTCTGTCAACACCATAGAAGGTTATGGCTCTTTTTACCTGAAATTACCCCATTATCTAAAATGGTAAGCTGAATTTAGCCAAAGTCCCACACTACTGAGCGTTTATCAAGTAAACTAATTAGTTTAGCTTATGATTATAGCTTTCATAGTCTGTCTACAGAATCATTATTAGCCCAAACAGGCCCATGCTTATTTTCTTCACATTCCCTGTGCTATTTCCGATGCATTTACTTAATTATTATTTTGGTTGTCAAAATGATTCTCTTCATTCCCTCTTAAATATTGTTATACGATTAAACAGTTATTAGCTGATGAGGAGATTACTCCAGGCATCACAAGCGAGGAGTACATATCTAGAAGAAAAAGGCTTGTGGATGTTTTACCAGAGAAGAGCTTGGCCATTATTGCATCTGCAGATCAGCAGATGATGACTGATGTAGTGCCATATTCGTTCAGACAGAATGGTGACTACCTGTACATTACAGGTTGTACACAACCCGGTGGTGTAGCAGTTTTGAGTAAGGAAACTGGTTTATGTATGTTCATGCCAGATAAACATAAGGAGGTAATGATGACCTTTCAGCCTGTTACCTCATACCTTTCCTAACAAAGCCAAACCGTTCTTACAAGTGTGGTTTGTTTCCAGGATGTACTTTGGGAAGGTCAGACTGCTGGAGTTGAAGCAGCTGTGGATTTCTTTAAGGCAGATAAAGCATTTCCACTTAGTGAGATGAAAAAGGTAGCCCTCAGCTTTTGTTTTAGCATGATTTGGATTCAACGATCCTGAGCACTAACTATTACCTTCTAATTGCTACCTGCCCCAACTACTTCCTCCAGTCAAGATGTATTATCATTTTGTGAATGCACATAGTCAAACTCTTGAACTTAGATATCAGTGTATCTCTATGGATGTTGAGATTAAGCATATGAAAAACATATTTGTATGTTATACTAAAAAAAATGCTTTAGTGTTGAATGAACATTAGCAAATTAGTGATCAAGGTTGCATTTTGGATGTAACGATTTCCATGATGACGCCCTTTCTGTAATGAGAGAGAGTACTTTCTTAGTTGCTGATTACTGTATGCTTCTCAATTGATGCAATTTTTTTTTCTTAAAATGTAGATCCTTCCTGAAATGATTGAGCAATCAAAAGTGGTGTATCACAATGCTAAGGCATCCACATCTTCTTATAGGAACTTTGATGCCTTCCGCAGGGCATCACTCAACAATAAAGTAAAAGATCTTACACGGTACACTGATGAACTTCGGTGGATCAAGTCAAAATCAGAAATCAAGCTGATGAGAGAGTCAGCATCTATTGTTTCTCAGGTATTTGGTTGAACTTCTGTTATTTTCATGATACGTTCTTGGGAGATATTGAGATTCTTACGCAGTACACCACATTCTTACGCACTATCAGTTCAGCTTTGGATGGAGAATTTGCTGAAATGCTTTTATGATATTCCAGTAAAAGGCACTGGTCTAAATTATAATCCGTAGACGACTGATACGTACATTTGAAGTAATTACTGGGGGGTTGCTGGTTGGATTGAGGGCGATAATATGGTGGATTATCTGATTGTGGTGGCTGATGCTGGTCCATGTGCTGCTAGAGGATTTGACAGAACACTATTTACATCGACTGAACTTTTTTTGAGACCACCAATGGGATAACTGATGTTGAGAATGTTATTGTAAACACTCCTCAACTACTTTTCTGCCCTATTTAGTTAGCCCTGCTACTGAGATTGCCCAGTTGTTTCGAAATCACAACAAGATTCCCTTAAAACTAAAACCATAGATATATTACATCTAGAATTCTACCTCAAGTGGCAAATATGCAATCAATAAGTTAGAAGACCAGACCAAGTGGCTTAAGTTTGCAAGTTGCACACTATACAAGTGATGATGGTTGGCTTGAAGACATGCATGCAATGCTTCTCCTTTTCTGTTTACTGACATTACATTCTCTCTGCCTAGCCAGTCTCTTTTGCAGACAATGTTACTCTCAAGGACCCACAGGGAGGAAAGCCAATTAGCAGCTAAAATTGAGTTTGAGTGCAAAATGAGAGGTGCCCAAAGAATGGCGTAAGCATTTATTGTCACTGTATATTTTTATTATCCATCTGCTGTACTATATAGATTGCATCTGACGTACAGACTGTGTGGCTAGTGAAATAAGTTTGTAGGGATCAATTGAGTTCCATAAATTCAGGAACTAGTGCTCTTTTTTGATTAAGCAAGGTGTCATGCTGAGATTATTTATCTTTTCTCCCTGTTCCATATCGTAGGTTCCATCCTGTAGTTGGCGGTGGAGCAAATGGCAGTGTTATACACTACTCAAGAAACGATAAGAAGGTACAACAGTTTTTTTGCTCTTGTCGTACATCTCAGATACTTTTTCTTGTAAAGCTGATTTTAGCTGTTTGACAGATCAAAACGGGTGATCTTCTGCTCATGGATGTTGGATGCGAGTACCATGGCTACCTTAGTGACCTGACACGAACATGGCCACCCTGTGGCAGATTTTCAGCTGCCCAGGTAAATGCTCAACCTTTATTATTTTGGATTTAATTTTATACAGTATACTTCTACTAGTGGAATGCTAGTGCGTTGCCACGGCCTCTTACCTTACGTTTAGTGTCACAGATGTTACAAGTGTAAAGCACGTAAATATTTAAGTACATAGAATTAAATAACCACATAGTACTTAAAATACTTAAGGTTTACTTCACATAATTCAATGTAATGTGTATAAAATGCAAGGACCGACACATTATCCCTTTTCTATACAGTATACTTGTATTCAACACTTTTGGAATTCTTAGTACCATTTTTATCTCACCTGCACAGGAAGAACTGTACAGCTTAATACTGGAGACAAATAAGGAGTGCATAAAGCTTTGTAAACCTGGCGCAAGCATTGAGGAGATACACCGTCATTCGGTAAATCCCCAGTATTTTTTCTCATTCAATATTTGTTTGTAAATACAAACGTCAAAAGTTCCACATCTCTGATCTCCAAATCACAGGTCAAGATGCTGATAAGTGGATTCCAAGAACTTGGAGTTATAGGGAAGGGCAAATCTATCCAATACAATTATTTGAATCCAACCGCGATAGGTCACACAATCTATCTGTCCCTTCATTAGATTTGTCCGTTGTCTTTGATGCAAGAGATTTGGATCTTGGGACCAACTTAATAAGCATTTGTCTCTCTGGCATCCAGGTCATTCGTTGGGAATGGATATTCATGACTCCACAAGCCTCAGCAAGGACAGACTGTTGGAGCCAGGCGTTGTAAGTAGATCTCCAGATGTTCTCTTGTTACTTGCATCTAAACTACAAGAGCCAGCTGGGCTTTGTAAACGGAAATTTGAACGAAAGCTCCAAATTTAGCGCATCTCCTGAATCCACCAGCCTATATTATCCAGCTTCCGCAACATTCCAGGTTGTAACACTGACAAGAGCTTTGATCTGCACGTGCACAGATAATAACCATCGAGCCGGGGATCTACATTCCCCCGGTCCCGATACTCAACGAGAATGCCCCGGACAGGTACCGGGGCATCGGAATAAGGATCGAGGATGATGTCCTCATCACCGAGTCTGGCCACGAGGTACCGCTGTAATCATTTCATCCAGTACCGCCTGGATAAATGTTACCATGTGGATGGAATTGAAGGTGATGACACCCTGGTTGTTTGCAGGTCTTGACGGCGTCGGTGCCCAAGGAGATCTCCCACCTCACCACCCTGATGAACATGGACATGGGTGGTGGTAGTTCCACTGCGGAAGCCCATGAGCCGAGGGCTGCTTGCAGCTGATAGATGGTGGCGACAGATGTCAATGCTTGCAGCTGCTTACACCCCATTGACATTTTTTTGTTCATTCCCTTCGAAGCTGTAGGTAGAAACTGGAACCATACAGAAAACCGGAACTCGGCTCCGGTTTAAGGAAACACTGTTTATCGTTTGGGTTTGTAATTCTCATTTTTAAACAGTGCATACCATGATATACAACTGTAGCAGTGTAGCTGAAGATCGCTTCACTGTTTGTCCAAGAATGAATGCGAAAGTGGCATTTCATGAGAACTGTTTGTGCCGCGTCTCGGACGGGAGCCTTAGGGATTAAGGATTGGAGAATGGAGCAAGAAAGGCGCCGTCGCCATTAGTGTCATCAGTCCACCTCCTGATGGATGGTGCTGCGTCTCGGCTTTTACACGGTTAACCATCGCCGTCGGCCGCGCGCGGATAGCCGAAAGGCCCACACGGACAGAGGTGACGATGATGGGGATAGCCATGGGGGCAACTTAAGGAATCAGCAATGGTAGTATACATAACTCAGCTCCTCCATGTAACAAAAAGTTATCATAAGCAGCATGGTTAATTTTATCTCTCTAATGAAACTACAACATTAGTTACGAAAAAAGATAGAGACCCCATAAATAAAACATTGTGTATCTTGTTCTCTCTTAAAAACCATGATTTTAAAGTTTTAAGATTTCGCTTCTCTGAAGATGCCTCGTTTTGAACTCTTTGAATCACGGATCTAGCTAAAGATGTGAGGCGGTGCCCCTAAGTACAGTGCGTTGGGCATGCCCTTAGGTAGGGTCCTTCTTTTTCAGAACTCGGTACTGGCATTTATTCACAATCGATATGACCTATTATCCAGCTGAACAACCTCACCTAGGTAGAATGTTTTTCTTAGGCAGGATCTATAAGATCAATTGTTCGGAAATGCAAACAAGCTTACAATTCTAAAGAAGAAGAAAAACTGAAAACACACATCCATGTTTTTTTTGCAGGTTAACACACATCCATGTTAGATTTACGAGCCTAGTTCACAAAATTGTGAACTGTATTTGGCTATGAATAGTGTGAAATAATTCACCAAAGCTTGCTCAATTCATAGTCAAAATTACTCCATCCGTCTAAAAAGAAAACAAAATTACTCAACTTTTTCTAGATACGGATGTATCTCGTGACATAAAATATGTCTATATAACTATATATGTAGACAAAGTTAAGCAACTCTTTTTAGAGACCTAGGGGCGGAGTATCTTTTTTGTTTCTCTAGGGTTAGATCATATTTTGAGCTGAAATTGTTTTTTGGTTTTTGAGATACTCCGCGGGTATGTTGCCAAAAGATTCAGATTTTTTCACAATTCCTAAATCTGGGTTTTGCAAGTTTACCCTACGATCTGATCTCACCTTCTATAT
>NC_061512.1:61720805-61747055 GCF_022539505.1 Lolium rigidum | reverse complement strand
TTTTTCGTCCTCTCTCTGCTCCTTAATCTTATGCATCTTCTGTTGAATGTAGATGGGCTGCAGCCCAATAAGGCAGCTCATATAGTCTACAATTTCTAAAATCTCAAGGCTCATCATGTTGGCAGTTTGAGACAGCCTTGGGGGACAAAGTTTAGTCCCACATTGCTAGTTGGGAGTGAGTTGGAGTGGTATATAAGGGCTGATGTTCTAGTCCTTCCAAGTGAGTGGGAATAGAAGGAGCCATCGCGCACTCCTCCTCCTCCGCCTGCCTCGGCACGCACGTCGCGCCGTGTGCTTGGTGCACCAACTAAGTTGGGTACGTGTCGACCTGCATGATAGATCAGATCTGGAGAATACGTTTACTCCTGAAGAGGATAATGCGTTCGGGGATGCCACCGTAATCTTTGTGGGTGCCGTCCTAAGTGTGCTTGGAGACAAGTTGGTTGATGCTTATCTGCACATCCGAAATGGGAAGGAACTGTGGGATGCACTGGACGCTAAGTTTGGTGTTGCCGATGCCGGAGGTGAACAATATGTTATGGAGCAGTTCAATGGCTACAAAATGGTTGAGAACCGATCTGTAGTAGAACAGGCTCATGAGATACATATCGTGGCAAAGGAACTTGAACTCCTCAAGTGTGTGCTACCGGACAAATTTGTCGCGGGATGCATTGTTGCTAAGCTTCCCCCTTCATGGAGGAACTTTGCCACTTCTCTGAAACATCAGAGGCATGAGTTCTCTGTTGAGAATATCATGGGCTCTCTAGATGTTGAGGAGAAGGCGAGGGTAAAAGATAAACACACTAGAGGAACCGAGGGACGTTTTGCTGCCAATATGGTACATAAAAATGCCCACAAGTTCAAGGAAAAGAACAAGGGAGTCTCTCAGACTACCAACTTCAAGAAGAAGGGGAAAAGGGAGAAGAAAGATCATTGCTGGGTGTGTGGCGAGACAGGCCATTGGGCTAATCGCTGTCCACAATGCAAAGGAAAGAAAGGTCAGGCTGGACAGAACTCAAATTCTGTCAACATGATCATTGGCAACACAGAGGAAGGAACTACATGGTATGGTAATATATTACCTACTGTTCTTTCGGTGTTTCAGCCCATGAAATGGTGGGTTGATACAGGTGCTAATGTTCATGTGTGTGCTGACATCTCCATGTTTGCCTCTTATCAGGCCCGAGGTTCCTCAATAATGATGGGGAATGGGTTACATGCTACTGTTTATGGTGTTGGCACGGTAGATCTGAAGTTTACTTCGGGAAAGAACGTGCTGCATGTTCCTTCTATCAAGAAGAATCTCGTTAGTGGCTCCCGTCTTATGAAAGATGGGTTTAAGTTGGTGTTTGAGTCCAATAAAGTTGTACTGTCTAAGTATGGAATTTTTGTTGGAAAGGGCTATGAATGTGAGGGAATGTTTCGCTTCTCTCTATAAGACTTCTGTGATAATGTTGTGAACCATGTAAGCACTAGTGTTAATGAAACTAATGTTTGGCATTCACGACTTTGTCATGTTAATTTCGGTTGTATGACGCGACTTGCTGATATGAGTTTAATTCCGAAATTCACCTTTGTCAAAGGCTCTAAGTGTCATGCTTGTGTGCAAGCAAAGCAACCCCGCAAGCCTCATAAGCCTGCGAAGGAAAGAAATTTGGCACCACTAGAGCTCGTACATTCAGATCTATGTGAGATGAATGGTGAGTTGACAAGAGGTGGAAAGAAATATTTCATGACTTTGATTGATGATTCCACTAGGTACTGTTATGTGTATCTCCTGAAAACTAAAGAAGAGGCTCTTGATTTCTTTAAAATCTATAAGGCTGAAGTTGAGAATCAGCTAGAAAGAAAGATAAAAAGGGTTCGGTCCGATCGTGGTGGAGAGTACTTTTCTAATGAGTTCAATTTATTCTGTGCGGAACATGGTATAATCCATGAGAGGACGTCTCCCAATTCCCCACAATCCAATGAGATTGCGGAAAGGAAAAACCGTACTCTAACAGATTTGCTTAACGCCATGTTAGATGTTTCAGGTTTATCCAAGGAATGGTGGGGGAGGCTATATTGACTTCGTGTCATGTCCTAAACCGTGTTCCAACCAAGAATAAAGAGATTATCCCTTATGAGGAATGGGAAAAGAAAAGGCCATCACTCTCCTACCTACGAACTTGGGGCTGTTTGGCTAAAGTGAATTTGCCAATCACCAAGAAGCGAAAGCTTGGACCAAAAACCGTGGACTGTGTCTTTCTTGGCTATGCTACCCATAGCATTGCTTATAGATTTCTTGTGGTGAAATCTGGAGTGGACGACATGAATGTTGGCACCATCTTTGAATCAAGAGATGCTATATTATTTGAGGATATATTTTCTACGAGAGATATGCATGGCATGTCTAGTTGGAAATCTGATCCAATACATGAAACTCCTATGGAGTCTGATGAGGAATCTGATGATGAGAGTTCAGATTCTGATGAAGATGACAATGAAGCTCCCACAAGGAGCAAGAGACAAAGGATTGCAAAGTCTTTTGGTAATGATTTCATTGTGTATCTTGTGGATGATACTCCCACTCGCCATTTCGTAAGCTCTCGCATCTCCCGATGCGTACTACTCGGAAGGAAGCAGTTCAAAGCGAGATGGATTCCATCTTGGCTAATGGAACGTGGGAGTTAACTGAGCGTCCTTATGGGTGCAAACCTGTAGGATGTAAATGGGTATTTAAGAAGAAGCTTCGAGCTGATGGTACTATTAAGAAGTACAAAGCTCAGCTTGTAGAAAAAGGCTATACCCAAAAGGAAGGCGAAGATTTCTTCGATACCTACTCACCTGTGGTGAGATTGACCACAATTCGAGTACTACTATCATTGGCTGCCTCACACGGTCTTCTCGTTCGTCAAATGGATGTTAAGACGGCTTTCCTAAATGGAGAGTTGGACGAGGAAATTTACATGGAACAACCTGATGGTTTCGTACTATAAGGTCAAGAAAGAAAGGTGTGTAAATTAAAGAAATCTTTGTATGATCTCAAACAAGCACCCAAACAATGGCATGAGAAGTTTGAAAGAACTTTGTGTTGGAGATATGCCCAAGAGGCAATAATAAAATGATTATTATTATATATCTTTGTGTTTATGATAATGTTTACATACCATGCTATAATTGTATTAACCGAAACATTGGTACATGTGTGATATGTAGACAACAAAGAGTCCCTAGTATGCCTCTTAACTAGCTTGTTGATTAATGGATGATTAGTTTCATAATCATGAACATTGGATGTTATTAATAACAAGGTTATGTCATTGTATGAATGATGTAATGGACACACCCAATTAAGAGTAGCATGGACAGCTCTAGCGACGCAGTGGACAAGACGAGTTTGCTCCCTCTAAGACTGCCATTTGTTTGTTAGATTATTTGCATTATTAATATACTTTTTTGGAAAATATTCATACACCTTTTCTTACTACTATCACACTCACACAAGTAATGTGTGTCGAAGGTTTTGCCAAACACTTAACAGTATATATATTTGAATTAGAAGGACTAGTAGTTACATATATATGCTGCAGTCGCTCTCATTTTCAAATCTCTCATTTTCCCTTTCCTTTTCGACGCTTATGGTTTCAATAATTTCCAGTCACACTCACTGACACGTTGGCCCCTTTGCGCCCACGAGTCCGTCGTTGCCGGCGAGCATGAGATACTTGTCCTTCCTCGTGAGCATGGTGCACTCATACCCGAGCGCCGCCGCCATCATCCGCTGCACGCGGTTGGCCACGTCGGTGCTCGCCGCCACGCCGTTCCCGACGGGCGCCGTGTCGACTATGTCGAGAAACTCCAGCGTGTAGCACATCCTGGGGTTGGCCATGTAGTAGAGCGGGTCCATGGACTTCCAGCCGCCGGCAGTGGTGGCATGGAACATGGCCGTCTCGACGGCGAGCGCCACGGGAACGACACCGTCGCCGCTGAGCTCGGTGAACAACGGGCTGAAGCGGAGCAGGTACGGCTCGCGGCAGGTGGTGCCCTCCGGGCAGACGACGACATGCGCGCCGCCGTCCAGGAGGCGCGCCATGGCGGCGCCGTCGTGGGCGCGGTTCCTGACGAGGTGGACGGTGCGGCCGATGGGGGAGAGGATCTCCGAGAGGCGGCTCAGGCTATAGGACACGGCGCGCACGGGGCGGTCCAGCCCGATGGAGACGTACACGGGGTCGATCAGCGTGCGGTGGTTGCACACGTACAGCTGCCCGCGCGACGGCGAGCGCGATGATGGAGGCGGCGATCCTCGGAGGCGCCACGACTGGCCCGTGGCGGCGAGGATCAGCGTGGCGTAGCGGTAGGGGAGCACCATGGCGACGGTGAGGCGAGCCACGGCGAGCGCGGCGCCGTAGGGGAGCCAGACGAACATCGCGATGGTGGCGAGCGGCGTCGGGAGAAAGGCGAGGCGGCCGTCGTGGAAGACGAGGGGCCTCGGGTACTCGCGCCGCGGCAACGGCCGCCACTTGCTCTTCTCCTCGGCGCTCACCACGTACACCTCCTTGCACGAGGAAGACAGAGTGTGTCCAAGGAATTCCATGGATCCTCCGGAGATACCCACGACATCGTCGCCGACGAAGGCGCCCTCCTCTTCGATGAGCTTCTTCCTCGCCTTCGACGCCGCTTCTCCGTCGCCTTCCTCCATGAGGCCGGTGTAGAATCCCCACAGCACCTTCATCTCCCTCGCCGCGACGACGTCAGCGGCGTCAGCTATCAGGTACTCTTTCAAGAATGGCTCCACCATCACCCTCGGCATCCTGCTGGCCCACACCACCACCGCCCTCTTACCGGCAGCACCAAACGGCCTCCGCCGCAAGGCGTCGAACGCCTCGAGCCCGACGTCCTCCAGGAGCCACCGTGGCAGCACGGCGCGGCCGGCGCGGAACCGCGCGGCGCTGAGCCCGCAGAAGGCGACGAAGGCCATAGCCCGCACGGCCACGTCACCTCCACCGATGGCGCCGGCGCAGGCTATCGCAGGGTAGAGAAGGAGAAGTATGAGGCCTCGGAAGAATCCGCCGGCTTCGACGGCCACCAGCATGAAGTATGGGAAGAGGGAGTGCGACAGGAGCAAGCCGCCCTCGACGTCGACGACCAACGCGGTCGCCTCGGCGAGCCGCGCCGCGTCAGGTGCACGCCTGTGTATGCACACTTTTTCAGATGAGTGTGGAGGCAATGCCGCCGGCGGGGCACCGCCGCCGCTGCCATGGAAGAGAAGCGAGAGGAAGTTGGAGAAGACAATTTTTTGCGCTGCCGCCATCTTGTGATCAGCATGCAGCTAGCTAGACATAGCAGTCACCTTTCGTGTTATATATTGCACGGTGGCATGGTACCACTTGCCACGTACTGTACGTGTGCACGCCTAATCAATGTTTTTTACAAAATTGCTAGCTATCAGTCAACAGTTTATCAATTTGCCAACAATTGAACTTTTACTGACCGGATCTTCGTCGTCCTCTCTCTACTCTTCAATCTTTATGCGTCTGGTCGTGTACGAAGCACTTCTAATCTACCACGCCGAGATCAAATGGAAGGCTAAAAAAAGCCCAACTTCAATAAAATAATTAATAAATGCCACTGGAGTCGAACCTCTAGGATGTGGGAGAAAAGGTTTCGGAGGCGGAGAACGTCGCTGGAGCTCACCTTCACCCTGACTATGAGGAGCTTGACGAGGTCTTGCAGGTATGAAGCCTGATCTGGCCCCGGGCCCTAAACGGCCTTTCAGTTCTCTTCTAGTATAAACGATTCTGGGGAATCCTGAGAGCATCTCTAGCCGCAACCCCAAACATCAACCGGATCGAGCGTTTGAAAATGTTTTTTCTTCGTGCCGCGTTTGGGAAACATCGCTCTTCAGCCATGTGATACGTCTCAAACGTATCTACTACCTCTGTCCATAAATAGATGCTAAAAGTTTGTCTAAATTTGAATGTATCTAGCCACGATTTAGTGTATAGATACATCTGAATTTGCACAAATCTTTGGCATCTATTTATGGACGGAGGGAGTATAATTTTTGATGCTCCATGTTTGTTTTACACCAATTCCACTATGTTTTATTTACATTTTGTCGCACTTTTATACATTTTCCGGCACTAACTTATTGGCAAGATGTCACAGTGTCATTTTCCTGTTTTCTGCAGTTTTTGGTTTCAGAAAAGTTGTACAGGAAATATTCTTGGAATTGGACGAAACAAAAGTTGAAGTGCCTATTTTACCATAACGAAGACAGAGTCCGAAGGGGAGACGAAGAAAGGCCACAGGGCGGCCAGACCACCCCTAGGCGCAGGTGTGGGCCCCTGGCCTCCACCGACCTCGCCCTTCCGTCTATTTATTCACGATCTGCGAAAACCCTGAACACCCAAGCCTCCATCCACGAAAAGTTCTGTTGTGGCCGCCATTGCAGACCCTATCTCGGGAGGGTTCTGAAGCTCTTCCTGGCACTCTGCCGGAGAGAGAGATCATCATCGGAGGCCTCTACATCGCCATGCCCACCTCCGAAGTGATGCGTGAGTAGTTCATCCCTGAACTATGGGTCCATAGCAGTAGCTAGATGGTTGTCTTCTCCAATTTGTGCCTCATGTTTAGATCTTGTGAGCTGCCTATCATGATCAAGATCATCTTTATGTAATGCTACATGTTGCGTTTGCTAGGATCCGATGAATATTGAATACTATGGTTGATATTGATTATATTCATGTCATATGTTATTTGTGATCTTGCATGCTTTCCGTTGCTAGTAGATTTTTTGGCCAAGTATGTGACTGTGACTCCCAGAGGGAGTATTCATGCTCGATAGTGGATTCATGCCTCTAGTTTTCTGGAAGAGTGACAATAACTTCTAAGATTGTAGATGTGTTGTTGCTACTAGGGCGAAAACAACAATGTTTTATCTAAGGATAACTCTATTGTTTACTTTACACACATTCCTTAGTGCGATAATCTGTTGCTCGCAACTTAATACTGAAAGTGGTGCGGATGCTAACCGAAAGGTAGATTATTAGTCATAGACGTAGTTGGATTACGGTCTATGTATTATGTTGTAATGCCCAAATGAATCTCATAGTAATCATCTTGCAATGTATGGTCTTTATTCTGTCAATTGCCCAGCTGTAATTTGTTCACCCAACATGCTATTTATTTTGGTGTCTAGTGAACTGTGGATCCCGGTCCTTTCCTTTACACTGATAAAATCATACTGCTATGTTTACTTACTGCAAGCACTGTTCTCTTTTCATTCCACTGCAAGCAAACATCTCTTTCCACACTATACATTTAATTCTTTGTTTTCAGCAAAACCGGTGAGATTGATAACCTCACTGTAACGTTGGGGAAAAGTATTTTGGTTGTGTTGTGTGCAGGTTCCACGTTGTTGCTGACACCGGTAGTGCGCCCTGCCAATATTCAGCTAGCAACACCTTCAGAAGTCACGTCTTTCACCTACTTGTCGCATTGGTTTCTTACTGAGAAAAAACTTGTTGTTATGCTCATCATACCTTCCTCTTGGGGTTCCCCAATGGTGTGCAATCTGCGCTCATCAACCTACTTTTCTGACGCCGCTGCCGGGAAGAAAGAGGATTTCTGCAAGTGGAGTATCTCATCTCCAATCTCTTTACTTTGTTATTTTTTTGCTTAATTTACTTTATTTTATTTTTGTTTGCTTCTTTATATCGGAAACACACAAATAAATAGTTTCTATTATAGTTGTTATTTTTTTTCTTTACTTTTTAGCTCATTATGTTGATCCCTAAGTACGTTCCGAAAGACATATCAATAGGTAATGGTTCTATAATTGGGAGAGATAACATTAAAGAATTCTTTAATCATATTAGTAAGCACAAAGGTATTGAGTATAGATCCTTAGTAGAACTTGCTCCTAATTATGAAACTGCTACAGCCTATCTAGTTCAAATGTTGGAGGCTAGGTTTGTTAACCTTAACCCCATAATGCAGCAAATGTTCCTTAAAGTTCATGAAAGTTCTTGAAGTTTTCGTGAAACAGTTTTTTGGCCGGAAGTTCCGGTGGCCGGTACTTCCGCCCTACTTCCGGTGAACTTTCGGAAATGTCGATTCTGCACGCGGAAAGTATATTGTATACTTCTCGGGGGCGCCCTACTTCACCTGGAAGTTGGCCGGTACTACCGGGGGGCGGTAGTACCGCCCCAAATGACCGGAAGTTTCGGTTTTGACGAGTTTTGTGCATAACGTGCAGATTTATCTTGCCCTATTTAAGGGGGTCTTCTTCCCCAATGTTTCCTATCCGTTGGAGCTCGTTTTTGCCCCCATTGTTGACCTTCTTTGAGCTTTCTATCTCCCTCTCCCTCCCATGAATCTTGCATCTATTTGAGAGAAGATAGAGGAGATCTAGATCTATATCTTCACCAATCAAATCCTCTCTCCGTGAGGGGAATCCACTAGATCAAGATCTTGGAGAAATTTGGTGTTCCTCCTCCTATTTGTTCTTCCTCTCTTATTCCCCCAATAGATTTTGTAGCTTTGTTGAAATTTGAGAGAGAAGGACTTGAGCATCTTTGTGGTGTTCTTGCCATTGCATTTGGTGCATCTGTTTGAGTTCTCCACGGTGATTTGTGGAAGTGAAAGCAAGAAAGTTGTTACTCTTGGGTTCTTGGTACCCTAGACGGATTTGATTCCTTTGTGGAGATTTGTTGGGAGCCTCCAATTAAGTTGTGGATGTGTGCCCCAACCTTTGTGTAAGGCCCGGTTTCTGCCTCGAAGGAAATCCCTTAGTGGAACCGTGACCTAGGCCTTTATGGCGAGGGTCACCGGAGAATAAGGTAAGGCGCCTTCGTGGCGCTCGGTGTGTGTCGTTGCCTATTCGACGGTACTCCAGAGGAGGGGTCCTCATGGAGGGAAGAAGAAGTAGGGGCCATCGGGTGGAGAGTCCTCGAGATGGTGTGGTACGCGATTTACCCATCTTCGAAACACCTGCACGATGACAGGGCCTACTGCTGCTTGTCTGGAATTATCTGGGCGCTTTCGCATTGTTACAATGAGTTGTGGTTGTGATTGTGCCTCTAGGGCTTCCAGGATCTGGCTTATAAAGACGCCCAGATCTAGGGTTACATGGAGAGTCCTAGCCGGAATACAAGATGCCTAACTACGGAATATTGCATTGTCGTGCACGTCAAGGATCCACCTTTCCTTATGCGCCGTATTGGATCCGGATACTTCATGGACCTTCACAGATCCGACTATCTTCATAGGGCGGTTAAGATCCGGCTCCTGTTACCTGGGCTGGACTTCATCCATCTTGATCTACAACAACTGGGCTACCCGATGGGCCACATGCCACCATCACCGTCTATGGGCCACCCGGGCTTGCCGGATCTAGGCCACGTTGTTGATACACCCATAAAGTATATCCACAACAGTAGCCCCCGAAGTTCTTTGAGATTCATCATTCCTCCGACTTCATTTACCCGGATCCGAAGAGAATCTTGAAGAGCTTCCAAAACTTCATTGTTTCCGACTTCATTCAACCGGAAATCATTTGTTCTTCTGTAACGGTCATTTAGCAGATTTTTCGCGCTCCTTCCTCTTTTCCCGCGCTAAATTTTCGGAGATGTGAATCTTTAGCCGGAAATTTTGGTGATGCGCAGTTAGGTCACCGCTGCATCGATTTCACCGCTTTGACCTAAGACACGTGGCGGTCATCCAACGGCGCGACCGTTCCGTTCCCACCATTGGATCCGGCTCACGAATCTCCGCGCAGAGTCTATAAATACCCCTCGCGTTCGGTAAGTTTCATTCTTTCACCGCACTCACACTTCATCTCCTACCTCGCGCCAGCGCCGCCCGACAGATCTCATCTCCGGCGAACTTTTTCCCTGGCAAACTTCATCTGCCGCCGCTCCAAGGCCGTTCTTGACCCGAGCTACGCACGGTTGTTCGGGAAACTTCGTCCGCTGCCGATTCGTGGTCAGCCGAAGCCCTGCGCGCCAAGTCCGATGACCTCGACCTCGCCGGCACCACGGGGAACCGCTACGCCATTGCTGGTAAGTCCACCGGACTCGTAGAAGACAAACTAGCTAGCTAATTTAGTTCCGGATAATCAATCCATTTTACCACATGCATGCAGCCGGAAACATGTCCACTAGCTCACCTAAGTATACCGATAGCTCTCCGAATAGCCCAGAACCAAACTCCACAGAGCCAAAGTTCATTGAGCCCATAGCGTTCCTTCTACCCAATATTTCTGACCTCAGATTAGCTCAACCATTTTCCTCATCTTCCTGCAATTACCTCAACCGGATCCCAACACTAGCGAAACTCCAGGAAGAAATTGAAGGACAAGCTAGAATGGCCGCTAAGGTACAAGAGTCAGAGAAAAGGAAAGCTTCGAAGGTACGAACTCACGAAGGTGAGAAGGGTCAATGGTGGCCTAGTGAGGTTACTGACTCGGAGCTCAGGGCTCTTGAGAAAGATGGATTCATCGCTCCGGGTTCATGGAGCTTCCAAAGGGATTCCAGCGTTCTGGCTCCAGGTCCTGACGAACGCGTCTTCACCAAAGCCTGGGTGGAGCGCGGCCTTTCACTTCCCCCTTCCGAGTTCTATCTATTAGTGCTCAACACTTATGGCCTCCAGCCTCATAACATCTGCCCAAACTCGTATATTCTCCTTTCCAACTTCGTGACACTCTACGAGGGGCACATCGGAATTCACCCCGACGTTCTCCTCTGGCAATTCTTCTACCGTGTCAAGAAGGAGACCAAGGACAAAGCCATGGTCAACTGTGGAAGCATGACATTCGTGCTCCGCCCGCAGCGCATGTATCCGTCTCCGCCTTCTCATGAGTCCGCCCGGTACTGGAACGTCGGGTGGTTCTATTTGAAGAACATCGTTGTTCCGGATGTCCACGACGGGCTTCCCTCTTTCGCCAATAACCCTCCGGAGGAACTAGCCAGCTGGAGCTTTATCCCCGCGCTTGCCCAGTTTCTAGAAATGGACAAAGCTGCCTGGAGAATCTCCTGGTTGGTCCACGACGGTCTAACCGGAATGGACCTAACTCTGAGCTGGTTCACCTGCCGGATCCCGCCACTTAAATACAACAAGAAGCTGATCTGCGAGTATTCCGGGGTTGAAGACGAGCTACGGGTGACCCGCGACAACTTGCCGACAGACTCTCTTAACAGGAGGATCCGGACGCTTGTGAAGATCGGCCGAGGCCAGGAAGTCCCGGAAATCTTTAGAGACATCTCCATCAACAACAAATGCCCTCCGGTACGTTTTGCACTTAGTCTTTTTCGCTTCTCACAATTGAAAATGTTCTAACTCTTTTCATGTTTCCTCTTCAGCTCAACTCTTTGGCAGAGGATAACTGATGTCTACGGGTGCTTCTATTCTTGTAGACAGTGTTGGGCCTCCAAGAGCAGAGGTTTGTAGAACAGCAGCAAGTTTCCCTTAAGTGGATCACCCAAGGTTTATCGAACTCAGGGAGGAAGAGGTCAAAGATATCCGATACGTCTCCAACGTATCGATAATTTCTTATGATCCATGCCATATTATTGATGATACCTACATGTTTTATGCACACTTTATGTCATATTCGTGCATTTTCTCGGAACTAACCTATTAACAAGATGCCGAAGAGCCGCTTGTCGTTTTCTCGCTGTTTTTGGTTTCAGTAAATCCTAGTAACGAAATATTCTCGGAATTGGACGAAATCAAGACCCAGGGTCCTATTTTGCCACGAAGCTTCCAGAAGACCGAAGAGGAGTCGAAGTGGGGCCACGAGGGGCCGCCACCATAGGGCGGCGCGGCCCAGCCCTTGGCCGCGCCAACCTGTGGTGTGGGCCCCCGTGTGGCCCCCCACGTTGCCCTTCCGCCTACTTAAAGCCTCCGTCGCGAAACCCCCGATGCGAAGAACCACGATACGGAAAACCTTCCGCAGACGCCGCCGCCGCCAATCCCATCTCGGGGGATTCTGGAGATCTCCTCCCGCACCCCGCCGGAGAGGGGATTCATCTCCCGGAGGACTCTACACCGCCATGGTCGCCTCCGGAGTGATGAGTGAGTAGTTCACCCCCGGACTATGGGTCCATAGCAGTAGCTAGATGGTTGTCTTCTCCTCATTGTGCTTCATTGTTGGATCTTGTGAGCTGCCTAACATGATCAAGATCATCTATCCGTAATACTCTATGTTGTGTTTGTCGGGATCCGATGGATAGAGAATACCATGTTATGTTAATTATCAAGTTATTACATATGTGTTGTTTATGATCTTGCATGCTCTCCGTTATTAGTAGAGGCTCGGCCAAGTTTTTGCTAGTAACTCCAAGAGGGAGTATTTATGCTCGATAGTGGGTTCATGCCCGCATTGACACTCGGGACAAGTGACGTAAAGTTCTAAGGTTGTGTTGTGTTGTTGCCACTAGGGATAAAACATTGATGCTATGTCCGAGGATGTAGTTATTTATTACATTACGCACCATACTTAATGCAATTGTCCGTTGCTTTGCAACTTAATACCGGAAGGGGTTCGGATGATAACCTCGAAGGTGGACTTTTTAGGCATAGATGCGACTTGGATGGCGGTCTATGTACTTTGTCGTAATGCCCAATTAAATCTCACCGTACTTATCATGACATGTATGTGCATTGTTATGCCCTCTCTATTTGTCAATTGCCCGACCGTAATTTGTTCACCCAACATGCTTTTATCTTATGGGAGAGACACCTCTAGTGAACCGTGGACCCCGGTCCATTCTTTAATACCGAAATACAAATCTGCTCGCAATACTTGTTTTATCGTTTTCCGCAAACAATCATCTTCCACACAATACGGTTAATCCTTTGTTACAGCAAGCCGAGTGAGATTGACAACCTCACTCGTTTCGTTGGGGCAAAGTACTTTGGATTGTGTTGTGCAGGTTCCACGTTGGCGCCGGAATCCCCGGTGTTGCGCCGCACTACATCCCGCCGCCATCAACCTTCAACGTGCTTCTTGGCTCCTCCCGGTTCGATAAACCTTGGTTTCTTTCCGAGGGAAAACTTGCCGCCGTGCGCATCATACCTTCCTCTTGGAGTTCCCAACGAACGTGTGAGTTACACGCCATCAAGCTCTTTTTCTGGCGCCGTTGCCGGGGAGATCAAGACACGCTGCAAGGGGAGTCTCCACTTCCCAATCTCTTTACTTTGTTTTTGTCTTACTTTATTTTATTTACTACTTTGTTTGCTGCACTTATATCAAAACACAAAAAAAATAGTTGCTAGTTTTACTTTATTTACTGTCTTGTTTGCTATATCGAAAACACAAAAAAAATTATTTTACTTGCATTTACTTTATCTAGTTTGCTTTATTTACTACTGCTAAAATGGCCACCCCTGAAAATACTAAGTTGTGTGACTTCACTAGCACAAATAATAATGATTTCCTATGCACACCTATTGCTCCACCTGCTACTACAGCAGAATTCTTTGAAATTAAACCTCGCTTTATCGAATCTTGTCATGAGAGAGCAATTTTCTCGGTGTTAGTTCCGATGATGTCGCTGCCCATCTCAATAATTTTGTTGAACTATGTGAAATGCAAAAGTATAAAGATGTAGATGGTGACATATAAAATTAAAATTGTTTCCTTTCTCATTAAGAGGAAGAGCTAAAGATTGGTTGCTATCTCTCGCCTAAGAATAGTATTGATTCTCGGACTAAATGCAAGGATGCTTTTATTGGTAGATATTATCCCCCTGCTAAAATTATATCTTTGAGGAGTAGCATAATGAATTTTAAACAATTGGATAATGAACATGTTGCTCAAGCTTGGGAAAGAATGAAAACTTTGGTTAAAAATTGCCCAACCCATGGACTGACTACTTGGATGATCATCCAAACCTTCTATGCAGACTAAATTTTTCTTCGCGGAATTTATTGGATTCAGCTGCTGGAGGTACCTTTATGTCCATCACTCTTGGTGAAGCAACAAAGCTTCTTGATAATATGATGGTTAATTACTCTGAATGGCACACGGAAAGAGCTCCACAAGGTAAGAAGGTAAATTCCGTTGAAGAATCCTCTTCCTTGAATGATAAGGTTGATGCTATTATGTCTATGCTTGCGAATGATAGGACTAATGTTGATCCTAATAATGTTCCATTAGCTTCATTGGTTGCCCAAGAAGAACATGTTGATGTAAACTTCATTAAAAATAATAATTTCAACAACAATGCTTATCGTAACAATTCTAGTAATAACTATAGGCCATATCCTTATAATAATGGTAACGGTTATGCTAATTCTTATGGGAATTCTTACAACAATAATAGGAATACACCCCCTGGACTTGAAGCCATGCTTAAAGAATTTATTAGTACACAAACCGCCTTTAACAAATCCGTTGAGGAAAAGCTCAATAAAATTGATATTCTTGCTTCTAGAGTTGATAGTCTTGCCTCTCGATGTTGATCTTTTGAAATCGAAAGTTATGCCTAATAGGGATATTGAAAATAAAATTGTTACTACAGCAAATGCCATCCAAGTTAGAATTAATGAGAATATAAGATTAATGGCTGAACTCGCGTGCTAGGTGGGATAGAGAAGAAAATGAAAAACTAGCTAAAGAGAAAAATGTAGCTAAAGTTTGGACTATTACCACCACTAGCAATGCTAATGATTCACATGTTGCTGCACCTCCTACTATTAATGGTAAAATAATTGGTGTTGGCAATGTTTCTACTCCTAGTGCAAAGCGCGCGAAATTACCTGAAACTGCTAAAACTGCCGAAACCGCTCGTGATAAAACCGCTGAAATTTTTTCCAACCTTGGGGATGATAATCCCATTGCTTTAGATTGTAATGATTTAGATTTTGATGATTGCCACATCTCTGAAATTATAAAGTTCTTACAAAAACTTGCTAAGAGTCCCAATGCTAGCGCTCGTAAACTTGGCTTTCACAAAACATATTACAAATGCTCTCATAAAAGCTAGAGAAGAGAAACTAAAACTTGAAACTTCTATTCCTAGAAAGCTAGAGGATGGTTGGGAGCCCATCATTAAAATGAGAGTCAAAGATTTTGATTGTAATGCTTTATGTGATCTTGGTGCAAGTATTTCTGTTATGCCTAAAAAGGTCTATGATATGCTTGACTTGCCACCATTGAAAAACTGTTATCTGGATGTTAATCTCGCTGATAATGCTAGAAAGAAACCTTATGGGGAATTTTGATAATGTTCATATTATGGTTAACAATAACCTTGTCCCCGTTGATTTTGTTGTCTTGGATATTGAATGCAATGCATCTTGCCCCATTATATTGGGAAGACCTTTTCTTCGAACCGTTGGTGCTACTATTGATATGAAGGAAGGTAATATTAAATATCAATTTCCTCTCAAGAAAGGTATGGAACACTTCCCTAGAAAGAGAATGAAGTTACCTTATGATTCTATTATTAGAACAAATTATGATGTTGATGCTTCATCTCTTGATGTCACTTGATATACACTTTCGCGCCTAGCCGAAAGGCGTTAAAGAAAAGCGCTTATGGGAGACAACCCATGTTTTTACTACAGTATTTTTGTTTTATATTTGAGTCTTGGAAGTTGTTTACTACTGTAGCAACCTCTCCTTATCTTAGTTTTATGTTTTGTTGTGCCAAGTAAAATCTTTGATAGTAAAGTAAGTACTAGATTTGGATTACTGCGCAGTTCCAGATTTCTTTGCTGTCACGAATCTGGGTCTACCTCCCTGTAGGTAGCTCAGAAAACTAAGACAATTTACGTGCATGATCCTCAGATATGTACGCAACTTTCATTCAATTTGGGCATTTTCATTTGAGCAAGTATGGTGCCCTAATAAAATCCATCTTTACGGACTGTTTTGTTTTGACAGATTCTGCTTTTATTTCGCATTGCCTCTTTTGCTATGTTGGATGAATTTCTTTGATCCATTAATGTCCAGTAGCTTTATGCAATGTCCAGAAGTGTTAAGAATGATTGTGTCACCTCTGAACATGTTAATTTTTATTGTGCACTAACCCTCTAATGAGTTGTTTCGAGTTTGGTGTGGAGGAAGTTTTCAAGGATCAAGAGAGGAGTATGATGCAATATGATCAAGGAGAGTGAAAGCTCTAAGCTTGGGGATGCCCCGGTGGTTCACCCCTGCATATTCTAAAAAGACTCAAGCGTCTAAGCTTGGGGATGCCCAAGGCATCCCCTTCTTCATCGACAACATTATCAGGTTCCTCCCCCGAAACTATATTTTTATTCCGTCACATCTTATGCACTTTGCTTGGAGCGTCGGTTTGTTTTTGTTTTTGTTTTGTTTGAATAAAATGGATCCTAGCATTCACTTTTTGGGAGAGAGACACGCTCCGCTGTAGCATATGGACAAGTATGTCCTTAGGCTCTACTCATAGTATTCATGGCAAAGTTTCTTCTTCGTTAAATTGTTATATGGTTGGAATTGGAAAATACTACATGTAGTAACTCTAAAATGTCTTGGATAATTTGATACTTGGCAATTTTTGTGCTCATGTTTAAGCTCTTGCATCATATACTTTGCACCCATTAATGAAGAAACACTTAGAGCTTGCTAATTTGGTTTGCATATTTGGTTTCTCTAGAGTCTAGATAACATCTAGTATTGAGTTTTGAACAACAAGGAAGACGGTGTAGAGTCTTATAATGTTTACAATATGTCTTTTATGTGAGTTTTGCTGTACCGTTCATCCTTGTGTTTGTTTCAAATAACCTTGCTAGCCTAAACCTTGTATCGAGAGGGAATACTTCTCATGCATCCAAAATCCTTGAGCCAACCTTTATGCCATTTGTGTCCACCATACCTACCTACTACATGGTATTTATCCGCCATTCCAAAGTAAATTGCTTGAGTGCTACCTTTAAAATTCCATCATTCACCTGTGCAATATATAGCTCATGGGACAAATAGCTTAAAAACTATTGTGGTATTGAATATGTACTTATGCACTTTATCTCTTATTAAGTTGCTTGTTGTGCGATAACCATGCTTCGGGGACGCCATCAACTATTCTTTGTTGAATATCATGTGAGTTGCTATGCATGTCCGTCTTGTCCGAAGTAAGAGAGATCTACCACCTTTATGGTTGGAGCATGCATATTGTTAGAGAAGAACATTGGGCCGCTAACTAAAGCCATGATTCATGGTGGAAGTTTCAGTTTTGGACATATATCCTCAATCTCATATGAGAATAATAATTGTTGCCACATGCTTATGCATTAAAGAGGAGTCCATTATCCGTTGTCCATGTTGTCCCGGTATGGATGTCTAAGTTGAGAATAATCAAAAGCGAGAAATCCAAAATGCGAGCTTTCTCCTTAGACCTTTTACAAAGCGGCATGGAGGTACCCCATTGTGACACTTGGTTAAAACATGTGTATTGCGATGATCCGGTAGTCCAAGCTAATTAGGACAAGGTGCGGGCACTATTAGTATACTATGCATGAGGCTTGCAACTTGTAAGATATAATTTACATAACTCATATGCTTTATTACTACCGTTGACAAAATTGTTTCATGTTTTCAAAATAAAAGCTCTAGCACAAATATAGCAATCGATGCTTTCCTCTTTGAAGGACCATTCTTTTACTTTTATGTTGAGTCAGCTTCACCTATCTCTCTCCACCTCAAGAAGCAAACACTTGTGTGAACTGTGCATTGATTCCTACATACTTGCATATTGCACTTGTTATATTACTCCATGTTGACAATTATCCATGAGATATACATGTTACAAGTTGAAAGCAACCGCTGAAACTTAATCTTCCTTTGTGTTGCTTCAATACCTTTACTTTGATTTATTGCTTTATGAGTTAACTCTTATGCAAGACTTATTAATGCTTGTCTTGAAGTACTATTCATGAAAAGTCTTTGCTTTATGATTCACTTGTTTACTCATGTCATTACCATTGTTTTGATCGCTGCATTCATTACATATGTTTACAAATAGTATGATCAAGGTTATGATGGCATGTCACTTCAGAAATTATCTTTGTTATCGTTTTACCTCGCTCGGGACGAGCGGAACTAAGCTTGGGGATGCTGATACGTCTCCAACGTATCGATAATTTCTTATGATCCATGCCATATTATTGATGATACCTACATGTTTTATGCACACTTTATGTCATATTCGTGCATTTTCCGGAACTAACCTATTAACAAGATGCCGAAGAGCCGCTTCGTTGTTTTCTGCTGTTTTTGGTTTCAGAAATCCTAGTAACGAAATATTCTCGAATTGGACGAAATCAAGACCCGGGGTCCTATTTTGCCACGAAGCTTCCGAAGACCGAAGAGGAGTCGAAGTGGGGCCACGAGGGGCCGCCACCATAGGGCGGCGCGGCCCGGCCCTTGGCCGCGCCGACCCGTGGTGTGGGGCCCCCGTGTGGCCCCCACGTTGCCCTTCCGCCTACTTAAAGCCTCCGTCGCGAAACCCCCGATGCGAAGAACCACGATACGGAAAACCTTCCGGACACGCCGCCGCCGCCAATCCCATCTCGGGGGATTCTCGGAGATCTCCTCCGGCACCCCGCCGGAGAGGGGATTCATCTCCCGGAGGACTCTACACCGCCATGGTCGCCTCCGGAGTGATGAGTGAGTAGTTCACCCCTGGACTATGGGTCCATAGCGGTAGCTAGATGGTTGTCTTCTCCTCATTGTGCTTCATTGTTGGATCTTGTGAGCTGCCTAACATGATCAAGATCATCTATCCGTAATACTCTATGTTGTGTTTGTCGGGATCCGATGGATAGAGAATACCATGTTATGTTAATTATCAAGTTATTACATATGTGTTGTTTATGATCTTGCATGCTCTCCGTTATTAGTAGAGGCTCGGCCAAGTTTTTGCTAGTAACTCCAAGAGGGAGTATTTATGCTCGATAGTGGGTTCATGCCCGCATTGACACCTGGGACGATGTGACAGAAAGATCTAAGGTTGTGTTGTGTCTGTTGCCACTAGGGATAAAACATTGATGCTATGTCCGAGGATGTAGTTATTGATTACATTACGCACCATACTTAATGCAATTGTCCGTTGCTTTGCAACTTAATACCGGAAGGGGTTCGGATGATAACTCCGAAGGTGGACTTTTAGGCATAGATGCAGTTGGATGGCGGTCTATGTACTTTGTCGTAATGCCCAATTAAATCTCACCGTACTTATCATGACATGTATGTGCATTGTTATGCCCTCTCTATTTGTCAATTGCCCGACCGTAATTTTTTCACCCAACATGCTTTTATCTTATGGGAGAGACACCTCTAGTGAACTGTGGACCTCGGTCCATTCTTTAATACTCGAAATACAAATCTGTTCGCAATACTTGTTTTATCGTTTTCTCGCAAACAATCATCTTCCACACAATACGGTTAATCCTTTGTTACAGACAAGCCGGTGAGATTGACAACCTCACTATTTCGTTGGGGCAAAGTACTTTGGATTGTGTTGTGCGAGTTCCACGTTGGCGCCGGAATCCCCGGTGTTGCGCCGCACTACATCCCGCCGCCATCAACCTTCAACGTGCTTCTTGGCTCCTCCTGGTTCGATAAACCTTGGTTTCTTTCTGAGGGAAAACTTGCTGCTGTGCGCATCATACCTTCCTCTTGGGGTTCCCAACGAACGTGTGAGTTACACGCCATCAATATCCCTCTCAAGCAACCCTGCAATCACGATACAAGAAGTCTCTTGTGTCCCCAACACACCTAATACACTTGTCAGATGTATAGGTGCACTAGTTCGGCGAAGAGATAGTGAAATACAAGTAGTATGGATGTATATGAGTGGTAATAGCAATCTGAATAAAATATGGCAGCGAGTAAACATGCAACATGAACGATAAATAAACGGAGATTCGATGTTTGGAAACAAGGCCTAGGGATCATACTTTCACTAGTGGACACCGATACGTCTCCGACGTATCGATAATTTCTTATGTTCCATGCCACATTATTGATGATACCTACATGTTTTATGCATACTTTATGTCATATTTATGCATTTTCCGGCACTAACCTATTAACGAGATGTCGAAGAGCCAGCTTGTTGTTTTCTCGCTGTTTTTGGTTTCAGAAATCCTAGTAAGGAAATATTCTCGGAATTGGACGAAATCAACGCCCAGGGGCCTATTTTGCCACGAAGCTTCCAGAAGACCGGAGGACTTACGAAGTGGGGCCACGAGGTGACGACACAATAGGTCGACGCGGCCCAAGCCCTAGCCGCGCCGGCCTACTGTGTGGGCCCCTCGTGACGCCCTTTGACCTGTCCTTCCGCCTACTTAAAGCTTCCGTCGCGAAACCCCCAGTACCGAGAGCCACGATACGGAAAACCTTCCAGAGACGCCGCCGCCGCCAATCCCATCTCGGGGGATTCAGGAGATCGCCTCCGACACCCTGCCGGAGAGGGGAATCATCTCCCGGAGGACTCTTCACCGCCATGGTCGCCTCCGGAGTGATGAGTGAGTAGTTCACCCCCGGACTATGGGTCCATAGCGTAGCTAGATGGTTGTCTTCTCCTTATGTGCTTCATTGTCGGGTCTTGTGAGCTGCCTAACATGATCAAGATCATCTATCCGTAATGCTATATGTTGTGTTTGTTGGGATCCGATGGATAGAGAATACTATGTTATGTTGATTATCAATCTATTACCTATGTGTTGTTTATGATCTTGCATGCTCTCCGTTATTAGTAGAGGCTCTGGCCAAGTTTTTACTCTTAACTCCAAGAGGGAGTATTTATGCTCGATAGTGGGTTCATGCCTCCATTAAATCTGGGACAGTTCTAAGGTTGTGGATGTGCTGTTGCCACTAGGGATAAAACATTGATGCTATGTCCGAGGATGTAGTTATTGATTACATTACGCACCATACTTAATGCAATTGTCTGTTGTTTTGCAACTTAATACTCGGAAGGGGTTCGGATGATAACCTCGAAGGTGGACTTTTTAGGCATAGATGCATGCTGGATAGCGGTCTATGTACTTTGTCGTAATGCCCAATTGAATCTCACAATATTCATCATATCATGTATGTGCATTGTCATGCCCTCTTTATTTGTCAATTGCCCAACTTAATTTGTTCACCCAACATGCTATTTATCTTATGGGAGAGACACCTCTAGTGAACTGTGGATCCCGGTCCTATTGTTTACATCGATACAATCTACTGCAATACTTGTTCTACTGTTTTCTGCAAACAATCATCATCCACACTATACATCTAATCCTTTGTTACAGCAAGCCGGTGAGATTGACAACCTCACTGTTTCGTTGGGGCAAAGTACTTTGGTTGTGTTGTGCAGGTTCCACGTTGGCGCCAGAATCCCTGGTGTTGCACCGCACTACATCTCGCCGCCATCAACCTTCACGTGCTTCTTGACTCCTACTGGTTCGATAACCTTGGTTTCTTACTGAGGGAAAACTTGCTGCTGTGCGCATCACACCTTCCTCTTGGGGTTCCCAACGGACGCGTGTTGTACGCGTATCAAGCTCTTTTTCTGGCGCCGTTGCCGGGGAGATCAAGACACGCTGCAAGGGGAGTCTCCACAATCCAATCTCTTTACTTTGTTTTTGTCTTGCTTTATTTTATTTACTACTTTGTTTGCTGCACTAAATCAAAATACAAAAAAATTAGTTGCTAGTTTTACTTTATTTGCTATCTTGTTTGCTATATCAAAAACACACAAAAAAAAATTAGTAGTTGCTAGCTTTTACCTTATTTACTGTCTTGCACTCTATATCAAAAACACACAAAAAATTAGTTACTTGCATTTGCTTTACTTATTTCATCATGTTTCCTTTTAATTTTACTGCAAAAGATATACATGTGGGACAAGGGTCTATAATTGGAAGAGATAATATAGAAGAATTCTTCACCCATGTTAGTATGCAAGAAGACCTTAAAGATATACCCGTTGCAAAAGCTGTCCCTACTTATGAAGATGCCTCTGTTTGTTTGGTACGCATGATGGAAGCTAGATTTATTAGTCTCAACCCCATGATACAACACATGTTTCTTACACTTTCTGATATGGAGAGGGGAGAGAAGAGAGATTTTATTTTAAAAGTCCTAGTGCGAGAGTTTGAGGATATAGCTAAAGAAGCTAGAAAAGTTTTTAGTAAGCATGATAGGCTTGGTAAGATCACCGATTTTAAAAGAACACTTGAAAAGATGGATATGGATAGAATTAAGTACACTAATAATGTTAATGGTGGTGGGGAGATTAAAGCACCAATACCATGCAAGCTCCTAGCAATGTATGAAGCTCTAGAAAATAATTATGCTTGGCTTGTCCCTGAAAATTTGTTTGATGAGAGTAGCAAGCCCAAGACCAATGAAAAGGGAGCCGCTGAAACTTATGTATCCAAAATACAATGCATGGTTGAGAAAACTCCAAACCCTGCTGTAGATGCTTCATCTCTTGATAACACTTGATATACACTTTCTGCGCCTAGCTGAAAGGCGTTAAAAAAAAGCGCTTATGGGAGATAACCCATGTTTTTACTACAGTACCTTTATTTTGTTTTTGAGTCTTGGAAGTTGTTACTACTGTAGCAACCTCTCCTTATCTTAGTTTTGTGCATTGTTGTGCCAAGTAAAGTCGTTGATAGTAAGGTTCATACTAGATTTGGATTACTGCGCAGAAACAGATTTCTCTGCTGTCACGAATTTGGGTCTAATTCTCTGTAGGTAACTCAGAAAATTAAGCCAATTTACGTGAGTGATCCTTAGATTGATCCTTAGATATGTACGCAACTTTCATTCAATTTGAGCATTTTCATTTGAGCAAGTCTGGTGCCACTTAAAAATTCGTCTTTACGAACTGTTCTGTTTTGACAGATTCTGCCTTTTATTTCGCATTGCCTGTTTTGCTATGCTTGATGGATTTCTTTGTTCCATTAACTTTCAGTAGCTTTGTGCAATGTCCAGAAGTGTTAAGAATGATTATGTCACCTCTGAACATGTAAATTTTAATTGTGCACTAACCCTCTAATGAGTTGTTTTGAGTCTGGTGTGGAGGAAGTTTTCAAGGATCAAGAGAGGGAGATGATACAATATGATCAAGAAGAGTGAAAGCTCTAAGCTTGGGGATGCCCCGGTGGTTCACCCCTGAATATTTCAAGAAGACTCAAGCGTCTAAGCTTGGGGATGCCCAAGGCATCCCCTTCTTCATCGACAATATTATCAGGTTCCTCCCCTGAAACTATATTTTTATTCCGTCACATCTTATGTGCTTTGCTTGGAGCGTCTGTTTGTTTTGTTTTTGTTTTTGTTTGAATAAAATGGATCCTAGCATTCATTGTGTGGGAGAGAGACACGCTCCGCTGTTGCATATGGACAAATATGTCCTTAGGCTTTACTCATAGTATTCATGGCAAAAGTTTCTTCTTCGTTAAATTGTTATATGGTTGGAATTGGAAAATGATACATGTAGTAATTGCTATAATGTCTTGGATAATGTGATACTTGGCAATTGTTGTGCTCATGTTTAAGCTCTTGCATCATATACTTTGCACCTATTAATGAAGAAATACATAGAGCTTGCTAAAATTTGGTTTGCATAATTGGTCTCTCTAAGGTCTAGATAATTTCTAGTATTGAGTTTGAACAACAAGGAAGACGGTGTAGAGTCTTATAATGTTTACAATATGTCTTTTATGTGAGTTTTGCTGCACCGGTTCATCCTTGTGTTTGTTTCAAATAACCTTGCTAGCCTAAACCTTGTATCGAGAGGGAATACTTCTCATGCATCCAAATTCCTTGAGCCAACCACTATGCCATTTGTGTCCACCATACCTACCTACTACATGGTATTTATCCGCCATTCCAAAGTAAATTGCTTGAGTGCTACCTTTAAAATTTCTATTCTTCACCTTTACAATATATAGCTCATGGGACAAATAGCCTAAAAACTATTGTGGTATTGAATATGTACTTATGCACTTTATCTCTTATTAAGTTGCTTGTTGTACGATAACCATGTTCCTGGGGACGCCATCAACTATTCTTTGTTGAATATCATGTGAGTTGCTATGCATGTTCGTCTTGTCTGAAGTAAGGGCAGTTTTCACAATCAAATGGTTTGAGTATGCATACTGTTAGAGAAGAACATTGGGCCGCTAACTAAAGCCATGATCCATGGTGGAAGTTTCAGTTTTGGACAAATATCCTCAATCTCATATGAGAAAATTAATTGTTGTTAAATGCTTATGCATTAAAGAGGAGTCCATTATCTGTTGTCTATGTTGTCCCGGTATGGATGTCTAAGTTGAGAATAATCAAAAGCGAGAAATCCAATGCGAGCTTTCTCCTTAGACCTTTGTACAGAGCGACATAGAGGTACCCCTTTGTGACACTTGGTTGAAACATATGCTATGCAATGATAATCCGTGTTAATCCAAGCTAATTAGGACAAGGTGCGGGCACTATTAGTATACTATGCATGAGGCTTGCAACTTGTAGGATATAATCTACATAACACATATGCTTTATTACTACCGTTGACAAAATTGTTTCTTGTTTTCAAAACCAAAGCTCTAGCACAAATATAGCAATCAATGCTTCCCTCTGCGAAGGACCTTTCTTTTACTTTTATGTTGAGTCAGTTCACCTATCTCTCCCCACCTCAAGAAGCAAACACTTGTGTGAACTGTGCATTGATTCCTACATACTTGCATATTGCTTTTGTTATATTACTTTACATTGACAATATCCATGTGATAAACATGTTACAAGTTGAAAGCAACCGCTGAAACTTAATCTTCCTTTGTGTTGCTTCAATACCTTTACTTTGAATTATTGCTTTATGAGTTAACTCTTATGCAAGACTTATTGATGCTTGTCTTGAAGTACTATTCATGAAAAGTCTTTGCTTTATGATTCAATTGTTTACTCATGTCATTTACATTGTTTGATCGCTGCATTCATTACATATGCTTACAATAGTATGATCAAGGTTTTGATGGCATGTCACTCCAGAAATTATCTTTGTTATCGTTTACCTGCTCGGGACGAGCAGGAACTAAGCTTGGGGATGCTGATACGTCTCCGACGTATCGATAATTTCTTATGTTCCATGCCACATTATTGATGATACCTACATGTTTTATGCATACTTTATGTCATATTTATGCATTTTCCGGCACTAACCTATTAACGAGATGCCGAAGAGCCGATTCGTTGTTTTCTGCTGTTTTTGGTTTCAGAAATCCTAGTAAGGAAATATTCTCGGAATTGGACGAAATCAACGCCCAGGGGCCTATTTTGCCACGAAGCTTCCAGAAGACCGGAGGACTTACGAAGTGGGGCCACGAGGTGACGACACAATAGGTCGACGCGGCCCAAGCCCTAGCCGCGCCGGCCTACTGTGTGGGCCCCTCGTGACGCCCTTTGACCTGCCCTTCCGCCTACTTAAAGCTTCCGTCGCGAAACCCCCAGTACCGAGAGCCACGATACGGAAAACCTTCCAGAGACGCCGCCGCCGCCAATCCCATCTCGGGGGATTCAGGAGATCGCCTCCGGCACCCTCGCCGAGAGGGGAATCATCTCCCGGAGGACTCTTCACCGCCATGGTCGCCTCCGGAGTGATGAGTGAGTAGTTCACCCCTGGACTATGGGTCCATAGCAGTAGCTAGATGGTTGTCTTCTCCTTATGTGCTTCATTGTCGGGTCTTGTGAGCTGCCTAACATGATCAAGATCATCTATCTTTAATGCTATATGTTGTGTTTGTTGGGATCCGATGGATAGAGAATACTATGTTATGTTGATTATCAATCTATTACCTATGTGTTGTTTATGATCTTGCATGCTCTCCGTTATTAGTAGAGGCTCGGCCAAGTTTTTACTCTTAACTCCAAGAGGGAGTATTTATGCTCGATAGTGGGTTCATGCCTCCATTAAATGCGGGACGATGTGACAGAAAGTTCTAAGGTTGTGGATGTCTTGTTGCCACTAGGGATAAAACATTGATGCTATGTCCGAGGATGTAGTTATTGATTACATTACGCACCATACTTAATGCAATTGTCTGTTGTTTTCAACTTAATACTCGGAAGGGGTTCGGATGATAACTCGAAGGTGGACTTTTTAGGCATAGATGCATGTCTGGATAGCGGTCTATGTACTTTGTCGTAATGCCCAATTGAATCTCACAATATTCATCATATCATGTATGTGCATTGTCATGCCCTCTTTATTTGTCAATTGCCCAACCGTAATTTGTTCACCC
>NC_061512.1:61647005-61720705 GCF_022539505.1 Lolium rigidum | reverse complement strand
ACTAGTACGGTCTCACAATTTTTTATCATTATACTTGGACGGTGGCCAAATTCAAAATCTCATAGCGGCAAAACTTCCCGCCCACAAAATACAAAAATTTCACACGCTTCCAAATTCCCATTCTACCCCTGTGGAGATGGCAGCAAAGTCGGTTGGTGGGGGGTCTGCCCGTCATTTTTGAATCACCACCTCCCTAGCCGGAAACCCTCCCAAAAAAAAATCATTTCCCTCAGACCACCCACCGGAACTTCCCAAGTCCCTCTCTCCCACCTCCACGACCACCGCACGGAACATCCCCGCCGGACTTCCACGGCCTACCCGAGCCCTCGCGATCCTCGTCATCCGGCTGCTGCCGGAGCCGCTTCATCGACGCCGTCATCAACCGGACCGGATCATCCCCGCCGTACCTCGAAACCATATGCTCATCCGGCAGTCTACCGCGGTCGCTTCAGCTGCGGTATCGTCCACCCCACCGGAGTCGCTTCGCCGGATCAGTCGTCCACCGCATCGTATCTTGCTCACCGACACCGGCGTGCATGAACCGGATCTGCTTCACCGGCGCCGTGCATGATCTAAACTCTTCTACTATCGCTTTTCTATTGCTTGCCTGCAAGTTCTTGTTTAATCTTGGGGGAACTTGTTTGTGCTAACGACGCGCCGTTACTTTTTGCGGATGAGATGAGTAACCATGAAGTGTAATGGCCGTCTCTCCAACCCCAAGTAGCACATGTAGCGTACTTCATCACCGGATCTATCAACCCCGGGAAGATCTGTTGTGACTCCCACGGAGTGCTTCTCCTAATGTAAGTCCCTTGTTTTAGCGCCATGTTACGGGTTCGGATGCTTGTTTGTCCGAAGCTCTTTTAGTTCATTCCTAGCTATGACCGTAATACATTGCTATTTTCTACTTCATTGCTAACTTTAAGCGATTGAACATTTTGGTTTGCATTCCCTGCTTTCGTAGATGTAGCCATCATAACTTCTATCTTGCGCGATCGTTGTTACAAAAATTATAGGTATTATAGTAACATCCTGCTATTATTTAGTTCATGGCCAATTTTAAGTAATTGCACATGTTGGTTCGCATTCCCTGCTCTATAGCTTTTGGCATCGTAACTTCTATATTTGGTTTACATTCCCTGCTCTGTAGATCTAGCCATCATAACTTTATCTTGCTCAATCGTTGTTACAAAAATTATGGCCTGCTACTATGTTGTTTGTGCCAATTTTTTACTCCATGAACATGTTGGCTTGCATTCCCTGTACTACAGGTGATGCCATTGTTTTGTATCTAGTTCATTGTAAGCTAACAAAGTAAGGACTTAGTTTGGCATGCTATCACTCTGCTATCTAGTCTGTAGTACAAATAAACTTGTCATACTACTAGATAATAATTTTGCGTGCCATCTTGTTCTTCAAAAGCTGCATTATTGACTTGTTTCTCTGACTTGGCATGACGCTCACATATGGAAAAGCTGAACATATTGGTTTGCATTCCCTCTTATACAAGTTCACAGGTGATCCCACTATATTACGTATCTGGTCCATCCTAAGCTCCGGCATTAACTATCCTCTATGTGTTGCTCATTACAAGTTTATATCCCGAAACATCTTGATTTGCATCCCCTTCACTATAAGTTCGGGAGTATTATTTAGTTCACGGCCAAAATGAAGTAATTGCACTTGGCACATGTTGGTTCACATTCCCTCCTCTTTAGCTTTTGCCATCGTAACTTCTATTTTTGGTTTACATTCCCTGCTCCGTAGATGTAGCCATCATAACTTCATCTTGCTCGGTCGTTGTTACAAAATTTATAGCTCTGCTACTATGTTGTTCATGCCATTTTTGTACTCCCTGAACATGTTGGTTTGCATGGGACTCGACGGTAGTAAGTCTCGTTGTTTCATTCTAACATGCTCGTTATATTGGTTGTTGGTATGCGGCATGCACTCTTTGTTTGCTTATTGTGTGCATTACAATGATCTTGTTATAACGACGAAATGATGAGTTCCAAATTCTTTGGCAAACAATATTGCGGTGTCTTTGCGTTTCCATTGTTCTTTGTCTTAACTTGTAATGTCTTTGTTTCGAGATATAGGTGCTTGCATGGACAACTTAAAAGATTGCCGGATCGCTTCATTGTATTGCTAGGTTTAATTACCATTCAATTTCTCCGGGTTACGTAATATTTTTTCAAAGCCTTGCAGCTGATGTAATATTTAGTTAGTTTTTCTAGTTCTTTCGCGCATTTTTTTTTTCGTGCTTGTCGTAAGTGAGGCTATCCGACAGCAAATCAATGCTTTGCGTAAATATTCTCGAGTATCTAAATCACGAATTCCCATCCCTTAAACGGCCCAATTAAGCGAAATCACAAACGTGCTTGGCCCGCAAAATCCTAAAGCGCCTTTTACGCGGCATATAAACGACAACTAAACGGGTGGCCCACTTACTTATGGGCCAGCCCACTTGATTAGCTGTGGACCCCACACTTTTATTGGGCCGGCCCACTTGCTTTAAGGTGGACCCCACCCACTCCTGGGCCGGCCCACCAACTAGTTGGGCCAGCCCAATTGCTTTTGTGGTGGTCCCCACGTACTAAACGAGCCGGCCCTTTAAGACGAATGTGGGACCCACACTGTGTTTTGGCCCGGCCCACTAGCTTTGTTGGGCCGGCCCACTTGCTCTATGGTGGACCCCACATACTAAATGGGCCGGCCCTTTTACGAGAAAGTGGGACCCACTGTGTTTTTGGCCGGCCCACAAGCGTGTTGGGCGGCCCACTTGCTATACGGTGGACCCCGCATACTAAATGGGCCGGCCGTTTAGCAGGAAAGTGGGACCCACCGGCGTTTTGGCCGGCCCACTATCTTGTTGGGCCGGCCCACTTGCTATATGGTGGACCCCACATACTAAATGGGCGGCCCTTTAGCGGGAAGTGGGACCCACCGGACTTTTTGGCCGGCCCACTATCTTGTTGGGCGGCCCACTCGCTCTATGGTGGACCCCACATGCTAAATGGGCCATCCTGTAACGGGAAAGTGGGACCCACTCGTGTTTTGGCCGGCCCACCATCTTGTTGGGCCGGCCCACTTGCTATATGGTGGACCCCACATACTAAATGGGCTGGCCTTTTAACAGGAAAGTGGGACCCACATGCTAATTGGGCCGGCCCACTAACTTCTTGGGCCGGCCCCGTTGCTTTAATGTGGACCCCACTTTGTAAATGGGCGGCCGGTACCGAGAAAGTGGGTCCCACATGTCTTGTGGGCCGGCCCTTTTGCTGTTGACCGGTCAATCGAGTGCATTCGACCGTCCCACATGCTTAGTGGGCCGGCCCATTAAAGTTTTGACCGAGTCAACCTTAGAGGTTAGGCCGGCCCACGTAACTAATGGACCAGCCCGACTATATAGTTGACCGGTCAAACTATGTAAGCTGGCCGGCCCGCAAACTTATTGGGCCGGCCCGCTTAAGACGTGGCGAGGCCTCGTGTGGGCCTACCATCTACCACGGGGTTTCAGCCGGTTAACGCCGTTAGCCGCCGGTTAACGGCGTACGCCACGTGTCACTTTGCATGACGTCGGCGATCAACGGGCTCCCGGAAACACTTGGGCAACGGTCCGATTTTCCGTGGCGGAAGGGCGCCCAAGCGCGACGGACCGAAAAAATCGTCGTAGGACTTTGCCTGACACAGTTTCCACAACAGAACCCATATCGTCGGGTTAGGCCCATAGGCGACGAAAAATACCCCTTAGCGGACGATTTTGAGACGTTGTCTATCAGAACTTTTCTTGTAGTGCATGTTTCACTCTACAATGCTATAATATATGTTCAAGTTTATGAGTTTTTGCATGATTTTTTGGTTGAATTTCTGGGCAAACCTAACAAATCCACATGACCCGGTCCCTGGCCCGGTCAACCGGCCTCTCAACCGGCCAGTCCGGCGCGTGGCCCGGTCGACCGGATGGCTGACCGGCCCGCCCGGTCTCTCGTCCGGTTTGACCGGCCCATACGCCGGATTGCCCAGTTTTTCGCACAATTTCATCAAAACACTTGAATATATACTATTCTTTTGGCCTCCCTATTTACTGATGACATGTACACTTACCCCACTGCTATCCTCGCTCTATTTGCTCATTCACAGATGATTGGAGTGGTGATGACCGTGGAAATCTTGCCAAGCGAGGAAGGCCTACGGTGCCTCCAGGACGTCGTTCTAGCGGCCGCGTGCCCTCTAAAGCACCTCAGACTACTGGCACTGGCAGCTCCACTCAGGGAAGAACCAAGACAGTTGCCACTAAGAGAAAAGACAAACAGGCAGCCCAGGATGATGAAGAGGATGATGAAGAGGATGATGATGATGATGGTGATGGCAGCTCTCCACCCGCCGGGACCGAGTTCTATTGATGGGAGCGCTAGCATCCCTACTTTTTCTTTGCCTTTTTGGTGTTCCGATGCCAAAGGGGGAGAAGAGAGTAGAGTCTAGGATCACGGGGTTCCTTGGTTGCACAAGCCATGCTTGACATTTTTTTATTTGCTTCTTATTTGGCTTGTGCTTATTTGGTTGTTTCTTCATTCCAAGAACTATTTGCTACTTTAAGTAATTCATGTATGGTCATGTACTTATATGCTTAAATCTCTATGTTGAGATGACTATGTACTATGCTTATATATCTTTATATTCACATGTCCATACCATGCTTGTTTCCTAAAGATATTGGGGGAGCTTCTCATATTCCACAAATGGTGCACTTTGCATTCAAACGCAAATTCTCCAAGTGCACACATTATGGGGGAGCTGTCTCAATATCTTATATGGAATCAAGGTTTAAGGCTTATCATAATATCTATATGTGACTCTAGCTCGGTTTGTCATCGTATACCAAAAAGGGGGAGATTGTAAGGGCATTTTACCCTTATCCATTATTTTGGTAACTATGACACCGTGCTAGAGTATTTGGACTAATACATGTCTACAAGATGATTCCCAGGTATTAGCCAAAGAGGTATAATGGTGTATCAATGGAACAAGAAGGCAATGGGATACCCCCCCCCCCCCACTTCGATGAAAAATCAACAAAGGATTTCAGTGTTTGGCCGGTCCCTGGCCCGGTCAGACCGGCCCTGGCACCGGCCAGTCCGGCGCCGACCGGCCCTAGCGCTTGAGCCAACCGGACAAAGTCTAGTGAGGGTGGGAGCGCACCCGGTCAGTGTCCGGTCGCCAGCCCGGTTTGGACCGGCCAATCCGGTCCCTAGCCCGGTCGGACCGGGTTTCGGACCGGGCGCCCCGGCGTCCAACCGGCCTCCGCGTTGAGCCAACCGGGCGTAGTCCAGTACGCCTCCGAAGCCCGGCCGGTCGAGACCCGGTCCCAGCTCCGGTTGAAACCGGCCGATCCGGTCGCTGGCCTGGTCTGACCGGCCCGTGCGCCGGCCTGTCCGGTGCCAAATCCGGTTGACCGGGTTTCTCGAGGAATCTGCTGACGTGGCAAGTGAGCAACGGCCAGAATTCAAGAAACACAATAAATACCCCTTCTCCTACCTCTGAAGGGGTAGGCACTACACTACAAGCTGTTCTTGAGCTCTCTCTCTCATACTCCATTGCTAGAAACACCAAAAGCCTTAGATCTCCCTCCTCCTCCACTCAAACTCAAATCCCTCCGGGAAACGATAGAGGAGGACCCAATCTACTGTTCTACCAAGCCAAATCTCATTCCCCCTTGTATTCATCAAGAAGCTTGCTCTCTAGGGTTCCTTGGAAACCCTAGGTGGGCAAGAGTGGTCCGGAAGCATCCAGGCTGTGGATTTGCTCCTGACAAGATTGTGAAGGTTTGGAAGCTACCTCAAAGTCTACCACAAGTGAGAGAGCTATTCCTTCGTGGGATAGGCTCCGGAGAATAGGGTGAGCCTTCGTGGCGTGGGGAGTCCTTCGTGGGACCTCCACCCCTCCAAACGTGATGTCCCTTCTTGCAAAGGAAGGGAACACGGGAATACATCCTCGTCTCTGCGTGCTATCGGTTATCTCTAACCAAACTCCTTACTTGTGATATAACTGCCTGTGAGAGCCTTCGTGCTTGAGTTACTTGTATCCTCATATAGGTTGTTTCACCTAGTTTGCATTAGGCTCATCTTTATATTCCGCAAAGCCTAATATTGCAAAGAAAGAATTAAAATCTGTAGAAACCTATTCACCCCCCTCTAGGTTTACCATCTCTGAACTTTCAAACAATCTTCCAACGACAAGAGTGGACTTGGATTTATCTCCAACAACAATAAGAAGTCCAAGAGCTACAAGAACAAGAAGGGCCAAGTACAAGTTAAATATCTATCCAAAATTACTTACTTCAAGTGCAAAATTGAAGGGAATCATGTTAGGCATTGCCCATTGAATAAGAAGCCTCTTAGTGAGAAGCAAGAAGGTAACAAGCCTCAAGTTCAAGGCCATGCTCAACCTCGAGTTGAGAAAGGTCACTTCCCAAGAAGGATCAAGCTAATGCTCCCATTATGGAGAAATCAAGTGAAAAGAACGAGAAGAACTTGCTACAAATGCCATGAGAAGAGCCATGATACATTCGATCCGGATTACGAATTGTAGTATGATGAGCTTTTTCCTAGAATACCTAGGTTAAATCGAACCTTGGGAGGCACTGCTAAATTGTGTGAAGGAAACGTCTACAAGACTTGCTAGTGTACTATCTTCAGTTTACCGGACCTATCTAGTTTACTTTTAAGGGGGTTGTGTTCAATGATGGAAATAGGTCACGATTAAGGTTTTACCTGTAGCTATGCATGCATATAATTGAAGCACATATATGTAACAAATAAAATAGAGATAAGAGATTTGTGAGTAGCACATCCGTAAAATAGAGATAAGAGACGTTAGTGGGCCATCCACACACACATGTTGGTATTCCGTGTGACACGTGTCGACATGCCAATGGGCACGCTCGTGGCACGTGTCAGCCTTCGAATGCAATTCTACATGGACACGTGGTAGGAGAAGGTTGGTCCGGAGTTGTCAGCTAGACGACAATGATGACATCATGCGACGGGACTGACAGGCCAATCATTGAACTGACATAATGCCTCTAAGGATCCGACCGGGGGACAACAATCCGCGACGGCCAAAGGCGTCACAGCGGAGCGGGCCGGGTGGGCTATGGGCTAGCACAAAGTCGTCACGGATCCATGACGAGAAAATCTAACTGTCAGTCTGGCCATCTGTGACGCGAGGTCCACCACGGTCCTGCAAACCGTCAGCAACATATGTCCATGACGGATTTTGCCTTTCGCTGACGAACTAAAATCATTATAGAAGACCCATATGTTACTAGTGATGGATGCCGATGCCAAGACTATGGTCTTAGATACCGAAGCCAAGATCATGTTCGAGGAGAATCGGATCCTGCTAACGGACTTGGCCACCATCACTGATCCCGTGCAAAGGGGTTGGATCGAGAAGAAGAAAAAGATGATCCTTGCTCGCGATGATTGAAGGGCTTGGTCATAGATGATTGATTTTGGGTGAAAGTAGCCACCTTTTGGGTGAAACTTGCCACTTTTTTGTGTGTGAAGAAACTTGCCACTTTTTATTTATATTGTAAGATCGATATTGTCTAACTTTGTACATTCCGGAGAAACTTGCAAGTATTTGGCGCTGTCTAGAGGGCAAAGGCATTTGTTTGCCACATATTGTGCATGTCAATTGCTATACTTTTGTGTTGCAATTTCAAATGGATTTGGCTAACTGCCAAGGTCTTCAAATTCAGTAGTAGACCGAATGTGTCACGCCGTTGGATGCGCTGTCCAGGCAAACCGGACCGCGAGATAGATGTTGTCCGCAGGCCGACCTAAATGGAGGGAAACTGACCTTTTAAGTTGGCCCGGTGGACATGCCCTAAATCTAACCTCGTCGTGCAACCAACCTGAGAGCATCTCTAACAGAGCCCGTAAATCCCGCCGGAACTGAACTTTTCCGGCGGATTTACGGGTTCAGGCCGAATATGTCGCAGAATGGAGCCCGAAAACATGGACCGGCCTGTAAAAGAAGTTCAGGGGCCCGAGAAACTCCCCACACGCCCGCTTTCTTTCGTGAGCTAGCTATGTTTGCTTCTTCCTCTTTTCCTCTCTGTTCCGGATGTCAATCCAATCTCTGATTCAAGTCCATAACTTCCTTTATTAAAAGGGTTCGCGGAGGGGAGTTCGGTTCGCAAACCCTACTCCCCTCCGCCGTTCCTCTCCCTCCGCTGCCGCCAAGCACCATTTCCGGCGAGCAATCCAACTCGCCCCACGCAGCAATCCAGTGCCCGCCGGTGCGCGATGGCGTCCCGTGGCGGCTCCGACGGCCGTGGCGCCGGATTGGGCGGCGGCGACTCGCCGCCGCGTCCGCCCGTGTCGACGCGGAGCGGCGCAAATGGAACCGGTCCGAGGGCGCGCGCAAGCGCAGTGCCTGCCGGTGGATGAACTGGGGGCTCACGCCCCAGGGAAGCTCGCAAGGTACAGCAACGCCGGCGAGGGCTCCTCGTCCGGCCAGTCAAGCCGCGCACCATGGCTCCCCGTCGCGGAGAGCAGCGAAGACGACCACCTCGTCCCCGCGCGGTCGTCGACCTTCACCGCCTGGGACTACATCCACGGTAGCGACGAGGAGGAGGCCGTCCTCGCGCAGACCAACATCGTCAGCGCGGCGGAGGCTCGCGCGCGCTTCCGCCGGGAGGAGGCAGACGCCGTCCGACATGTCCGTGAATACGAGGCGGCCCGCGTCCGCCGCGTCAAGCTCGAAATAGTCGAGCTTGACGCCGACGCGCGTGAAGATCGTCCACGACAGCGTCGGCGCTGTCTGCCGCCGACAAGTTACGCCACCACCGCCGCGCGCGTAGGTCACTAGATTGGCCGCATTTTGCTTTAGCTAACTAGCGCTCACCGGTGTACCAGTAATGTAGCTTCAATTTGTCAAACAATTTAAGTTTTGATGCTCAATCGAAGCATCAATTTCATGTGAACTATGATCATCGCCGCGCCATTTCAAATTCCGTTTTTGAGTTCCATTTTTACGGTTTCTAATCCACGCCACTACCAAAATCTAAAAAACTTACGTTTTCGGAGGACTAAAAATCACTTTTTCAATTTACACTTTTTCGGACACTGATGCTCTTAGGCCTCTGATCGATGACTCTCCGGCGACTCCACTGGTCGGCTGGCCTAGTGTGGAGACCCAAGTGCTAAAAAGCAAACGGCTGCCAGCTTGTCCGATCGAGCGCACGCGCCCTGGCCGTCAGATGAAGTTGATTGAGGCCCGATCGCGCACACGGCTCCGACAACTTTCTCCTGGAGGCCCCACCCCGACGGCCCGACCTCATCGAAAGAGAGCGCCCTCGTCTTCCTTCATGTTCCCCTTTTCTTCCCCCGATTGGGGAAGAGTGATTGTCCCCCAATCGAGTGGATCATGAGGTCCGCGGAGGAGGGACGAGAGGTGCCGGCGGCGTCCACGCGCCCAAGGTGAAGGGCTGCGACCATGGCCTTGGCGCGGCTGTGGGGAGGAGAGCACGGACAGAGCCGGTGCTCCAGAGGCGAAGGGCGGCGGTCATGGGAAGATGTGGTATGCGGGCAGGGGAGACCGCACGCCCGGAGAAGCGGCGGCCATGGAGACGGTGGGGGGGGGGGGGGGGCGCACGGCGCCCGCACTCCCAAGGTGTGGTCGGCGGCCATGACGTTGGAGCTGCAGCTGCCTGCGGCGGAGGGAGGAAGAGGAACGAGCAGCGCCGGTGGTCCATATGGCCCGGACCACAACGACATCGACGCTGGCGGCTGCAAGATGCAGTTGTGTGTCCCGGCCACACGTTCTGCAGATGGCTTAGACCACGACGACCTCAACGCCGACGGCCAGACATGCTCCTCGCGTCCGACGATTGCCCTCACCTGCTGATATATGCGGCCAGTGGAGTACTAGTTGAACAAGACGTGAGACTCCACGATGGATTTCTCTTTGGGTAGAGAAAACACAAACTCGGTGTGCAACAACTCATGGCTGTTCTTAATCGTTTTCAGATTTCTGCTTCGACCTCTGATGTGGTTGATATGGTACATGTAATTGGTATTATCACACATCTGTGTATATTGGTCTAGCAGATCATCTCTTACTCATAGGATCATTGGTTAAGCTCACATGGCGGTTCATCTCTGCATTCATTTTTTTTCTTGCTTATATGAGTACTAGATCTATTAAGTTTGTTTTCCTAGAACATACATGGATGTAGATTTTTGTTGTTGATTTTTACTGTTGAGTGTTCAATTATTGCAAAAAAGAAGTTGCTTATCCCATGAGGCAAGGTTCTTAAACACCAAATGTTTTGTTGTCGCAACCGCTGAAATTAGTTGCATCCATTTTCAAATTGGGTTGCGGATGAAATATATAGTTGAATTTTTGTCGCAACGGCTGCAATTTTGTCTCCTCCAGTTGCAACCTAGTGTGGGATGACTACAACTAAAACACCACCATTAAGGTGCCTTTCATGCAATAGTTGCAGGCGGAACTAGAATTAGTTGCAGGCAGAACTGACACTAGTTGTAGGGCATCATATAGGATGAGTTTGTAGTTTGATGGTATCCCTATGGATGAGTTCAGCCCGATAACATAGAACTAGATTAGTTGCATGCAGAAATGGCATTAGTTGCTGGCAGAACTGACACTAGTTGTAGGGTAAGATATAGGATGAGTTTGTAGTTTGAGGGTACCAAAGTTTCTTCATCGGACACCAAAGTTGCTTCATACGGCACCAAAATCGCTTTATTGTGTACCATAGTTGCTTCATCAGGCACCAAAGTTGCTTCATTGTGCACCACGGTTGCTTTGTCACGCACCTGAGCTGATTCTTCATGTGTCAGAGTTGCTTCATCGAGCACCAAAGTTGCTTCATCAGGCACAAAAGTTGCATTCATTGTGTACCACAGTTGCTTCATCGGGCACCACAGTTGCTTCATTGCGCACCAAAGTTGCTTCGTCGGGCACCAAAGTTGCATTTATTGTGTACCATAGTTGCTTCATGCACCAAAGTTGCTTCGTCGGGCACTGAAGTTACGATAGTTGCTTCATGCACCAAAGTTGCTTGTTCGTGTACAAAAGTTGCTTCATCGGGACCAAAGTTGATTCGGTAGGCACGAAAGTTGCTTCGTCATCCACCGATGTTGTGAAGTTGTGTACCGCCCACAGTTGCTCATTGTGTACCATAGTTGCTTCGTCGCGCACCAAAGTTGCTTGTTCATGTACCAAAGTTGTTTAATCGGGACGAAAGTTGCTTCGTAGCGCACCAAAGTTGCTTATTCATGTACCAAAATTGTTTAATCTGGACGAAAGTTGCTTCGTAGCGCACCAAAATTGCTTATTTGTAGTTGAGGGGTATTCCTATAGATGGGTTTATACCAAGAAAAGACAGAACTAGATTAGTTGCAGGCTGAACTTACATTAGTTGCTGGTAGAACTAATTGTAGTTGCAGACATCATATATGATGAGTTGTAGTTGATGGTTATTCCTAACACGAAACTAGATGAGTTGCATATTGAACTGGCATTAGTTGCTGGCAGAAGTGACTTTAGTTGCAGACATCATATGATGAGTTGCAGTTGAGGTATGGATTCAGGAGTTGTCCATTGTTGTCACGAAGTTGCATATCGTTGATGTTAAGTTGCCGTTTGTTGTTCCTTTTATATACTACAAAGTTGTTGACTGTTGTTGTAGCTTCTCGGAAACTAAGTTGCCAACAAAATGCAAAAAAACTAGTGTACGCAACTCTTATTACAAAGTTGCTTCGCCACAACACTAGAGTTGCTTCACCATAATAGTAGAGTTGCTTTTCGAAAAAATAGTTTGCCGAAAGATATACAAATGGGATCTAGTTTCGAAGAGCTCGTTGCGAGAGGCCCAACAGTGAAAACGGATCGCAATTTTGACGAACCGTTTATGAGTTATGCCTTTTTTTTATTTCTCCCCTCAAGGAATTAAAGTCAAGTTGTAAGCATGTGGAGTAATTGATTTCCTTAATTAAGGTGTTTGCTAGTTTGGACTAACCAGCCAACGTTTGCTGCCTAGTAGTTAATTAGTTGGGTGACCAAACTAACTGGATGGATGGACAGCCAAACCATGCACGCGTTCCATTCCATTTTCTTTTCTTTGAGAACACACGTATCACATTCACAGATGAAAGACATTGGACACGTACGCAATCCGAACGCACCAGAAGCACACACAACCGGCTGGATCTTATATAATATAAAACCGACTCCCCATTCCCGGCGGTACGAACCAGTTCATCACTCGTCACACTCCGTTGGACCTCATCACATTCCAATCCATCCACGATGCACAAGACGTCATCTCTGTCGGACCTGGGCTTCGACGCCGCCGGCGCCTCATCAGGCTTCTTCCGCCCGGTAGCCGACGACAGCACCCACTCCTCCAGCTCCGCCCCGCACCGCCGCCTCACCAAGGTCTCCGTCATCGGCGCGGGCAACGTGGGCATGGCCATCGCGCAGACGATCCTCACCCAGAACCTGGCCGACGAGATCGCGCTGGTCGACGCGCTCCCCGACAAGCTCCGCGGCGAGGCGCTCGACCTGCAGCACGCCGCCGCGTTCCTCCCGCGCGTCCGTATCGTCTCCGGCACCGACCACGCCGTCACCGCGTGCTCCGACCTCGTGGTCGTCACGGCCGGCGCGAGGCAGAACCCGGGGGAGGCCAGGCTGAGCCTGCTGCGGCGGAACGTGGAGCTGTTCCGGAAGATCGTGCCGCCCGTGGCCGAGCACTCCCCGGACGCGCTGCTGCTCGTGGTCTCCAACCCCGTGGACGTGCTGACGTATGTGGCCTGGAAGCTGTCCGGGTTCCCGGCCAGCAGGGTGATTGGGTCCGGGACGAACCTCGATTCGTCCAGGTTCAGGTTCCTCGTCGCCGAGCACCTCGACGTCAACGCGCAGGACGTCCAGGTAACATACATACTACTCGTACTACATCTGAATCCTGAATCCATCCGTGAATGCCATGTTTCCATGGCCATGCATGATCCGTCAGCTCTTGCTCGCCATCGAGCTCGTCGCTGGAGTGGAGTCAGTAGGGTGTTGCCATGCATGCTAGTCGTTGACTCATGCATGACTGGTCTCCCACTCTTCCGCATCCGACAGGGCAGTAGCTAGAGCTCCTGGTTCAGTAAATTTTGTAACACTGTAAAACATGAGTTAGGAGCCAGACGTCATGACCTGAGTGCGACGTCATCTCCTAATGTTCAGTGACGATGTCGCACTCAGGTGATGGGAAAGTCAACTTTTGAATTTTATTGGGTGAAACGAAATTCTGGGGTCAGTTCCATACTGTTTTGGACACTCGACTCCTGGTGTTTACCATAAATCATCAGATGACTCTAGTAGTCCCATTGTTTGCTGCTTCCTTCCTGAATGTTATCCTGCAAAATACAAAAGATGCTAACTTGTTTCAAAAAGAATATATGCAGTTGTATTATGAATTCAGCCTATGAGCACTTGTATACATAAATTTGTCAGATTACTTATATGCAACATAATCCACCACGAGTCCACGACGGTGCTTGGCCATCCCTTTCAAATTGAGGTCCATAGATATTTGGTTTATTATACACCGATAAGTATCTAGACATAAATCATCAATTTGCATAACGATTTCCTTCCTTGATACATATGCATTTTTGTAAGATCTGCCACTGCACAACTAATGATACTGATGTCCTTGCATGCTACACAAGAAGAACATTGTTCTCTGTTCCAGATAATTGACCAACCTTTTACTGTGGTTGGTTAAAAAAATCCTAGTTTGTACTGGAGTTCGGATTCCTGACTAGCTAACTAACCAAACAACAAATATGGTGCAGGCATACATGGTGGGGGAGCACGGCGACAGCTCGCTGGCGATCTGGTCGACCATTAGTGTCGCCGGGATGCCGGCTTTCAAGTCCCTGCGGGACAGCCACCATTCCTTCGACGAGGCGGCGCTGGAGGGCATCAGACGTGCCGTGGTGGGCGGCGCCTACGAGGTGATCGGACTGAAGGGATACACCTCCTGGGCCATCGGCTACTCCGTCGCCAGTTTGGCGGCCTCCCTCCTCCGTGACCAGCGCCGGGTGCACCCAGTCTCCGTCCTCGCCTCCGGCTTCCACGGCATCTCGGACGGTCATGATGTGTTCCTCAGCCTCCCCGCCCGGCTCGGCCGCGGCGGCGTCCTCGGCGTCGCCGAGATGGACCTCACCGAGGTCGAGGCCGCGCAGCTCCGGCGCTCCGCAAAGACGCTCTGGGAGAACTGCCAGCTCCTCGATCTCTGAGGAACCAAATTAATCTAGTGGTGCAATATTAAAGAAATTTCTACGAAATCTACTGCTATATATTGCTATTTCTGCTTCTGCCACACAAAATCTTGTACTTTTGAACAGCTTTGTTGGAGCTGAAGTAATACTGTAACCCTATCAAATAGATGAAATAAATCGTGATGCATGTCAGCCTTGGTAAATTTGGTTCGATTGTGTAGGTCCAAGCTTCTATTGAATCCAGTAAACAATCTAGAAGCTTCATTGCTAATTTAATCAGTAAGGGGTGAAGATGATTTTAGAACATCCATTCAATGGTTTGTGATCTAAAACCATGTTTTTACCCCTGGACTCTGCCTCCTAATTGGAGTAGATATTAATATTTCTGTTGCTTGCTGGCCAAACTATATGCCCTAACACATTTGCCAACAAGAGAACTAAAAGCATCTCCAGGTGCCCCAAAACTTTTTGGGGCGCGCTGAACATTTAATCGGTCCAGTCGCGCGCTTCAAAGGGCCTTTTCACCCGACGCGGCCCAATACGGTGTCCGACGCTTCGAGGCTGTTCCCGCTCCACATGGAATGCTGCGGGCGCTCCAGGCAGAACGCGGAAACGAGCCGCGAGTGGCGGGCCTGACCCGCCATTGGCACATGAAGGGAATTTAATGGAAATTTAATTAGACTCCCGCCACATCGCGCCTCTCCCGCCACATCGCACCCTCCCACCACTTCCCGCCACCAGCCACACATTTCTCTACCCTGCCAAAAAAATTCATTTACCCTCCTCCCACCGATTCATTCCTTCCTCCTGCCGCCGGTACTCTCTCCCTCCCGCCACCGCTATTCTCTCCCAGACATGGCGCCGGTAGTCCCCAAAAAACTGGCCAAAAACGACCACCAAGCCACCAGGCAAGGAGGCAGCGAAGAAGGACCGAAGGCGCCCTTCGTGAAGCGGCGGAAGGCACCGGCGGCGAAGGTGAAGCCGCAGATGTGGACCGAAGAACGTTGGCAGGAAGACTGCTTGCGGCCCAGGTTGTTTCGATAAGACGCACAACTTTCGTTTCAATCACTTCTTCATTTGAGGCAATCTTAAAGGAGCTATAGTGGAAGCCTTCCTATATTAATCCCTATGACTGTTAGCATGATCGGTTATTGCGGTGACCCAGCATACCACTGCATGGTGTAGTTCGCAAGTCGTTGACATAACACAAGTGAAACACCGTTCCACTAGTATTACATCCCTCAGAGTGGTACAACAGAAACATATGCGAGTCCAAGGCATGTCTATAGAAGTATACACGAACTGTTTACAGAAGATCAACACAGCCTCCTACTTTACATGGAGGTAAAACTGCAAATAAATCTCCAAAAGAATAACTCATAGACTAATTTATTACTAACTCTAGATATAGAGATACTAGGCTTGCTAGAGAACTAGGCTAGAACCCTAACTACTTAGGTACTAGGTTTAGGGAATAGGTTCCCTTCTACTTCTAGACTACGTTTCCACCATGGAATATGTATAGTTGCTGACTTCATCAACTTTGTTGTCTGACACCTGCCCTTGTATTGGTTGACTCCTCCGTCTTCGAACTTCACGGTCGCTTCTCCTTGGATACCTCCCAATCTAAGCAGGGGTTCAAGAGGGAACGAATGAGTACGAGCGTACTCAGCAAGTTCAATAATAGAAATATGTGTATCATGCACTAGCTATAGCCATAGACCAGAAAGTCGTAGGCAAAAGCAAGTTTTCGTAATCATTTCTTTAAAGGTTTATTTTATTATGAAAAACTATATCCGTCAGTCTTCACAGGTTGACCAGAACTTCATGGAGTTCCTTTCCTGCCGCGTTCGTAGTTCCTTCCCGAAACAGAGAGTGACAGATCACAATTCAATACACTCTGCACATGTTTCTTACTTTACCCATAAGAGAACTTATCCTTGTTTGTCAGCCGAGTCTAGAGCTCGTCCACACTTCCTTGGTGTGATGCTAGTTGTAAGAACCAATCAAATCACTGCCTTCTCCGCGACCCCGCATACCCACCCTTTTGTATTCAGAGGATCTTCGATCACTCGATCCCTGACCATGATACAATCCGTCATAGATGGGTAGAGCGCCCTTCATCCACGCGGATGGGGAGATTATGTCCATCCCAAACTACTGAGTGTTCACCAACACACAACCAGGCTCTATCAAGTCCGTTGATATGCGAAAGGAAGAAGATACAACTGACTTCTCTAGATCCATTATAGATCTTATGATTAACACGTAATGTACGGCGCTAGAATCACTGGACGACATTTGTTGTTAATCCTATGTGAATACTTCCTAGTTGCAATGGAACCTCCACCGTCATCTCAAACCATGGTTCCATTGCCCACCACATAGTCATATTCATAATTGTAAAGTGATCTTTTGATTTTCAATGCAGGAGTGATAATTATAGTACTTTGCATACAATTTGATAAAAATAATCAAATGGCATGAGCAAGTGATGAACTTGCCTTTCTTGACTGCAAGATTATGCAGGCAAGAGCTTCGAGATGATATAACTCCAAATTCTGACATACTGATGACCCACAAGTATAGGGGATCGCAACAGTCTTCGAGGGAAGTAAAACCCAATTTATTGATTCGACACAAGGGGAGACAAAGAATACTTGTAAGCCTTAACAGCAGAGTTGTCAATTCAGCTGCACTGGAAACAGACTTGCTCGCAAGAGTTTATCGAGTAGTAACAGTTTTATAGCGATAGCAGTAGTGAAATAACAAGCAGCGAGTAACAAAGACAGCGAGTAGTGATTATAGTAAACGACAGGATTAAAATACGTAGGCACGGGGATGGATGAACGGGCGTTGCATGGATGAGAGAAACTCATGTAACAATCAAAGCAGGGCATTTGCAGATAATAATAAAACGGTATCCAAGTACTAATCAATCAATAGGCATGTGTTCCATATATAGTCGTACGTGCTCGCAATGAGAAACTTGCACAGCATCTTTTGTCCTACCAGCCGGTGGCAGCCGGGCCTCTAGGGAATCTACTGGAAATTAAGGCACTCCTTTTAATAGAGCACCGGAGCAAAGCATTGACACTCCGTGAACACATGTGATCCTCATATCACCGCCATCCCCTTCGGTTGTCCCAATTTCCGTCACTTTGGGGCCTCGGGTTCCGGACAACAATACGTGTATACAACTTGCAGGTAAGATCATAAAGCAATGAATATCATAATGAATTGATAACATGTTCAGATATGAGATCATGGCACTCGGGTCCTAGTGACAAGAATTAAGCATAACAAGTTGCAACAATATCATAAAACTACCAATTACGGACACTAGGCACTATGCCCTAACAATCTTATGCTATTACATGATCAATCTCATCCAATCCCTACCATCCCCTTCAGCCTACAGCGGGGGAATTACTCACACATGGATGGGGGAAATATGGTTGGTCGATGGAGAGGCGTCGGTGGTGATGATGGCGGCGATCTCCTCCAATTCCCCGTCCCGGTGGAGTGCCAGAACGGAGTTTCTGGTCCCGAGACGGAGTTTCGCGACTGTGGCGGCGTACTGGATGGTTTCTGGCGATTTCTTCTAACCCCCCGTGCGTTTTTAGGTCGAAGGCAATAAGTAGTCCGAAGGAGGGCGTCGGGGGCCAGCCGAGGCGGCCACACAACAGGGCGGCGCGCCCCCCTCCTGGGCCACGCCGGCCTAGTGTGTGGGGCCCTCGGGCCCCCACCTGGCTTGCCCTTCTGGCTCCATCAATATTCTGGGAAAATAGGACCTTTCGCATAAATTCCGAGGATTTTCCTGAAAGTTGGATTTCGCACCAAAACCGGACACCGGAGCAATTCTCGAAAACAGCGTTAGTCCGTGTTAGTTGCATCCAAAATACACAAATTAGAGGCAAAACAATAGCAAAAGTGTTCGGGAAAGTAGATACGTTTTGGACGTATCAACTCCCCCAAGCTTAGCTTATTGCTTGTCCTCAAGCAATTCGAGTTGACAAGCTGAGTGCGATAAAAGAACTTTCACGAACACATTTGTTCATATGATGTAAACATTCTCATGATATGGCAAGTACTTAAGCAGTTCATAATAAGATACATGCAAATAAAATCATCTAATAGCTATGTCAATCATGGAAAAGGTACCAACAAACTAATAATGAGCATCATGAGTCATATCTATCAGCAGGATTGCAATGTTCATAGAATGATATGATAAAGTGGTATCTCGCTTGCCCGTAATTGTACAACAAAACATAAATGCTTGGGCACCTTTGAGGTTCATGAGAAGACTGGAAGTAGAGGTTATCAAAGATTAAAGCATCAAAGTTATACCACAATTAATCACATTTTGGGACAAGCATATTATACTAAGAATGACAGTTGTGCTCTCAAGAAAGTGGTCAAAGAAAGGATGGAGACTCAATGTAAAAGTAAAAGATTGACCCTTCGCAGAGGGAAGCAGGGATTAACATGTGCTAGAGCTTTTCATTTGTAAAACAGGAGTAAAATTATTTTGAGAGGTGTTTGTTGTTGTCAACGAATGATAATGGGTACTCTAACTACCTCGTCAACCAGACTTTCAAGAGCGGCTCCCATGAAGGACGTTATTTCTACCAGCAAGGTAAATCATCCCTCTTCTCTTTTGTTTACACACGTATTTTAGTTTCATTATGGATGACACTCCCCCAACCTTTGCTTACACAAGCCATGGCTAACCGAATCCTCGGGTGCCTTCCATCAATCACATACCATGGAGGAGTGTCTATTTGCAATTTAAGTTGCTTACTCGATAAATCGGGGCAAAACATGTGAAGAGAATTAGTAATGAAAGTTGATTAATTGGGGTTGGGAACCCCGTTGCCGACTCTTTTTGCAAAATTATTGGATAAGCGGATGTGCCACTAGTCCATTATGAAAGTCTGTCAGGAGTAAATGACAAGATTGAAAGATAAACACCACATATTTCCTCATGAGCTATGAAACATTAACACAAATTGAGAAGCATTTTGAAGGTTTAAAAGTAGCACATGGGAATTTACTTGGAATGGTTTGAAATGCCATGCATAGGTATTTATGGTGGACACTCTGGAATAACTTGGTTTTCATGTGTTTGGAAGCACGTGCAGCGTTCCCGCTCAGTACAAGTGAAGGCTAGCAATAGACTGGGAAGCGACAATCAAGAGAGCAATGAATCTGTCATAATCATGCTTGCGACAAAAATAAATTAACGGAGGCATAAAAGTGATACAAGAACTACGAGGTAAAGTAAATCATCGAGGCTTAATTGACATTTTGTTCAGTCATATGCATGCGTGAGCATGTGCTAAGTTGATTCAAGAGAATTATTCAGAGGAGGATACCACAATGTCATACCTATCTATGAATAAACCAATGCAAGCAAATATTTATGACATGCTACTCATATTAATAAATTGGAGCTAATCATGAGAGATCATGAACTACTAGACTTTCTTAAATGACATATACCTCACATGAACCAACTAAGCATGCTCACATGGATGAGTATATGTACAAAAATGAAAACAAATAGAGTTCATACCAGCCTCTCACCACAATCAGATCGTCGTATATCGTCATTATTGCCTTCTCACTTGTGTAGCTTGAATAATATGGAATGAAAACCACGCTCCAGCCACCGAAGACCATTGAACTCATAATGAAATTTACAAAACCAAAGAAGAACAACAAATATTTTTGGTGTTTTCGAATTTGGAAGCAAGAACAAAAGGAAACAAGCAAACAAAGCAAAATCTTTTTGGATTTTCTTATAGCAAACCAACGATAGCAAATAAAGCAAGATAAAATCAAGAAACCAAAGTAAACAAATGGTGAAGAGAAACAACAGAAATATTTTTGGTCTTTTTGTGTTTTAGGAAAGAAACAAAGTAAAAACAAGAAAATGAAAACTAAAAGAAACATAGAAAAGCAAGATGGCAGAAATCTGCCAAAACTTGACAGCAGTACAGTAATCGGTTTTTAAGAAATTCTTCCACTGCTCAGCTCGAAAAGTGTTCAACTAATAAAAGTTAGATAATAACCTGGGGAACATGCACAAAAATTGGCAGCTCAAAATAACGTTCTGGCTGTGCTCACAAATTTTTTTAGTAACAGTCCAGAATCTGTTTTCAGGCAGCACTTCCCCAAATATCATCTTCCTCTCATTAGAAAACCACTCAAAGAAACTAAACAAGTATATACAAGTATCCAGCAACCATAATATGCAAAGAATGAGTAATGCCGGTATACCTCCCCCCAAGCTTAGGCTTTTGGCCTAAGTGGAGATCAACCCCATGGTGCCCATGAAGTGGCACCTCCGTAGTACGACGAAGATGGATCATATTCCGGGTATGTGCTGGAAGAAGCACCCGGATACGTGACGGTGTAGTCGTAGGAGGGCTCGGCGTCCTCGGAGTCATGCTGCTGGTGGAAGCCTTGTATCTTCGATTGCTCATCCACCTCCTCCTTAGAGCGCGACCATGGTTTCCTGTCAATACTGAACAAACTGCGCTGCGGCAAAAGGATTTCCCTCTCTTCCCCGTCAGCAAACAACATTCTATAGACAATATTATCTAAACTAGAGTCAGCTGTAACAAATTGATGACTCTTCATAGCAGCAATATCAAGCCTTATAGGAGTTATTTTCACATCAGTAGGGTTAAGAGGAAGATCTAGATATGCTAAAATGTGCGATGCAATAATTCCTCCAAATATAGGCCCCTTGTTAGACAAGCGGCGAGCAACAAGAGCACCAAGATGATAAGGTGTGTCCCCAGTGAGTGCAGCAATTAAGAAAGCAAGATGATAGCTGGATATATTACTAGTGTTCTCCCTACCAAGAATGCTAGTAGCAATGTAATAAGAAAAATACTTAATGGCGGAGAGTTGAATGTTTTTTATCTTGCCACGCTGAATGGTGCGACAATCATCATTGGTGATTCCTCGATAGAGCTCCAGCAATTCCTTGGGGTTGTCCTCGATCTTCCTTGTTGTACCTACAGGGGCAATATCCAATGCAGCACAAAAATCTTCCAACTTCATAGTAATAGGTTTACCATAGATCTTGAATGCAACTGTCGGGCGAAAGTGCTTATTGTTGAACTTGAAGCTCTCCACCTAGATTTTAGTGAGCGTGTAGTATTGTTCACTCTCATCTCCCACATAGGTGGTTAAGCCTGCCTTACCGACGAGGGTCAAGAAATCATCCAACAACCCTGCATTACTCAAAAAGTCATAACATGGGAAGGATGAAGCATTAGGGACTCCATTGTCCTCTTCGGGTGCGAAGCTTGGTGCGATGAGGTCCTCATTATAGGATTGCCTGAATCGGGTGGATGACCTCGAGGGCCTCCCCGTGCTTGTTGTCTCTCTTTCAAACACTTATCCAAAGTTACAATTATCCATCTTCCTTTTCTGAAATTTTTCAACAAACATTATAAAATTTGATTTGGTGACATATAATTGAGGGAAACTACCATAGGAACTTGCTAGAGTACTAATCATGCATCAAAACTAGTTTCTACCACTTAGAACAAGCATGCAAACTCACTAAACTTGTTACCTACAGCAGAATAATATTCAAGATATACTCCACCAAACAAAATTCTACTTGGATAATAGGAGGAGTCACATACCGGAGAGCAAATGTGCCAAATTTCAGACAGAAATCTGGGCTGAGCAAAAAGATCGAGAAATCTTGAGCTCTTGAGCAGAAACGCGAGTGAGAGGAACCTGGTGCGAGTTTTTTCGGGAGAGAGAAGAAAGTGGGAGGAAGAGATGAAGTAGTGGGGCAAGGAGGGGCCCACACGCCAGGGTGGCGCGCCCCCCTCCTTGGCCGCGCCGGCCTGTGGGGTGCCACCCTGGGGTGCCCCACTGGTCATCCCCAGGTGTTCCCAGGTGCCTCGTTGAAAAATAGGACCAATGGTATAATTTTTGTGAATTTTTGAAAACTTTGAAAAATGCACATTTCTGGGTGTCAAAATTATTATTACTGGGCAGGAATTTTTTTGAAATCTCTAATTAACTAAAGAACTTTGCAAAAACAAAAGTGCTACAGCAAGTAGAACAAGTGGAGGAAGAAAGAGATGTTGTTTAGTTCCTCTATGCATATAAAATGAATTTGTTAACAAGGTTGATCAAGTCTTGCCACCAAATAAATTTTACATAGCATACGAAGAAATAAACCTCAAATCAATCATGTTATCTTGTATTGTATTGATATGGTTCCAATCACAAGAGTTTGATATTCTTCTTTAGGCTCATATATTGGACAATCAATAGTTCCCACTTTGATAGTTCTCACATTAGAAATTGTATTAACTCCACATGCTTTCTCAATCCTCTTGGGAAAATAAACGGTATGCTCCTTGTCATCGACATTGAAAGTAACTTTTCCTTTATTGCAATCAATAACAGCCCCTGCGGTGTTAAGAAAAGGTCTCCCAAGAATAATAGACATATTATCATCTTCAGGCATTTCCAACACAACAAAATCAGTTAATATCAAGCAGTTATTAGTAACTTGAACAGGAACATCCTCACATAAGTCAACATGAATAGCAGTAGATTTATCAGCCATTTGCAAAGATATATCAGTCGATATCAACTTATCTAAATAAAGTCTCTTATAAAGAGAGAAAGGCATAACACTAACACCCGCTCCCAAATCACATAGAGCAGTTCTAACATAATTATTCTTAATAGAACAAGGAATAGTCGGAATACCTGGGTCGCCAAGCTTCTTTGGAACCTTACCATTAAAAGAGTAATTAGCAAGCATAGTGGAAATCTCCTCATTAGGAATTTTCCTTTTGTTAGACACAATATCTTTCATATACTTTGAATAAGGAGGCAATTTAATAGCATCAGTCAAAGGTATTTGCGGGAATAAAGGTTTCATCCAATCACAAAATTTATTATAGTGTTCTTCTTCCTTTGATTTTAGTTTCTTAGCAGGAAAAGGCATTTGCTTTTGAACCCAAGGTTCCCTTTCACTACCATGTTTCTTAGCAATAAAATCTTCTTTAGTATACTTTTTATTTTTAGCATGCTTTTCGGGTTATTCTTCAACCTCTTCTTTATCGAAGCATCATTCTTATCATTATCTTTATCATGTTCATTACCACTTTCAGTTTCAAGCATCGAAATAGAAATACTATTAGGATCATTAACAGGCTCAGAGGATTCTACAACAGTTTTATGTTTATTTTTCTTTTTCTTAGATGGAGCGCTAGTTTCAGTTCGTTGAGAATCTTGTTCAACTCTCTTGGGATGCCCTTCAGGATATAGAGGATCCTGGGTTGAAACACCGCCTCTAGTTGTTACTTCATAAGCATGTTTTTCTTTAGAATTATCTTTTAACAAGTCATTTTGCACTTTAGTGAGTTGATCAATTTGAGTTTGAACCATTTGAAAATGTTTAACAAGCATCTTAACATCATTGGAGGTTCTCTCCACAATACCATGCAATTCACCAATAGCTCGAGAATTTTCCATTAAATGATTCTCTACTCTCATATTGAAATTACTTTGCTTAACAATATAATTATCAAACTCATCTAAGCATTGAGCGAGGAGGTTTTGAATATGGAATATCTTCTCTAGTAAAGCGTTCAAGAGAGTGTACCTCAATCATGGATGAAGGGGAGTGATCTTACATGAATCTTCTATGGGAGGTAAATTCTTCACGTCTTCGGATTTAATACCCTTCTCTTTAAGAGATTTCTTGGCTTCCCTCATATCTTCATCATTTAATTTAATCATACCCCTCTTCTTCAGTATTGGTGTCGGGGTTGGTTCAAGTGTAGACCAATCATCATGATTCCGGCCTATTCTCGCCAATAATTCTTCAGCGTCATCCGGAGTTCTTTTCCTGAAAACACAACCAGCACAACTATCCAGGTATGCCCTAGACTCAATGGTTAGTCCGCTATAAAATATATCAAGTAAATCATGCTTTTCCAAATCATGGTCGGGCCGAGCTCTAATAAGAGAGCAAAATCTAGCCCAAGCCTCAGGCAATTTCTCTCCATCTTCCTGATCAAAATTATAAATTCTCTGGAAAGCAATATGTTGAGCACTAGCAGGAAAGTATTTCCGGAAGAAAACATCAAGCAATTCTTTTGGACTATTAATAGAATCAGGTGGAAAATTATTATACCAAGTTTTAGCATCATCCTTTAATGAGAAAGGGAAAATTTTAGCAACGAAATAAGTACGCTTCTTAACATCATCAGAAAACAAGCTACTAAGAGTAGATAGCTCAATCATGTGTTGTACAACACTTTCTTTTTCAGTACCACAAAAAGGTGTTTTCTCAACAATAGATATATGAGATAGATCAAGAGAAAAATCATAATCCTTGTCCTTAATGTTTATAGGAGATGTGGCAAATTTAGGATCAGGAGACAATTTATATCTAACAGTATGTTGTGCAAGCAACTTTTTAATTTTTCTTGCATCAGTAGTAGCATTGCATTTATCAATAAAATCATCATCAAGTTCTACATAATCTTCATCAAGATCATCACTAGAGTATTCAACAGACTCAGGTGAATTAACGGGTGTAGCAGCATTTTCATTAGGAGTTTCAGCATTTTCAATTTGTCTAGACCTAGCAATTGTAGCATCTAGAAAAGATCCCAATGAACCACTATCATCAAGTACAGCAGAAGCATCATCAATATTATAAGAATTTTCAGATCTAGCAGAAGTACCAGCATGTGAAGCATGTGGTGGTGAAACAAGTTTATCAATCACAGATGGTGAATCAAGAGCAGCTGAGGTACTCAGAGTTGTACCTTTTCTTGTAGTGGGTGGTAATATGGCGACTTTAGGATCGCGAGGTTTACCCATGATGGAGAATTTGCAGCGATCAATATCAATCCAAGTGAACTTCCAAATAAAGCTATGCTCCCCGGCAACGGCGCCGAGAAAATAGTCTTGATGACCCACAAGTATAGGGGATCGTAACGAGTCTTCGAGGGAAGTAAAACCCAATTTATTGATTCGACACAAGGGAGACAAAGAATACTTGTAAGCCTTAACGACGGAGTTGTCAATTCAGCTGCACACTGGAAACAGACTTGCTCGCAAGAGTTTATCGAGTAGTAACAGTTTTATAGCAAGTAGCAGTAGTGAAATAACGAAGCACCGGAGTAACAAAGACAGCGGTAGTGATTATAGTAAACAACAGGATTAAAATACCGTAGGCACGGGGATGGATGAACGGGCGTTGCATGGATGAGAGAAACTCATGTAACAATCAAAGCGGGGCATTTGCGAGATAATAATAAAACGGTATCCAAGTACTAATCAATCAATAGGCATGTGTTCCATATATAGTCGTACGTGCTCGCAATGAGAAACTTGCACAACATCTTTTGTCCTACCAGCCGGTGGCAGTCGGGCCTCTAGGGAATCTACTGGAAATTAAGGCACTCCTTTTAATAGAGCACCGGAGCAAAGCATTAACACTCCGTGAACACATGTGATCCTCATATCACCGCCATCCCCTTTGGTTGTCCCAATTTCTGTCACTTTGGGGCCTCGGGTTCCGGACAACAATACGTGTATACAACTTGCAGGTAAGATCATAAAGCAATGAATATCATAATGAATTGATAACATGTTCAGATCTGAGATCATGGCACTCGGGCCCTAGTGACAAGCATTAAGCATAACAAGTTGCAACAATATCATAAAAGTACCAATTACGGACACTAGGCACTATGCCCTAACAATCTACGCTATTACATGACCAATCTCATCCAATCCCTACCATCCCCTTCAGCCTACAGCGGGGGAATTACTCACACATGGATGGGGGAAACATGGCTGGTCGATGGAGAGGCGTCGGTGGTGATGATGGCGGTGATCTCCTCCAATTCCCCATCCCGGCGGAGTGCCAGAACGGAGTTTCTGGTCCCGAGACGGAGTTTCGCGACGGTGGCGGCGTACTGGATGGTTTCTGGCGATTTCTTCTAACCTCCCGTGCGTTTTTAGGTCGAAGGCAATAAGTAGTCCGAAGGAGGGCGTCGGGGGCCAGCCGAGGCGGCCACACAACAGGGCGGCGCGCCCCCTCCCGGGCCGCGCCGGCCTAGTGTGTGGGGCCCTCGGGCCCCCACCGGCTTGCCCTTCCGGCTCCGTTAATATTCTGGGAAAATAGGACCTTTCGCATAAATTCCGAGGATTTTCCTGAAAGTTGGATTTCTGCACAAAAACGAGACACCAGAGCAATTCTGCTGAAAATAGCGTTAGTCCGTGTTAGTTGCATCCAAAATACACAAATTAGAGGCAAAACAATAGCAAAAGTGTTCGGGAAAGTAGATACATTTTGGACGTATCACATACCATCATTGTCTGGTAAGGACAATGTTTGAAGAACTTGCAAAGATGTTATAATGCATAAGTATAAAATGCAGTTGCTCTAAGCGTAAGCTAACCCTGATAATTTAGGATTGGGTGAGTTGTAAAGATTTCTTTAATGTGTGTTGCACTTTTAGAGTGGTTACTCAAACAAGGTTCTTAATAGGGTTTGGTTATCTTAGTGTCATGAACAAGTGGTATAATGCATCATTACAATCATACACACAAAGGAATAGTGGTTGCATAATATGTAAAGCGTAATTGCCAGTTTTATGTCCTATAGGGCATGGTTGATGATTACTTGTTATAACTTTTGAAGATCATGTTACAATAGAAATAATAAGTATTTCAAGTAAGAACTATTTGGTTATATGGTTTACTTGTTATTTACTTTAAAAGAATAACTTTTGAAGAACATGTTTCTTAATGAACAAGAACTATTACGAATAGGAATTATGTGTTTCTAGGGTTTACTAGGATTCCTAAATTAGTTCCTTGGATAAGTATTAAATGGATCGTAAACAAGAGGTTTCATAACATCTAGTAGTTACATGATTTAGTTAAGTGTTAGCATATAAAGTGAATTCCTTCTTAGTTTTGCTACTTTAGGGTTGATTTCAATGGTGTTGTATCAATGAATGGTGATCAATGGTGCTAACATGAAAGTAAAAATTTAGGGTTTGGTTATCTTAGTATCATGAACAAGTGGTATAATGCATCATTACAATCATACACACAAAGTAATAGTGGTTGCATAATATGTAAAGCGTAATTGTCAGTTTTATGTCCTATAGGGCATGGTTGATGATTACTTGTTATATACTTCAAAAGAATAACTTTTGAAGAACATGTTACAATAGAAATAATAAGTATTTCAAGTACTATTTGGTTATATGGTTTACTTGTTATTTACTTTAAAAGAATAACTTTTGAAGAACATGTTTCTTAATGAACAAGAACTATTGCCAATAGGAATTATGTGTTTCTAGGGTTTACTAGGATTCCTGAATTAGTTCCTTGGATAAGTATTAAATGGATCGTAAACAAGAGGGTTTCATAATCATCTAGTAGTTACATGATTTAGTTAAGTGTTAGCATATAAAGTGAATTCCTTCTTAGTTTTGCTACTTTAGGTTTGATTTCAATGGTGTTGTATCAATGAATGGTGATCAATGGTGCTAACATGAAAGTAACAATTTAGGGTTTTCACTTAGGTGGTACTAGTTGGTCGTATAAGGTATTAGTCAAAATGAAAGCATGAAATGATAAATTCATTTGCATTTGAGTTGATAATATCTTCATAAAACATGAGCATGTTTTTATTTGCTTAGTCTAGGTCTATGAATAAGTTTAAGTTTAAATGCCGATGAGTACACGGTGGCACCGCTGTTTTAGGGCTCCCCGAGATGCACGGATGGGTGGGTTTGAACCGTGACTCGATGCTGAGCAAGATAGTATCAACGCCACCACCTGGAGGTCACCGAAGTTGCTCTGGTGAGCTCAACTACGACGGCGCTGCCCGGTCAAGATGCAATAACTAGGTACATAGGGCTAGAAGATCCATCAAGTAGCTCTATGGATGCGCACGCTCACCCTGGATCTGATGGTTTGGTCGACAAAGACAACGGTGGTCGGAGACGTGCTTGAAATCACCAAATCTGATGATGACCGGCGACAATACTTGATGAAATTTGGTTGATTTAAGAAGCTCCCGCTTGATTCCTTCATCCCAGATGGTCTACAACGTTGGACGCTTCTCCTTGACCAATCTAAGGAGCTTGGGGTGGCCTCCACCGTCGAGTTCTTGATTGACACCGGCGGATTACTGTTGAGGATGGCGCTGGATTGGAAGGATTAGAGAGGAAATGGAGAGGTGGAGGAGGATTAGGGTTTCCAGGAGATCCTCCTAGTGCTTTTATAGGACGCGGCGAGGTCAGGAACGACGACAGTTCATCGGAGACGGCGCGGATGTGGTGCGATGATGAGCTTGATTTGGTCATGAATCTTGTTACCTTTGGATAGGCTCGCACACATAATTAATAGGGCGATGCTCTGAACTGGTTGGGGGCGTCCGGTGTCGAGCTTATTGTCGACGAGGGACATGGCCGACGAGCTCCTGTGCGTTGTCGACTCCGGAGAGGAAGACGAAGATGACCGTCTTCTTTTTATCGAAACGGTATGGTGGGCTGGGAGCTGGGTCGCGTCGTGGGCTGCTGCTGGGGTTGAGTTGGGGAAGAAGACCCCCATTTATAGGGGTCCATGAATCCAACCGTTATCTTCAGATCCTGCACAACCGGTACTACCGCTTTCTCAAGCGGTACTACCGCCTTAGGGTAAACGCAAGCCTTCGGTGAAGGACACGTGGGGCATAACAGGTACTACCGGTGCCGGTACCTGATACGTCTCCGACGTATCGATAATTTCTTATGTTCCATGCCACATTATTGATGATATCTACATGTTTTATACACATTATATGTCATATTTATGCATTTTCCGGCACTAACCTATTAACGAGATGCCGAAGAGCCGACTTGTCGTTTTCCGCTGTTTTTGGTTTCAGAAATCCTACAAAGGAAATATTCTCGGAATTGGACGAAATCAATGCCCGGGGTCCTATTTTTGCACGAAGCTTCCGGAAGACCGAGGGGAAAGGAAGTGGGGCCACGAGCGCGCGACACAACAGGGCGGCGCGGCCCGGACCCTGGCCGCGCGGCCCTGGCGTGTGGGGCCCTCGTGTGGCCCCCCGCGTTGCCCTTCCGCCTACTTAAAGCCTTCGTCGCGAAACCTCCAGTACCGAGAGCCACGATACGGAAAACCTTACTGAGACGCCGCCACCGCAATCCCATCTCGGGGGATTCTGGAGATCACCTCCGGCACCCTACCGGAGAGGGGAATCATCTCCCGGAGGACTCTTCACCGCCATGGTCGCCTCCGGAGTGATGAGTGAGTAGTTCACCCCTGGACTATGGGTCCATAGCAGTAGCTAGATGGTTGTCTTCTCCTCATGTGCTTCATTGTCGGATCTTGTGAGCTGCCTAACATGATCAAGATCATCTATCTGTAATTCTATATGTTGTGTTTGTCGGGATCCGATGGATAGAGACTACTATGTTATTTTGATTATCAATCTATTACCTATGTGTTGTTTATGATCTTGCATGCTCTCCGTTATTAGTAGAGGCTCTGGCCAAGTTTTTGCTCTTAACTCCAAGAGGGAGTATTTATGCTCGATAGTGGGTTCATGCCTCCATTAAATGCGGGACAATGATGTGAAAGTTCTAAGGTTGTGGATGTGCTTGTTGCCACTAGGGATAAAACATTGATGCTATGTCCGAGGATGTAGTTATTGATTACATTACGCACCATACTTAATGCAATTGTCCGTTGTTTTGCAACTTAATACTGGAAGGGGTTCGGATGATAACCCGAAGGTGGACTTTTTAGGCATAGATGCATGCCGGATAGCGGTCTATGTACTTTGTCGTAATGCCCAATTAAATCTCACAATATTCATCATATCATGTATGTGCATTGTCATGCTCTCTTTATTTGTCAATTGCCCGACCGTAATTTGTTCACCCAACATGCTATTTATCTTATGGGAGAGACACCTCTAGTGAACTCGTGGACCCCGGTCCATTCTTTACATCCGAAATACAAATCTGTCGCTATTGTTCTTTGTTGTTCTTTGCAAACAATCATCATCCACACTATACATCTAATCCTTTGTTACAGCAAGCCGGTGAGATTGACAACCTCACTCGTTTCGTTGGGGCAAAGTACTTTGGTTGTGTTGTGCAGGTTCCACGTTGGCGCCGGAATCTCCGGTGTTGCGCCGCACTACATCTCGCCGCCATCAACCTTCAACGTGCTTCTTGGCTCCTCCTGGTTCGATAAACCTTGGTTTCTTTCTGAGGGAAAACTTGCCGCTGTGCGCATCATACCTTCCTCTTGGGGTTCCCAACGGACATGTGCTGTACACGCCATCAAGCATTTTTTCTGGCGCCGTTGCCGGGGAGATCAAGACACGCTGCAAGGGGAGTCTCCACAATCCAATCTCTTTACTTTGTTTTTGTCTTGCTTTATTTTATTTACTACTTTGTTTGCTGCATTATATCAAAACACAAAAAAATTAGTTGCTAGCTTTACTTTATTTACTGTCTTGCACTCTATATCGAAAACACAAAAAAAAATTAGTTACTTGCATTTACTTTATCTAGTTTGCTTTATTTACTACTGCTAAAATGAGTAATCCTGAAGTTGAAGTTCGTTCGTTTAAGAAACAAGGTGGAGAAAGTTTTAAAGATGCTTGGTATAGAATTAGTGATGCTCATCATAGGTGCACTAAGAAACACTCCACTATTATCCTACTTAGGAACTTTTATGTTGGTATATCTAGTTGGAATAGGTATGTTCTTGATACTCTTTCGGGGGGTAATTTCCTAGGTACTCCTGTTTTAGAAGCTAGTTGCATCATTGAGAGTCTAGTTGGAATACCACCTGATAATGAAACTAAAATTGAAATCTCTCTTGAGGATGTTATGAAAAAATTGGAAACCATAGAGAAAAATTTTCCAAGTGTTGAAACTAAATTAGAAATGTTACTTGATAAAACTGATGAACTTGATAAATCCTTAGGAGGAATTGATGAAAGAATTAGTGTCCTAGGAACTTGTGTTGTCCATGATAATCAAATCAATAGGATTGGCGAACTTGAAAAAGCTATGGGAACCTTGGGTACAACCTTTTCATCTATAAAGTTTAGAGAAAAAGCTTATGTGGGAAAGGAGCAAAGGTTCATGTATATCTCTAAGGGGCCTAAACCAAAAAGCTATTATAGGCCTAAAATTGATAAAGCTCTTAAAACCACTATAGATAAGGGAGCATCTAAGATACCCAATGGGATAAATTGTGAAAATAATGTCGATGCTTCGTCTCTTGATAATACTTGATATACACTTTCTGCGCCTAGCTGAAAGGCGTTAAGAAAGCGCTTATGGGAGACAACCCATGTTTTTACTACAGTACTTTTATTTTATATTTGAGTCTTGGAAGTTGTTTACTACTGTAGCAACCTCTCCTTATCTTAGTTTTGTGCATTGTTGTGCCAAGTAAAGTCTTTGATAGTAAGGTTCATACTAGATTTGGATTATCGCGCAGAAACAGATTTCTTTGCTGTCACGAATTTCGACCTGCCTCTCTGTAGGTAGCTCAGAAAAATATGCCAATTTACGTGCGTGATCCTCAGATATGTACGTCACTTTCATTCAATTTGGGCATTTTCATTTGAGCAAGTCTGGTGCCTCAATAAAATCCATCTTTACGGACTGTTCTGTTTTGACAGATTCTGCCTTTTATTTCGCATTGCCTCTTTTGCTATGATGGATAAATTTCTTTGTTCCATTAATGTCCAGTAGCTTTATGCAATGTCCAGAAGTGTTAAGAATGATTGTGTCACCTCTGAACATGTTAATTTTTATTGTGCACTAACCCTCTAATGAGTTGTTTCGAGTTTGGTGTGGAGGAAGTTTTCAAGGATCAAGAGAGGGAAATGATGCAATATGATCAAGGAGAGTGAAAGCTCTAAGCTTGGGGATGCCCCGGTGGTTCACCCCGCATATTTTAAGAAGACTCAAGCGTCTAAGCTTGGGGATGCCCAAGGCATCCCCTTCTTCATCGACAACATTATCGAGTTCCTCCCCGAAACTATATTTTTATTCCATCACATCTTATGTGCTTTGCTTGGAGCGTCGGTTTGTTTTTGTTTCTATTTTTGTTTGAATAAAATGGATCCTAGCATTCATTGTGTGGGAGAGAGACACGCTCCGCTGTTGCATATGGACAAATATGTCCTTAGGCTTTACTCATAGTATTCATGGCGAAGGTTGAATCTTCTTCGTTAAATTGTTATATGGTTGGAATCGGGAAATGCTACATGTAGTAATTCTAAAATGTCTTGAATAATTTGATACTTGGCAATTGTTGTGCTCATGTTTAAGCTCTTGCTCATATACTTTGCACCCATTAATGAAGAAACACCTAGAGCTTGCTAAATTTGGTTTGCATATTTGGTCTCTCTAAAGTCTAGATAATTTCTAGTATTGAGTTTGAACAACAAGGAAGACGGTGTAGAGTCTTATAATGTTTACAATATGTCTTTTATGTGAGTTTTGCTGCACCAGTTCATCCTTATGTTTGTTTCAAATAACCTTGCTAGCCTAAACCTTGTATCGAGAGGGAATACTTCTCATGCATCCAAAATCTTTGAGCCAACCACTATGCCATTTGTGTCCACCATATCTACCTACTACATGGTATTTCTCCGCCATTCCAAAGTAAATTGCTTGAGTGATACCTTTAAAATTTCCATTCCCTACCTTTACAATATATAGCTCATGGGACAAATAGCTTAAAAACTATTGTGGTATTGAATATGTACTTATGCACTTTATCTCTTATTAAGTTGCTTGTTGTGCGATAACCATGTTCTCGGGGACGCCATCAACTACTCTTTGTTGAATATCATGTGAGTTGCTATGCATGTCCGTCTTGTTCGAAGTAAGGGAGATCTACCACTTTAATGGTTAGAGCATGCATATTGTTAGAGAAGAACATTGGGCCGCTAACTAAAGCCATGAATCATGGTGGAAGTTTCAGTTTTGGACATATATCCTCAATCTCATATGAGAACACTAATTGTTGCTACATGCTTATGCATTAAAGAGGAGTCCATTATCTGTTGTCCATGTTGTCCCGGTATGGATGTCTAAGTTGAGAATAATCAAAAGCGAGAAATCCAAAATGCGAGCTTTCTCCTTAGACCTTTGTACAGGCGGCATGGAGGTACCCTTTGTGAGACTTGGTTAAAACATGTGTATTGCGATGATCCGGTAGTCCAAGCTAATTAGGACAAGGTGCGGGCACTATTAGTATACTATGCATGAGGCTTGCAACTTGTAAGATATAATTTACATGATACATATGCTTTATTACTATCGTTGACAAAATTGTTTCTTGTTTTCAAAATAAAAGCTCTAGCACAAATATAGCAATCGATGCTTTCCTCTTTGAAGGGCCTTTCTTTTACTTTTATGTTGAGTCAGTTCACCTATTTCTCTCCACCTCAAGAAGCAAACACTTGTGTGAACTGTGCATTGATTCCTACATACTTGCATATTGCACTTGTTATATTACTCCATGTTGACAATTATCCATGAGATATACATGTTATAAGTTGAAAGAAACCGCTGAAACTTAATCTTCTTTTGTGTTGCTTCAATACCTTTACTTTAATTTATCGCTTTATGAGTTAACTCTTATGCAAGACTTATTGATGCTTGTCTTTAAGTACTATTCATGAAAAGTCTTTGCTTTATGATTCAGCTTGTTTACTCATGTCATTACCATTGTTTTGATCGCTGCATTCATTACATATGTTTACAATAGTATGATCAAGGTTATGATGGCATGTCACTCCGAAATTATCTTTGTTATCGTTTACCTGCTCGGGACGAGCAGGAACTAAGCTTGGGGATGCTGATATGTCTCCGACGTATCGATAATTTCTTATGTTCCATGCCACATTATTGATGATATCTACATGTTTTATACACATTATATGTCATATTTATGCATTTTCCAGCACTAACCTATTAACGAGATGCCGAAGAGCCAGTTGTTGTTTTCTGCTGTTTTTGGTTTCAGAAATCCTACAAAGGAAATATTCTCGGAATTGGACGAAATCAACGCCCGTGGTCCTATTTTTGCACGAAGCTTCCGGAAGACCGAGGGGAAAGGAAGTGGGGCCACGAGGCGCCGACACAACAGGGCGGCGCGGCCTGGATCCTCGGCCGCGCGGCCTGGCGTGTGGGGCCCTCGTGTGGCCCCCGCGTTGCCCTTCCACCTACTTAAAGCCTTCGTCGCGAAACCCCCAGTATCGAGAGCCACGATACGGAAAACCTACCGAGACGCCGCCGCCGCCAATCCCATCTCGGGGATTGTGGAGATCACCTCCGGCACCCTTCCGAGAGGGGAATCATCTCCCGGAGGACTCTTCACCGCCATGGTCGCCTCCGGAGTGATGAGTGAGTAGTTCACCCTGGACTATGGGTCCATAGCAGTAGCTAGATGGTTGTCTTCTCCTCATGTGCTTCATTGTCGGATCTTGTGAGCTGCCTAACATGATCAAGATCATCTATCTGTAATTCTATATGTTGTGTTTGTCGAGATCCGATGGATAGAGAATACTATGTTATTTTGATTATCAATATATTACCTATGTGTTGTTTATGATCTTGCATTGCTCTCCGTTATTAGTAGAGGCTCTGGCCAAGTTTTTGCTCTTAACTCCAAGAGGGAGTATTTATGCTCGATAGTGGGTTCATGCCTCCATTAAATGCGGACAAGTGACGGAAAGTTCTAAGGTTGTGGATGTGCTGTTGCCACTAGGGATAAAACATTGATGCTATGTCCGAGGATGTAGTTATTGATTACATTACGCACCATACTTAATGCAATTGTCCGTTGTTTTGCAACTTAATATCGGAAGGGTTCGGATGATAACTCGAAGGTGGACTTTTTAGGCATAGATGCATGTTGGATAGCGGTCTATGTACTTTGTCGTAATGCCCAATTAAATCTCACAATATTCATCATATCATGTATGTGCATTGTCATGCTCTCTTTATTTGTCAATTGCTCGACCGTAATTTGTTCACCCAACATGCTATTTATCTTATGGGAGAGACACCTCTAGTGAATCGTGGACCCCGGTCCATTCTTTACATCTGAAATACAAATCTGCTGCTATTGTTCTTTACTGTTCTTTGCAAATAATCATCATCCACACTATACATCTAATCCTTTGTTACAGCAAGCCGGTGAGATTGAGAACCTCACTGTTTCATTGGGGCAAAGTACTTTGGTTGTGTTGTGCAGGTTCCACGTTGGTGCCGGAATCTCTGGTGTTGCGCCGCACTACATCTCGCCGCCATCAACCTTCAACGTGCTTCTTGGCTCCTCCTGGTTCGATAAACCTTGGTTTCTTTCTGAGGGAAAACTTGCCGCTGTGCGCATCATACCTTCCTCTTGGGGTTCCCAACGGACGTGTGTTGTACACGCCATCAGTACCGTCAAGGTACCGTCATGTGTTCTACAAGCCCTAAACGCCTGGCCGGTACCATTGCGGTACCAAGCCCGGTATCACCGCACGTTTCTCTTAACCGGTACCTGACCGGTACTACCGTGTTTCACCAGCAAGGGTGACTCAAGCGGTAGTGCAGGTTGAGGTACCGTCAAGGTACCGGCAAGTGTTCTGTGTGTTTTCCCTAAAGGCGGTATCGCCAGAGGTACCTCGACCGGCACTACCGGTCCCAAAAGGGAGCGGTAGTACCGCCAGCGAGGTTCTAGGCTGACTTGTACCTGGTGCTGGTAGCTTTAGCGGTACTACCGCAACCAGCACCGGTACTACCGGTTTAGCAGAAACCTATTTCTTTTCTACACCTCTCCAACCACGTCGACTCGCGACACACACACAAAACCAGAAAACCTATCAACTACGATCTTGAGTCTTTCGATCTTGAGGTGTTCAGCGAGAACACCGTGTACCTACAAATCTTCAAAGCACCTATTGATACGCGTACAACACGCGTCCGTTGGGAACCCCAAGAGGAAGGTGTGATGCGTACAGCGGCAAGTTTTCCCTCAGAAAGAAACCAAGGTTTATCGAACCAGGAGGAGCCAAGAAGCACGTTGAAGGTTGATGGCGGCGAGATGTAGTGCGGCGCAACACCGTGGATTCCGGCGCCAACGTGGAACCTCGCACAACACAACCAAAGTACTTTGCCCCAACGAAACGAGTGAGGTTGTCAATCTCACCGGCTTGCTGTAACAAAGGATTAGATGTATAGTGTGGATGATGATTGTTTGCAGAGAATAGTAAAACAAGTATTGCGATGAGATTGTATTCAATGTAAAAGAATGGACCGGGGTCCACAGTTCACTAGAGGTGTCTCTCCCATAAGATAAATAGCATGTTGGGTGAACAAATTACAGTCGGGCATTTGACAAATAGAGAGGGCATGACAATGCACATACATGATATGATGAGTATTGTGAGATTTAATTGGGCATTACGACAAAGTACATAGACCGCTATCCAGCATGCATCTATGCCTAAAAAGTCCACCTTCGAGTTATCATCCGAACCCCTTCCAGCATTAAGTTGCAAAACAACATGACAATTGCATTAAGTATGGTGCGTAATGTAATCAATAACTACATCCTCGGACATAGCATCAATGTTTTATCCCTAGTGGCAACAAGACATCTACAACCTTAGAACTTTATGTCACCGTCCCGCATTTAATGGAGGCATGAACTCACTATCGAGCATAAATACTCCCTCTTGGAGTTAAGAGCAAAAACTTGGCCGCAGCCTCTACTAATAACGGAGAGCATGCAAGATCATAAACAACACATAGGTAATAGATTGATAATCAACATAACATAGTATTCTCTATCCATCGGATCCCGACAAACACAACATATAGAGTTACAGATAGATGATCTTGATCATGTTAGGCAGCTCACAAGATCCGACAATGAAGCACATGAGGAGAAGACGACCATCTAGCTACTGCTATGGACCCATAGTCGATCCATGGGTGAACTACTCACTCATCACTCCGGAGGCGACCATGGCGGTGAAGAGTCCTCCGGGAGATGATTCCCCTCTCCGGCAGGGTGCCGGAGGTGATCTCCAGAATCCCCCGAGATGGGATTGGCGGCGGCGGCGTCTCGCAAGGTTTTCCGTATCGTGGCTCTCGGCATCGGGGGTTTCGCGACGAAGGCTTTAAGTAGGCGGAAGGGCAACGCGGGGGCCACACGAGGGCCCCACACACCGTGGCCGCGCGGCCAAGGGCTGGGCCACGCCGCCCGTTGTGGCGGCGCCTCGTGGCCCCACTTCCTTTCCCCTCGGTCTTCCGGAAACTTCGTGCAAAAATAGGACCCCGGGCGTTGATTTCGTCCAATTCCGAGAATATTTCCTTTGTAGGATTTCTGAAACCAAAAACAGCAGAAAACAAAGAATCGGCTCTTCAGCATCTCGTTAATAGGTTAGTGCCGGAAAATGCATAAATACGACATATAATGTGTATAAAACATGTAGATATCATCAATAATGTGGCATGGAACATAAGAAATTATCGATACGTCGAGACGTATCGCATCCCCAAGCTTAGTTCTCGCTCGTCCCGAGCGTATAAACGATAACAAAGATAATTTCTGGAGTGACATGCCATCATAACCTTGATCATACTATTGTAAACATATGTAATGAATGCAGCGATCAAAACAATGGTAATGACATGAGTAAACAAATGAATCATAAAGCAAAGACTTTTCATGAATAGTACTTCAAGACAAGCATCAATAAGTCTTGCATAAGAGTTAACTCATAAAGCAATAAATCAAAGTAAAGGTATTGAAGCAACACAAAGGAAGATTAAGTTTCAGCGGTTGCTTTCAACTTATAACATGTGTATCTCATGGATAATTTTCAACATAGAGAAATATAACAAGTGCAATATGCAAGTATGTAGGAATCAATGCACAGTTCACACAAGTGTTTGCTTCTTGAGGTGGAGAGAAATAAGTGAACTGACTCAACATGAAAGTAAAAGAAAGGCCCTTCAAAGAGGAAAGCATCGATTGCTATATTTGTGCTAGAGCTTTTATTTTGAAAACAAGAAACAATTTTGTCAACGGTATTAATAAAGCATATGTATCATGTAAATTATATCTTACAAGTTGCAAGCCTCATGCATAGTATACTAATAGTGCCCGCACCTTGTCCTAATTAGCTTGGACTACCGGGATCATCGCAATACACATGTTTTAACCAAGTGTCACAAAGGGGTACCTCCATGCCGCATGTACAAAGGTCTAAGGAGAAAGCTCGCATTTTGGATTTCTCGCTTTTGATTATTCTCAACTTAGACATCCATACCGGGACAACATGGACAACAGTATAATGGACTCCTCTTTGATGCATAAGCATGTAGCAACAATTAATGTTCTCATATGAGATTGAGGATATATGTCCAAAACCGAAACTTCCACCATGATTCATGGCTTTAGTTAGCGGCCCAATGTTCTTCTCTAACAATATGCATGCTCTAACCATTAAAGTGGTAGATCTCCCTTACTTCGTACAAGACGGACATGCATAGCAACTCACATGATATTCAACAAAGAGTAGTTGATGGCGTCCCCGAAAAACATGGTTATCGCACAACAAGCAACTTAATAAGAGATAAAGTGCATAAGTACATATTCAATACCACAATAGTTTTTAGGCTATTTGTCCCATGAGCTATATATTGTAAATGTAAAGAATGGAAATTTTAAAGGTAGCACTCAAGCAATTTACTTTGGAATGGCGGAGAAATACCATGTAGTAGGTAGGTATGGTGGACACAAATGGCATAGTGGTTGGCTCAAGGATTTTGGATGCATGAGAAGTATTCCCTCTCGATACAAGTTTTAGGCTAGCAAGGTTATTTGAAACAAACACAAGGATGAACCGGTGCAGCAAAACTCACATAAAAGACATATTGTAAACATTATAAGACTCTACACCGTCTTCCTTGTTGTTCAAAACTCAATACTAGAAATTATCTAGACTTTAGAGAGACCAAATATGCAAACCAAATTTAGCAAGCTCTAGGTGTTTCTTCATTAATGGGTGCAAAGTATATGATGCAAGAGCTTAAACATGAGCACAACAATTGCCAAGTATCAAATTATTCAAGACATTTTAGAATTACTACATGTAGCATTTCCCGATTCCAACCATATAACAATTTAACGAAGAATATTCAACCTTCGCCATGAATACTATGAGTAAAGCCTAAGGACATATTTGTCCATATGCAACAGCGGAGCGTGTCTCTCTCCCACACAATGAATGCTAGGATCCATTTTATTCAAACAAAACAAAAACAAAAATAAACCGACGCTCCAAGCAAAGTACATAGGATGTGATGGAATAAAAACATAGTTTCAGGGGAGGAACCTGAAAATGTTGCCGATGAAGAAGGGGATGCCTTGGGCATCCCCAAGCTTAGACGCTTGAGTCTTCTTAAAATATGCAGGGGTGAACCACCGGGGCATCCCCAAGCTTAGAGCTTTCACTCTCCTTGGTCATATTGTATCATCCTTCTCTCTTGATCCTTGAAAACTTCCTCCACACCAAACTCGAAACAACTCATTAGAGGGTTAGTGTACAATAAAATTTAACATGTTCAGAGGTGACACAATCATTCTTAACACTTCTGGACATTGCATAAAGCTACTGGACATTAATTGAACAAAGAAATTCATCCACCATAGCAAAAGAGGCAATGCGAAATAAAAGGCAGAATCTGTCAAAACAGAACAGTCCGTAAAGATGGATTTTATTGAGGCACCAGACTTGCTCAAATGAAAATGCTCAAATTGAATGAAAGTTGCGTAAATATCGGAGGATCACGCACGTAAATTGGCATATTTTTCTGAGCTACCTACAGAGAGGCAGGTCGAAATTCGTGACAAGAAAGAAATCTGCTATCGCGTAAGCAATCCAAATCTAGTATGAACCTTACTATCAAAGACTTTACTTGGCACAACAATGCACAGAACTAAGATAAGGAGAGGTTGCTACAGTAGTAAACAACTTCCAAGACTCAAATAGAAAACAAAAATACTGTAGTAAAAACATGGGTTGTCTCCCATAAGCGCTTTTCTTTAACGCCTTTCAGCTAGGCGCAGAAAGTGTATATCAAGTGTTATCAAGAGATGCAGTATTGACATTACCTTTGGTGTTGGGAGTTTTCTCAACCATGCATAGTATGCTGGATACATAAGTTTCAGCGGCTCCCTTTTCATTAGTCTTGGGCTTTCTGCTCTCATCAAACAAATTTTCAGGAACAAGCCAAGCATAATTATTATCTAGAGCTTCATGCATTGCTAGGAGCTTACATGGTATTGGTGCCTTAATCTCCCCACCATCATTAGCATTATTAGTGTACTTAATTCTATCCATATCCATTTTTCAAGTGTTCTTTTAAAATCGGTGATCATACCAAGCCTCTCATGCTTACTAAAAACTTTTCTAGCTTCTTTAGCTATATCCGCAAATTCTCGCACTAAGACTTTTAGAACAAAATCTCTCTTCTCTCCCCGCTCCATATCGGAAAGTGTAAGAAACATGTGTTGTATCATGGGGTTGAGACTAATAAATCTAGCTTCCATCATGCGTACCAAACAAACCAGATGCATCTTCATAAGTAGGGACAGCTTTTGCAAGGGGTATATCTTTAAGATCTTCATGCAAACTAACATGGGTGAAAAATTCTTCTATATTATCTCTTCCAATTATAGACCCTTGTCCCACAGGTATATCTTTTACAGTAAAATTAAAAGGAAACATGTTGAAATAAGTAAAGCAAATGCAAGTAACTAATTTTTTTGTGTTTTTAATATAGAGTGCAAGACAACAAATAAAGTAAAGCTAGCAACTAATTTTTTTGTGTTTTGATATAATGCAGCAAACAAATAAGTAAATAAAGTAAAGCAAGACAAAAACAAAGTAAAGAGATTGGATTGTGGAGACTCCCTTTGCAGCGTGTCTTGATCTCCCCGGCAACGGCGCCGGAAAACAGTCTTGATACGCGTACATCACGCGTCCGTTGGGAACCCCAAGAGGAAGGTGTGATGCGTACAGCGGCAAGTTTTCCCTCGTAAAGAAACCAAGGTTTATCGAACCAGGAGGAGCCAAGAAGCACGTTGAAGGTTGATGGCGGCGAGATGTAGTGCGGCGCAACACCGTAGATTCCGGCGCCAACGTGGAACCTGCACAACACAACCAAAGTACTTTGCCCCAACGAAACAGTGAGGTTGTCAATCTCACCGGCTTGCTGTAACAAAGGATTAGATGTATAGTGTGGATGATGATTGTTTGCAGAGAATAGTAAAACAAGTATTGCAGTAGATTGTATTCAATGTAAAAGAATGGACCGGGGTCCACAGTTCACTAGAGGTGTCTCTCCCATAAGATAAATAGCATGTTGGGTGAACAAATTACAGTCGGGCAATTGACAAATAGAGAGGGCATGACAATGCACATACATGATATGATGAGTATTGTGAGATTTAATTGGGCATTACGACAAATTACATAGACCGCTATCCAAGCATGCATCTATGCCTAAAAAGTCCACCTTCGAGGTTATCATCCAAACCCCTTCCAGCTTTAAGTTGCAAAACAACGGACAATTGCATTAAGTATGGTGCGTAATGTAATCAATAACTACATCCTCGGACATAGCATCAATGTTTTATCCCTAGTGGCAACAAGCACATCCACAACCTTAGAACTTTCCGTCACTCGTCCCGCATTTAATGGAGGCATGAACCCACTATCGAGCATAAATACTCCCTCTTGGAGTTAAGAGCAAAAACTTGGCCGAGCCTCTACTAATAACGGAGAGCATGCAAGATCATAAACAACACATAGGTAATAGATTGATAATCAACATAACATAGTATTCTCTATCCATCGGATCCCGACAAACACAACATATAGAGTTCCGTATAGATGATCTTGATCATGTTAGGCAGCTCACAAGATCCGACAATGAAGCACATGAGGAGAAGACGACCATCTAGCTACCGCTATGGACCCATAGTCCAGGGGTGAACTACTCACTCATCACTCCGGAGGCGACCATGGCGGTGAAGAGTCCTCCGGGAGATGATTCCCCTCTCCGGCAGGGTGCCGGAGGTGATCTCCAGAATCCCCCGAGATGGGATTGGCGGCGTATCGTGGCTCTCGGTACTGGGGGTTTGGCGACGAAGGCTTTAAGTAGGCGGAAGGGCAACGCGGGGGGCCACACGAGGGCCCCACACACCAGGGCCGCGCGGCCAAGGGCTGGGCCGCGTCGCCCTGTTGTGGCGGCGCCTCGTGGCCCCACTTCCTTTCCCCTCGGTCTTCCGGAAACTTCGTGCAAAAATAGGACCCCGGGCGTTGATTTCGTCCAATTCCGAGAATATTTCCTTTGTAGGATTTCTGAAACAAAAACAGCGTAAAACAGAGAATCGGCTCTTCGGCATCTCGTTAATAGGTTAGTGCCGGAAAATGCATAAATACGACATATAATGTGTATAAAACATGTAGATATCATCAATAATGTGGCATGGGACATAAGAAATTATCGATACGTCAGAGACGTATCACCTATGCACACGGTGAAATACATTCTAGTGTTGTTATCAAACACACAAAACAATACGGTTAGGCTTTGCTCTTTCAAATCCCTATAGACCAATGTTTGCATTGAGTTCCATATAGGATTTGTATACATGCAATGCTTGAACCATACGTTGGCTTCAAGGTTGCAATAAGAAACAAATTAAGAAGATCAAGTAAAAAGTATGTCTTGAAGACGAAGATGAAGTGGGACCTCAAGCGTATCTTCAAGACATCAAGATAAGGAAGAAAGAATAAATGGTGTGCAAGTCCAAGATGAGCCATCTCGGAGACATCATGAGCTTGAAGCTTTCCATCCATATGGTGGTCATGGATATGTGAAGATGCGCCGAAGAAGAAGCTCTCCCATGATGGATTATGGGGGAGCAATCCGAAGACTTCGTCAAGCAAGCACAATCAAGAAAGAAATTCCATCTTGTTGTGATCAAGATCATCATCATCAATCTCAGGTAGAATGCGCAAGGTTAAGGTTTGCTCTTGATCGGGTTTCTTTCTTACCGGTCTCATGGTTTAGTTGGGATACCGGTTTATAGGTTAGTTGTCGTAGTATCAAAAGGGCTCTCGAGTGAGTAACACATCGCATCATTCAGAGAGAGCTCAAACCTTTGCATCCATGCATCATCTTTCTTGTTTCCTGTTTGGATCTTATACATATGGTGTTTCAGATCTTGTGCCTATTCTCATTACAAGCTCTAGTTCATGTTAAACGGATTTCACATGAAGTACTTGTTGCATTTTCGATATTGGAGTTTTTCCCGATTCTTCATTTTGAGAAGTTTCACCTCTAAATTCGTGAAAAATATACCCATTTATTCTTAATTTTTTTTATTTGTGGGGTATCTCTTGTCATCTTCTTTACAACAAAATTGGTATCACCTAATCGGAGTTTCCTAAGTGAACTTGTTCCATTTTCGATATTGGAGGTTTTACCAGTTTGTCTTTTCTAGATAGGTCAAAACTTTGTTCATTTGTTTCTACCCTCGTTTTACCGGACTATGATGTTTCTCTATATGATCTTGTAGATCTTGTTTCTAGCTTCAAAACAAGCCCAAGATCATCAAAATCGGATTTCGTATGCTCTAGTTATGACGTTCCTGTTGCAGGTATGTTGTCCAGCCAGAGTGGTCCGACCACGGGCGGAAGGTCCGATTGGGTCGACTTCCTCGTAGTACCCTTGGACAGAATGTCCGGACATGGTTGGACCACTGTGGCTGGGTTGAAAGGCCCAACTTATTCGCTGTTTTTGGGTCAATTTTCAACGGTTAGATTCCGTTTGGAGGTATAAATGCCCCCCTTCTTCCTCCTTGAGCTGGTTACTTCTCCTACTCTCTCTCTCTCTCTCTCTCTCTACTTCATTGTTGACTGTAATAAGCTTCCTCTCCTTCTAATACCTCCATGATTCTTGCTTATATTTGAGGAAAAGAGAGTGGAGATCTAGATCTACATCTTGACCAACAAATCCCTCTCTTGCGAGGGGAATTTACTTGATCTAGATCTTTGAGAAACTTGGTGTTCCTCCTCCTATTGTTCTTCTTCTTCTCTTATTCCCCCAATAGGTTTAGTAGCTTTGTTGGAATTTGAGAGTTATGTATTTGGGCATCTTAGTGGTGTTTTTGCCATTGCATTTGATGCATTGGTTTGACTTCTCCGTGGTGATACGTGGAGGTGAAAGTTCGTGAGATATTAACTTCGGAAGCATGTTCTTGGAGCTTATTCTTCTTGGGTCTTTGCATCCTAGACGGCTTAGTGATCTTTGTGGTGTTCTTGGGGCCTCCAATTAAGTTTTCGAGATTCCTCAAGTGTGAGGTCTTTGTGGCGGTTTCTTGGGAGCCTCTAATTAAGTTGTGGAGTTTGTTCATGCGGGTTCGGTGACCACCGTCAAGGTTCCGTTGTGGATCGATGACTTCCCTTTTGGTGGGAATGCTCGAGGAGAATACGGAGGCCTTTGTGGCGTTTGGGGAGCATTGTGCGTTCACACGGCTCCAACGAGGAGTAGCACTCGCAAGAGTGTGAACTTCAGGATACATCATCGTCTCCGCATCACCTCGGTTATTGCTATACCTGAGATCTTTACTTATGCACTTTACTTTGTGATAGCCTTCGTGCTTGAATTTATATATATCTTGTTATCATATAGTTGCTTGCTTTGTTTGCATAAGTTGTTGGTGCATATAGGTAACCTAGTTATATATGTTTTGTGCTTGATAAATTAAACGATAGTTTTATTCTGCATTTGAAGCTATTACCGTAAAAAAAATTAAACCGTCTATTCATCCCTCTAGGCGGCATCCGTATCCTTTCAGTCGCCGCATCCTGCGTGCTGCAAAGGACGACCAACCCTGCTTCCAACGGTATCATGCCGCTGCTATCAACGCCGGTTGCCGGTGCTCCAAGTGTTCACCGTCGCGTGCTGCTTGTAGCAAAGGACGACCAAAAACTATTGTTTATGCTTAGAGGATTCAACGAAACGCCCAGTGGCTTCAAAGTCAGTACATGAGGTTCCTATGAGTGTATGCTAGACCAGGTTCATGTTTCGCTATACGGTGTCTCGGGTTGCCTCCAATAATTAGTTGGTGGGATGTTATTTGTGTTTTAAAGGCATCTCCGTCGGCTGTTCATCACTCATTATCGGGTTTGTAGGTGTTATGTGGTGGTTTCAAGTTTTCTGATTTTTTTTTTGCTCTTGTCGGATCTTTATTGAATAAAATCTAAATATAAGTTATTTAAAAGAAGATTAAAATTCATCGTAGGTAATCGAACTTAGCGTGCCAAGTTGGTCACTGTACACAGAGAATACATATTTACGGTTATCGAAGTCGTGTTGCAGCGTCGGAGACGGTCACCGCGCGTGATTGCCCGCTGTATTTGCTGACCTGGCGGTCTGTGGATCCCTTTTAAAAGGAAATGATGGTTAGTGAGGGGAGAAGAAGATATACTAGGGGGATTTCTGCAAAACCGACCGCGGTGCGAGTCGTGCGACGAACTAAAATCCCCCCTCCGCCTCTGCCTATCTCTTCGACGCGACGAGCCCTAAATCACCGCCCTCTCGTCGCCGCCAGAGCCGCCCTCTCGTCGCCGGCCTCTCGTCGCCGCCGGAGCTTCCATCTCGTCGCCGCCCTCTCGTAACCGCTCTCTTGTCGCCGCCGGAGCCGCCGTCTCGTGGCCACCCGCTCGTCGTTGCCGACTCTTCGCCGCCGTATCGTCTCCATGTAGAGCACAAGCTCTTCGCGTTGTGCGCTCTGCCGCAGGGGCCCTTCCATTCCGCTAATCCGTTGCCCGGATTGCGGACGCATTGTGAGGAGGCGCCAGTCGGGGACGGCAGAGCACGATGGTTGGGTGTTCTACAGGTGTGAGAAGCACAGCGTATGTAGTCAACCAAGCTCATTTAGAGATTTGCCTTTGGATTTGATTGAAAGTTTGAAAAATTCATCACTGTTTGTTTGTATTTGTCTCAGTTCGGTTGCAATTTTTGGCCTTGGGAGCTGGAATACATAGGCTGGGCACCTCCGAGGCGATGCTGCTGTTGAAGCCTTAGGCTGGGCTGAGGAAAGGAGGGAAGAGCTTCAACTAAGAAGGGAGGAACAACGTCTGGTCGGAAACTCTCTGGTCGGTGGAAGCAGTTCAAGGACGACATAAGTTGACGAGAGGCTGATTGATGCAATGAAACAAGTGGTTCTTCTTCCGAAGATGGTTGTGCTACTTCTAGCTCTGATGTTTGTTGTGCTCACTGTGAAGAAGTGAATTGAGTAATGTATGTAGTAGAATGAAGTTTCAGAGCAAGTGTTATATAAACTGGAGTGTATTGTGGGATGTTGTAACCATGCAAGTGTTATGTTATGAAAATGTTTGGGAAATGCCAGGTTGTAATTATAATGTTATGCCATTTTCACATTTGATCTGTACGGTTCCATTAGAAAATGTTTGTGAAATGTCAGGTTCAACAGTACTGTGCAATGACATACTATTTGTCAAAATTAAAATAAAATTATGTGAAATAATAATGTGCTATGACATACTATCCGTCAAATTTAAACATAAATAACAGCAGCAAGTTTAACATCAACTTGATCTTCATACTGAACAAAAGGACATATCCAACAACATAGTCTATGAAATAACAAAAGCTGTACTGTACAACAGTGTAGACTGTGAAATAACATAACTACTATACTAAAGGGGAACTAACATCTTTTTTGTAAGAATTTTGATTATTCTTTTACAGTAACGTTGAGCTGACACGTCTTCTGGTTAACCCGCTGTTATTTTTTGGTGTGCATCTTTGGTACATCTTGAAATTTGGGTATCATTTGTTCCTGCTTTCTTGGTCGTCCGGTGATGTGGTTTCCGTTTTTGTCTTGGGTGAATGTAGCAGATTCCATCTTCTATGCCACTGTTTTCCTTGTCCTTTTGTTGTTGCCACGGAGTAGATTCATCTGTATGTGGTGGAGCAGTTCGGGCACGACACGTTATTGTTTTTTACTTGAGCGGTGGTAGATTCCGCTTGATCCAGCAATTGTGGCATTGATGGATCCGTCCGCGTGCTATATTCCTTCCTCCCCACGATCTTCTCGATTGCCACCTCCTCTCTGCTCTTTCTACTCTCTAGCCGGTATCCCGTGGGGAGCTCCTCCCTAGGTGAGGTGAAGCGTCAGCAGCGGCGCCCACACGATGAGGTCGAGGACAGCGCACCGGCGACCAAGGCGCAGTAGCGGAGGAGACCGACGCGGTGTTGTGTTGTGCTGCTGACGGCGGTGACGTTTTGTTCGCGGAGCGGAAGGAGAACGATAGGGTCGCGTGGAGCTTCGCGTGGCCGAGCCCGCGGCCAGGTCGGCATGCGAGGCTCGGAGCACACAGGGCCGGCCGGAGTCGAGCCGCTTGAGCGAGGTCACGCGACCGTGGCGGCGGGCTGCGGGGCGACGCCTGCAAGCCATGCTACAGGTCATTCCTCACGGAGATCTTCAGGCGTGGCTGGCTCCACCGATTCGACTCCTCACGCACCCCCTCGCCTCTCCGCTCTCCGACCACCGCGTCGCCTTCGCTGTCGCACAGGGGTTTCCCGGCAAGCGAACGTCAGCGTGTCCGTGGATCGGCGCCGGTGGTGGAGCCAACATCTTCGCTTCTCCGGGGCCGGCTATCGCCAACAAAAGTTCTCCGACGTCTCCGGCGTTCGACTTATGGGCCTCGCGGACTTCAGCGCCGCCAGCGCGCAAGTCCGGCGGCAGCAGCAAGAAAAGGCCGCGGCGGCATCACATCACCGTGAGCGCGCCCCGCAGGAGCCTGCGGCAGTGGGATCTGCCGCACCAGGCCAGTTAGTCAACGCGGAAGATTGGTATGCCTTGGTCACCGGCGAGACCTCCCGCTCCTCCATGCTCTGCCTGTCCCGGTCGTCGGCCAGGCTGTGCTGCAGCCTGCAAGTTCTTCACCTTGCCAACAAAGGCGAGCAAGCAGGTAGGATGACTCACCCCCGTCCTGTTTTACTGCATCTTGCAATTCCTTATTCCCTAATCCCTATGTCTGTTGCCTCTGATGTCCAATTTGATCGCGGCAGGAAGCCAGGACGGCCTCCAGTGACTAATCCCGCTCGACTTGGTCCTGCAGGTCGCCGGCCAGGGCCCGCTGCGGCAAATCATCCGTCAGGTGAGAAGGGGAGCAAGCAGCAATTTAATCCTTAGGTTTTCTGTTGTTCATTGTTTCATTTCCTTTCTTACTCAGGGTTCGTGCTCACCGAGTAGATATTTTAGAGCCAAAGAAATTGTAGCGCTCCTCACTTATTTTTGGTATGGGAGTGTCCTTCACATTTATATTTGTGTAACTTGATAATTTCTTAGCTTCTTGATTGGTCATCGGATACTTATAGAGGGGAACACAGTTATGTGAAGTTTATTATCTTAACGTTGTAATTAACACAATTATTAGACTACTTTTCAGTTCTCCATACATGAACATTTTGATCAATGTAACCTACCTATGTCTTAATTTCTTGATCATTGATTAGATATTGTCTGAGACAGAATATTATTATCTAAAACTTATGATCTCCCATGGTGAGCCCTCTGTCTCTCTGTAGATCTTTGGTTTTCCGATCTGCAGACGAGATTTAGTTCGATGCAGAAACAGTGCACATCTCCTGATTTATTTGTGTTATGCCAATGCAAGATGACCTCCTCTCGCCACGTGTGTCTGGTGGCAGCGACCAATATTTGTTCATTACCAACATCTCCTGCAGTTTGGACTGCAGCGCCCTGGCTTCGACTTGGATCAATCTAAGTAGTATTCTCTTCCAGATCAGCTTTGAAGCTTCTACAAAACTGCTGCATCGACAATATTGCGAGCATGGTATTGGTATATATATCTTATAATCCCATGATTGTTTTGCACACTACTCTTTAGTTTGCTCTAAAGTCATCCTGGTAGCATGTAGATTGCAGTGAGCAACTAATTCTGTATGTAGGCCGCCAAACCGGTGGCCTCTATAATTTATTAGAACAATAATATGCTAATATTTGTGAAAGAAAATGTTCACAAATGAATTTCCGGTCTTTGAAAGGAAAACATATGTTTACTTGGACTGATTCCCATGTGTAGGTATGCCATACATATAGGGAAGATAAATTCAACAATTACCTGTTCAAACTCCAATATGATCTGTTCTGGTAGTGATGCCTTGCACCATATTTCTGAATATGCTATCGGACACGCGATTGGTTACAGAATTCATGGACAATATAAACTGTCTAGCATGATATTTGCAGGGTAGTAGTCAGTTGCCCAAAAGGCATGCCTTCGCTGTACATTTATTAAATTGAGTTGATGTCAGGTTGCTTTGTTTAAGATATGATCTTCTGGGACTAGATTTTGAAAACGATGAGTAAAGCTAATTTTCAGTGTTCCATATAAAGCATGCTATATAACTACTATCATTGTTATTCTCTGCTGTTTATTTTCACCATTAATTTTTAAAGTTCATGGAACACATTGGCAATTTTCCTCTTTCTGAATCCCAATCATCCTAAAAGAATGTTTAAGTAAATCCCTATCTAGATCCAGTGTTGCTTGCATTAGTGCTTCCTCATTGTTGCATAATTTTCCCATTCCTCTAATCTGGAATGAAAAAGGCTTAAGTGCTTCAACATTTTTCAATCTGACCTGTACCAAAGCACCGCACCGTATTTCGAGTCACATGTGGTTTTACATGCCTTGTTTTTCCCAGAGAATACTGCATATAGGGATGTACCGGCAATGCCCTTTAGGTCTCTATTATATTTAGCGGATAGTATAACATACTTAGTAGGTATGAGTTGACCATGTGTACATATTTATGAATTTTATTTTGTGATATTGGAGATCTTGCTACAGATATATTGGGACCATTGATAGGCTAATTTTGATATCTTTTACAGGCACTTGGCAGAATAATATCTAGGTTGAAAATATTAATTTTGGTTGTGAATATGATTTAACAAATACACGACAAATATGTTCCATCAGTGAATGTCAGAAGGTTCAGATTGCATTGTTAGGTATTGCACAAATATGCCATCATACTAAGGCAAACGTTTGTTGTTCTTGATGGTATGCTACCAAAAGTTATGGCCTTTTTGTGACAAAAGGAAAAGAAGCAAGCTCTGTGTGTTGTATTAGCCTCTTAACTTCATATATCTCAGTTGACTCAACCATAGTATAATTTAGAATTACCATGTCCTTCATTATCCATAGTTCATATCCTTGCAGTCTATACTAGCTATACCTTTTCTACTTAAAAGAGAATCAAATTATATGAAAAATCATTTCCTTTTTCTTGAAGAAATTATAAGTTCTAGCTCATTGCACACAAATTTGTTCAAACACTGCACTTCATGTTGATAAGTTTACATATTATAGATTATAGGCAGAAATTATAAGTTTTAGACTATGGCTAAAAAAATCTTGAATAACAATTATTTTTCCTCGAGAAATATTAACATGGTCTCCTTAGACTGTTGTGTTGTCAATGTGGATAGTTAAACATGATATGCATTTTGGAGTTCAACCCTGAAGTCCTGAACATGGTTGTTAGTACAATGGTGAAAACCACATCGAACTTCAAGGGATGGCGCCTTCCCAGATGATGATGATGATGATGGTGATGGATCAATTTTTGTTGAACCTGGAAGACAAGATGGAGCGACCAATGCTGAAATGGACAACAAACGAAGAAGTAGATTGGAAGTAAGCACATACTGGTTTTGTGCTGGTTTTAGAAGAACAAGGCAATGGGGAAAACTGCATCGAACTTCAATGGATGAGGCCTGTTCACCAGATGATGATACACATGTGATAAATAAATTGTTGTTGAACCTGAAAGATAAGATGGAGCGACCGATGCTGCAGTGGACAACAAACGTAGTGGATTGGAAGTAAGCACATACTGGTTTTGGAAGAACAAGATGCCCATGATCAAGTAGTATCAAGATAACATGAGCAAAAGGTGTATGTTTCCTTTCTCAAAGAAAAAAAAAAAGGTGTATGTTTCCTAACATGATCTATCTCTGTTATTGTCATATTAAAGGTGCACAACCTAACTGGACTTTCTATGGTGCCCACACTGTTGTCCTGTTCTGATCTTCCCTGTGACAATGCGCTCTTTTTATAGATAGAAATGAATGCTACTCCTTATCCTTAATAAGCGTCTCTTAGTTTCTATTAGTGTGAGAGAGTAGTACATTGAGCCATCCAGTTGTCGGGTGATTGCTATTCTTCATGCATTTGATTTTTTACCTCTTCTGTTTCTATTCCCCTTGACGCATATCTACGTTATGCATATGTTTACATTCTCTTTGTAGTATAGAAGAACTTCGAGCATGGTTTCTAGCTTCACAATTACAGCAGGAGCCCACAAACATTTACCACCGCCAAAATTACCATCAATCAGCTCCCATTTGGCGCGGCGTGCCGCCGCGCCTTATCATTGCTAGTAGATTTAAAACATGGAACTCGTAGATTTAAAACATGGAACTCGTTATTTTTCTTGGGAACTCTGAACTCATCGAACATATTAACTTTTTTCGCTTTCTGGACAAGAGCCGCATGAGCATCTGGGACATCAGGATCAGGTGTGTAAGTAGTTTTTTGGGCTTCAATTTGAGCATCTCTATGTGTCTGTCGCCGCTCCTCTTTTCTCAGAGCTGCAAGCTTCTTCTCTTGCAGTTTCTTCTCTGCAATTTCCTTTCTTTTCTTCTCGGTGCAAGACTTCTTTACCTCTGCTATGAATTTTCTAGTCTCTTCCTTAGCTTTCCTTTTTTAGCTCAGCCTCATACCTTCTCTTTTCCTTTTTTTTTCCGCGGCATCTCTAGCTCTGGCTTGTGCTTGTTCATCCTTCATTTTTTATTGCTCCAGCCTCTTCTTAGCTTGCTCTTCTGCCTTCTTTACCTCAGCTTTATACTTAGCTTCTAGAATAGCAATCTTCCTATCTTCGTTGGCCTTGTTCTTCTCTTGTTGCATCTGTAGTAATCTCTGAGCAAGTTCACCCTGTCTGATGGTGGTAGTACAAGGTTGACTTGTGGTATTGAGCAACTCTTGAGCAGCTGTGAGGAAAGAAGAATCTGGAACATGCCTTGCTTCCATGTTCCTTGGAAATAGCCTCTGCAACAATTAATATACAGTTCAGTAAATAAATTAAATCAAGCAAACCAGAGATCAAAAAAAAGTGATTGTACATGTTGAATCAAATTGTTCAGAAGTAGTGACTCCAGTTTGCCTACTAGCACTGTTAATTTGTTCCTAAAATGAGAGACTAGCACTGTGAGCATATTTGAATGATGTATCCTGAAATTCAAGTAATTGTGCTCTAATAACCTGTGTTACGACGGGTTCCTCTGTCATTTCAGGTTGAGGAGGAAGTACATTTGCTTGAGGAGCATTGGGTGGGGCAAGACTAGCTTTCAACCATTCACAACCAGTTTTGCTATGACTTTTTTTTTTGAAAAGGTACCGCGTTTCATATATAAGTTGCAAAGGGGTACAGGTGTACACAACATACGCACATGCGACTACACGAGACCTCTAGACAGAACCAGAAAGGGCACGTGGCCTAGCACAATAGCAAAGGAAACCCCCCAAACGAGAAAATTACAAATTGGCCCCTGGATTTCCTGAGCTGAACTGTCGCCTGCCGACCTCCGCCGTCTGTTGCCGAAGCACCCGCCGGAGGAAGAATAAACAGAGCTCCCTCTGACCCGAATCCAGCTGCACATCATTGCATCACATGATTTCTGAACCGAATAAGTAGCTCGCCGCTGACGACGGCCAAGCCCTCCTCTTTGTGGCACGTCGGCCGGGAAGAACCCCGGTGCACTGCTGGACCTCAGAACTACCGCCTCAACCAGCCTAAATCCTCGGGGAAGAAGCAGCAGCTCCGCCTGCCGCTGGCCTTGTTCCCTGTGCTGGGCCGCGCGCCCACCTGCCGAGGTTGCCGTAACCGGCAGCCTCCACTCCTGTACAAGTCTCCCCCATCTACCCTGCCAGCGCCAGAGCGAGCACCAACAGAACAGAGACGGGATGGGGAGAACAAAAGACCATAGTGGCGGCGCCGCCGCCACATCGACGCCACCACCCGGACACACCATACCTCCCAGATCAAGCTCCGACATCTGGGGGAGCAGCTGCATCGGAAGGTGATCTGGAGGTCTCTTATTCGGCGGCGTCGTCGAAGTCACCGGAGTACGACGACGAGCGCCCGAAAACCTAGCTACGAAGTCGGCACCTAGACTACAGCTATACACAGCCGAGCGCTGGAACCGGAGACCCCCCTCCCACCAGAGAGCCTGAGGCCCTCGGGGAAGAGGAGCCGCCAGAACCAGCGCCGGCAGAAATTTCGCCTCTCTATCCGCCCTGAACAGTAGAGGGGAGAAGAGAGCGAAAGGTTGGGGAAAAAATTGCCACTCCCAGTGGGAGACCACAATATCCACAATGCATGATTACACCGTGCCTCCTCATTCTCTTCCCTCCACCTCTGACATGTACCTCTCCAGGAGCCTTCCTTCTGCATTTTGTTGGTCTACCAACATGTTTAGTGAAGACAGTGGCAATATAGGAGGGCCATTCATTCTCTGCCACTCTATCTTGTCTTTGCATGGGTATATTATGTTTGCATAGGCCTTCTTGTGCATCTCAATTGAATAGGAGTTGTCTACCACAGTAATAGGGTCTATGTCATCATTCCTTAAGCATGAAATTACATGTGCACATGGTATTCCTGTTTTTTTGCCACCTCATGCAACTGCATGTCCTCTGCTTCAGGTCGACAACATAGTCAACTGGTTGAGATGAAACTAGCTCTCCCACTTGAAAGAGGCCATCTCCTGCCCCATCAGCGTAGACATTATTGGACAACTCAATGTTCTTGAGAAGCTTCTTATGAATTTTAGGACAGATAGGACCTGGCCAGTTTTCTTCATCTTTGTTTTGTATAGTGCCTTGTCATTAACTGTGACTTGACCCTTTCAAACATAGAGAGAACCGGCAATTCTCTAGCTTCTAAGATGTACCTATATTCAGGATCAGAAGATTAAATTCAAATAATTTGATCTCATTAAATTCAATGGTTATTGTTAAGGATCACCATACTAAATTCAGTTGCAAATTATGTGACAAAATTAAATCACTTACTTGTTGAATGCCTCGTAGTTATTGTTGAGAAGTATATCGCACTTAGGGAGGTCACTCTGAAACGCTCTCACCCAAGTTTTAGGATCCAAATTTTCCAGCCATGCATGGGCATCTGCATTTAGTACTCTCATTTGTTCCATGTACTTGTCAAACAGTGCAACGGTGTTACTTCTAGCTATCTTCCACAATTGATTCTTCAACACATCTCCTTTGAATAGTTGTTGGAAATTCTGCCACATGTGCCGAACACAAAACCTGTGTTCTGACTCAGGAAAAATATCTCTCACGGCATTGATGAGGCCCTTCTGCTTGTCCAACAACATAATAAAACAATCTTCGGCTGAAGAAATTATACTCTGATATGAACTATCAAGAACGTTTTCTTTTTTTTTCCTTTTGCATAGCACCTCATTTGGTTCTCGGAACTGAGCACGTATTCTGAGGATTTCTTCGGTTTCCTATCATGTTGGATAAGTGTGTATGAATTTGCACCGAAGGACTCTACTATTATGCCTACCTAAAATCCCAGGACCAAGGGGAACCGCCAAGCCCAGGAACAATCTGTTCGAGCACATCGTCGTCTTCTACCTTGCGCCCCTGCATAGAGTACTCAGTGTAAAAAATGTTGATATATCTAAATTAAGATGAATTTGCGGTATCTTTTTTAGACAGAGAGGGTATATTGTTGTATTTATGTGATTTCCCATTCTAACATTTCAAATTTCCAGCTTGTGATCCAGGTCAAAGCTTAAGTGGAGACGTGATAGGGTCAGCAAACCCGGCCTTTGACTGACTGTTCTAACACAGACTTCGCACTTGTGGTGCCTACAGTCTCTGCCATCCGAGAAAGCAAAAACCTCCACTCCTTCCCCTGTTCTCTCCGTGGTCGCCGTTCCCCGCCGCCACCACCACGTCGGAGGCCTCTGCGCCCACCGCTGAAACGGGCGGCTCCGCTCTCCGCTGTGGCGGTGTATCTCGCGGTCGCCGTTGATCTCGCCGGCGGCGGCGCAGGCCTGCTTGCTGCGAATAGGTATGGATTGTTTGAGGATTTGTGTGGCATCTTGGCAGCGCGCAGTTTAATGCGTGATGTGCTCCTTTTATGGCGTATCTTGTTCTATTTTAGTGGCATAAATCTCGCAGAAAGCAGTTTCCCAGTAATAAAACTCTTATCGCTTTACAGAATTACAGTAGTACTCACTCCGTCCCAAAATATAAACCCAGCACCTATTTTGAGGTAGAACTTTAACTAACAATTTAAACAACAAAATATGAGTTATACGTCACCAAATCTCCGGTGGCCATGGGGCTTTGGAGGTGTGGCGGACCATGACCTCTCGCTGGCGGGAGGGTTCATGTTCTTTGTTTAGCTTGTTTTTCGGTGTCTTCTTCGGAATGGCGAGGCGGCGGTTACATCCAGAAGTCATAATAAAGTCATTCCTGTCCTATCCTCGTTTCGGTAGTGCGTCTAGCGCCGGCAGAGGGCGCGTGGAGTCGTGCGCCAAGCGGATCTCTTGGGATTCAGTCGGTTTTCGTGTTCGTTGGTGTGGTCTTTGATCTACAGTTGTCATCATTGGCAATGGTTGTTGCTTAGTGCGCTCGTCCTTTGGGGCCATAGCACGACGACTTTCCGTCTGTCTACTTCGACAAGCTTTGCCTGGCTTCATTGATGGAGGGTTGAGGACAGTGGCACAACTTCTGCTCGCGCTAGTTGTCGCTAGGTGGTCCAAGTATCTATTTGTAATTTTTACTATTACTTTTGGGGATATTTGTACTTTTATTGATGATTATTAATAGATCGGCGGAATTTTCGCAAAAAAGAATTATTGGTCAAAGTTTTGGCTCGAAATACGAAGTGGTCTTACACATAAAAACGGACAAAGTATTATTTTTTGTTTATTGTGCATGAACTGGTGGTGGTTAGAAAACATCTATCAGTAATTTTCTCGATTTATGTAATTAGATTCATAATTCTATTTCTTTTATATTTAATCTAGCAACGCAAAGGTATTTGAACCCATATTTGCAATTCTTTTAGTCTAGCAACAATCGGAATTCATAATGAGAAGGAACATATACTTATTTTCATAACAAATTCTATGGTAGGTCGCAAATTTAGGGAATTCGTGCCTACTCAGAATTTCACAAGTAATGAAAATGCAAGAAGGGATACTAAATCTTGTCGTTAACTGAATTCAGAACAAAAGATTCAAAATAAAGTTAAGGTAGATGGGAATAACCTTATTTTGGAGTAGAAAACCTTATTTATGACACGTTTCAAACTAGTAAATTATATGCCTAGGATAAAGAAGAACAAAAGTGGGCTAAGGAAACTCGCAAGGAAAGTTCCAACCGATTGTGTATAAGTTTGAGCGCGTTTTCAAAGCACAAAAAAACATAGATGTATCTCTGTTTTCAAAGCATAAAGAGTTCTTGATGATATAATCTAGAGTTACTACGAAAACTTCCTATTTCTTTCTGTTGACATGGAAAGAATAAAAAGTGGATTTATAGTCACAGGCTGCAAAATTCAGAAAAAATTGGAACCATTAACTAAAATTCTCTTTTTTAAGAGTGCAGTAATGAACGACTCCTAAATAGGTGTTCTCTCCCCCTTCCTTTTAATGGCATAATAAAACTGAATGACTTTATGCCTAATTCGTGTATAGGTAAACTCCAGGCCCGAACACCATTATTATCCAAAGATTTTAACCTATACTACTACTCAAATCGTTCCATAAAATAGCATGGTCCTCATTACATAATTAAAATGTCCTCGCATGCTATACATACATGTCTACGTACCATGAGTTCATTGTCTGTTCTGTTTGCGCCACTTGGAGAGAAATTGATTTGGATAGGCATAGCAGGTTCACATGTGCACATTTTTTCTTCTTCTTTTGCTATTTATTAGATTGGGCCTATGTGCTTTTCTAGCATTCTTGTACATTTTGGTTGGTAGATGATTTTTGTGGTTGTTATTCAGCATTGTACCTACCTCTCTTAATGATGCATACCTGTATCACCAGGTATTTTCTTTGTTTTGCTGAAGCTTGGGGTTAGATTTGCTACGAGATTGGGTATTTTTCCAAATAAACCATCAAACTTTCAACAGATGGTGAGCGTCTTAGCAGGGGTGATGGCATCTGTCATCAGCAAACTCACTGCCCTGCTTGGGGAGGAGTACACAAAACTGAAGGGTGTACGCAGAGAGGTGGAGTTCATGAAAGATGAGCTGAGCAGCATGAACGCGCTCCTTCATAGGCTGGCAGAGGTAGACTGCGATCTTGATGTGCAGAAGAAGGAATGGAGGAACCAAGTTCGGGAGATGTCTTATGACATTGAGGATTGCATCGATGACTTTATGAAAAACCTTGGTCAAACTGACATGGCTAAGGCTGGAGGGTTGGTACAAAGTTTGGTCCAGCAGCTCAAGGCACTAAGGGCACGCCATCAAATCTCCAGCCAAATCCAGGGGCTCAAGGCACGTGTTGAAGATGCAAGCAAGCGACGTATGAGGTATAAGCTCGATGAGCGCACCTTCGAGCCTAGCATTTCCAGGGCCATTGACCCTCGTTTGCCTTCGCTCTATGCTGAGTCAGATGGGCTTGTTGGTATTGACAAGCCACGAGATCAGCTAATCAAGTGGCTAATGGAGGGAGTTGATCCATCGGCGCAGCAGCTAAAGGTGATATCCATTGTGGGTCCTGGGGGTCTCGGTAAAACTACACTTGCGAATGAGGTGTACCGTAAACTGGAGGGCAAGTTCCAGTGTCGAGCTTTTGTTTCTTTGTCACAACAGCCTGATGTGAAGAAGATCCTGAGAAGTATACTCTCTCAAGTCAGCCAGCAAGAGTATGCTAACATAGATATCTGGGACGAGGAAAAGCTAATCAATGCAATCCGAGAATTTCTGAAGAACAAAAGGTCCACACGAATTTTAGATTCTTCCTTGGCTGTGGGTATTTGGTTGTGCATTATACTTTTATCCACATCTAGTCAGTACGTTTAACATCGGTTTGATTTACTGGATTAAAGTATATAAGCCATTATATTACTTTCTATTGTTGTACTGTTGTTCAATTAAATTAAATATAGAATAGAAAAAAAAAAGTTTTTCTGCTCCTAGATAAAGGCATAAACTGAACATATGTCTATAGAGTCATATTCTCTATATGATTGTTGCAGTTTTGTTTTCAGGAGGACTAAAAAAATCACATTTTCACTTGTTTCTGTGATCAGACTTTAGGGGATAATGATCACTATTCATTAGTGACACACAAAGGAGAAGCGATCCAGTATTCCATTAGCAGATAATTGCACAAATCCTGATTCCTGAAGCACATGTTCTTTGTAAAGCATTTACTTAGTTACTAGTTTATTAGCCTACCCCAACTTGCTTGGGAAAAAGGCTTTGATGTTGTTGTTAGTAATTAGTTTATTAGTTCATACTCCCTCCATATCACTATCGATGCCCAGTCTAGGGAAACTCCTTTCAGTATTTGTCTATTCAGGAAATCAGGAGTGCAGTTATTGCAAAGTTCCACTTTGTACCCCTGTTTGTTGCTTTGGTGGTTGTTTATTAGTTCTAGCATGCTATTTAAGGTTTATCTTTGAGTTAAATCCTTCTTAGATTTTAGTGCTTCCTATGTCTGTTCGCATGGTGGTACCGTGGTACTAAGGACAGAAATAATGAAACACGGGAGCTATCCTTACAAGATTTAACATTTGACACTAAGGAGTTGTGCCATTTTTATTTGTTAGTACTTACTAATTATAATATCTGTCATGGAGCATTCATTTGAATTTTCATATTGTAGGTACTTTGTCATCATTGATGATATTTGGAGTAGTCAAGCATGGAAGATTATCAAATGTGCTTTGTTTCCGAATAATGTTGGAAGCAAAATAATGACGACAACTCGCAATATTACTATAGCCAAGTCATGTTGCTCTCCTCACCATGATCATGTCTATGAAATAGCGCCTCTTACTGCATCTAACTCCATGAGTTTATTTGTGAGACGTATATTTGGCTCGGGAGATATGTGCCCTCCTCAATTGGAAGAAGTATCCTCTCAAATATTAAAAAAATGTGGTGGTTCACCATTGGCGATTATTACAGTAGCTAGCTTATTGGCTAATAAAGCTAGTACAAATGAAGAATGGGACAGAGTATATAATTCAATTGGTTTGACACTGGAAAAGGATGCCAGTGTAGAAGAGATGAGAAGGATATTATCCCTCAGCTATGATGATCTTCCCCACCATTTGAAGACATGCTTACTGTACCTGAGTATATTTCCAGAAGACTATGAAATTCAGAGGGATCGATTGATAAGGAGGTGGATTGCTGAAGGATTTATTAATACAGAGGGTGGACAAGATTTGGAGGAAATAGCAGAGCGTTATTTTAATGACCTTATCAATAGAAGTATGATTCAGCCAGTGAAAATTCAGTTTGATGGTCGAGTTGATTCATGCCGAGTCCATGATATGATTCTTGATCTCCTTATATCCAAGTCAGTTGAAGAAAACTTTGCCACCTTCGTTGGTGGCCAAAATCAGAAATTACTGCTGCAACATAAGATTCGTAGATTATCTCTTAACTGTTATTCCCAAGAGCATGTCATAGTTCCACCAACAGCGATCATATCCCATTGTCGGTCGCTCAGTATTTTTGGGTATGCTGAACAGATGCCCTCTCTTTCAAAGTTTCCAGTTCTCCGAGTACTTGACATAGAAAATGGCGAGGAGATGGAAAGCAGTTATATTGAACATGTATGGAAGCTTTGGCAGTTGAAATATCTGCGACTCGATGTTAGAACCATTTCTGCATTCCCTGAACAATTAGGAGAACTACAGAATTTGCAGACTCTGGATATAAGATGGACAAAGATAAGAAAACTGCCCAAAAACATTGTTCAGCTACAAAATTTGACATGTTTGCGTGTTCACAGTCTGGAATTACCTGAAGGGAGTTGGGAATCTGCATGCTTTGCAGGAGCTTAGAGAGATCAAAGTCAGGTGGGACAGTTCGGCATCTTCTTTGCTGGAGCTGGGCAGACTGACAAAATTGAGGATTCTTGGGCTGCGCTGGTGCATCATTAATACACACAGTAACAAAGAAGCTTTTGTGGAGAACTTGGTCTCGTCGCTCTGTAAACTTGGCAGGCTCAACCTTCGGTCTCTATGCATTCGGAGTGATTATGGTTATTCCATTCCTTTAAAAGAAATGTATGGTTATTCCATAGATTTCTTGTTGGACTCTTGGTTCCCGTCCCCTAATCTCCTCCAGAAGTTCCAGATGGACGCCTACTATTTCTTTCCCAGGGTTCCAGCTTGGATTCCGTCACTTGAGAACCTGACATGTCTAGATATCAATATTAACCCAGTAAAAGAGGAAACATTAGAGATCCTTGGAGCGCTACCTGCTTTGCTGTTTCTCTGGTTGTCATCAGAATCAGCTGCTCCCAAACAAAGACTCGTCATAAGCAGCAACATGTTCACGTGCTTGAAGGAGCTCCGCTTCACCTGCTGGAACAATGGGGAAGGCCTGATGTTTGAAGCTGGGGCCATGCCCAGCCTTGAGAAGTTGGAGGTTCCCTTAGACGCAGGAAGGAATCTTGATTTTGGCATCCAACACCTCTCTTCCCTTACGCATGTTATCGTCAAGATCATTTGCACTGGTGCCACGGTTCAGGAGGTGGAGGCATCGGAGGATGCCATCAGGAATACAGCCACTCTCCTTCCGAACCACCCCACACTGGAAATCCGAAGCTGGGGTGAGGAAATATGGTGAAGGAGGACCAAGGAAAGGTTGAGAGGAGATCCAGAGAAGTGGATGAAAATTAGTCAGCAGTATATGTAAGTGTACACAACACACAATTCATTGGACACTTTTTCAAGTTTTTTTTTCCCTCCCATAGGTTGCATATTTTTTTGTAATTTTCCTTGGACCAAATTACATTATGCATCACTGAACTAGCACTGATGGCTCAAGTATGTCTCTGAACTCCGAACTTACATATCTTGGTCGCTATACTCCAAGTGGGTCACTCTAGGAGTCTAGGTCACCAGCGGTCTATCCTAGCATACGAGAGTATGACTGATGGCATGGCACGCTTATTGGTGCCACTAAGGCATGTGCGTAGTCTACAAATCCGACCAATGTTCCGATGAGCATGGAAAGAATTTCCCGGTCCACCCTATCCACCCCACAGGAGACAAAGCAACCCGCCTCCTCACACCTGAATATATTTCCCCGTCATCTCCAGCAACTTCAGCGCTGCCTCCGTATATCCTCTTTAATTACAGTAAATTTAGGAAATTGTATTTTAAATTATTAGTATATCCTTTGATCAGCCTGTTGTTAAATGAAGTTAACCATGCTGAAATCTGCTTTTTTGTGGAGAAACAAGTCTCTCAATTTACAATTATACTTTCTTCTTTTATATGATGCATGGAAAGTAAACCGAACATGATCTTCTAAGGATGAACAAAAGATGGCTCCGACCTTTTATGGTAGAAATTCACTGAGCATTTCAACAATTTCCATTCTCTGGCATTAGTTTGTAGTAAGGCAAATAGTTCATAGTTGATTGATTTGACACACTTTGCCACTATTATCTATTTTTCAGCCCTCTAGTGCTAATTTTCTCATGTCCTGCATAACTATATGAGATCAGGTTTATTGTTTTCTGTAAACAAACTAACATTACTGTCATAACTCAGTGGAAGTTTTGATTCTGTGGTGTTTTTACGGTCTGAATTCAACCACACCAAGGAAAAAACATCAACCATATTTCTAGAGTTAAAAAGCATTATGTCATACCAGTACCTTATGGTAACTGGACTAATCATATTGATAAAGTTAATATTTATGAAACTAAAAAAGTTTCTCAGTTCCAATTTTGTTATAATGTACTTGTTGATGTTTGGGCAGGGTTATGTCGATTACCTTGTTGTCCTTCCTGCCTTCCTATAGAGCAGGGTGTGCTTCGTCGGTGCAATAGTCTGGTCAGCTAGCAAATTTCAGTATTTTTATAAAACAAAATCCAGTAGTCATGCCATTCCTACATCTGGACGTAGCAGATAAATCTAGTCACATATTTGGTTGTAGCAGTGGTATCGAATTTGCAATGAAGAAATCTCTTTCTCACAAAGTAAACACATCAAATCCTGTTTACTAATACTAACTAGTGATAAAGTTTATCTTATAGATTGAGAATAAGCATTACTCTTTTCCCTGTAGGTTCCTTATGGTTGACTGGAAGAGATTAAGAAAATAAGTTTATGGTGGAAGTTTCAGCATGCAGACTCCATTGCGGCAGCAACTCGGCACACAATAAGTACATAATGTACTGTTTCTTTCTTCTCTACTATATTTTTCTCTCTATTCAAAGAACCAAGTGTCTCTCAGTTAGCTAGAAGTGCCTGTGCTTTATTGTTTGTCCCTGGTGAAGACAAAAAAATCCTAGACATAATTGACCCTTTTCGCTGTTAAGAATAATTGTCGAGTTTATTGTTGCTGTTGTTTTTTCTGTATCACTAGTTGTAGTCTTGATATTAAAGGTCACTGAATCATTTATTTGGAATTGTAATATTATCAGTATCCTCTCTTTTTTCACTGATGGACTCATGGTCCATAGGCACGAGGTCCAGGCCCATCCACATATTCGGCCATTAACATATTTGTATTCATGCTGGCAAATTAGTGTGTTTGATGTTTTTGGTGTTATTTTGCACAATTAAAGGAGTCTTTATCTTGGTCGTAGAAACAAAATTTGGAGCTACACGTTTGCATTTGTTACGTAAAAGTTGTGCTTGTTTTTCAATTAGTAGTGTATTTAGAGAAGGAAATCTTCTCATATGGGTAGGCACATGTGCGGACAGGTGGCCATCCATATGGCATGCAACGGCTGTGATATCATATTGGCCCCATTTCGCATGCACCGAAGCATTTCCGCTACACGTCCAGTTACTTCCAAGCAGCTTGTTGCCACCATCAGTTGCATCTCACCAATCCCGTGCGCTTTGTACTTGTTGTTCTCCCCAACATCCATGAGCACCTCTTTTCTCTCCACCGCCCTCGTTATTGGCCGCTGCCACTGCTGCCACAAGCCCGCAACCATCCCGTTCGTTCTTGTCTTGGTCGCCGGCGTTGCCGCCGCAACCCTGCCATCCTGGAGACTGCGTGCATAAGCCAGTATTATGTAAGACGGTCACTTGTCCTCTTGCCGTGATCACCCGATGGGACAGGAAATTTGACTTGCAAATTAATGTATGAAGGGGTTGATTATGTACTGTGCTTGTGACATATTGGTTTGACATACCTTGAAAGTGTCTTTTGATTTGTTCCATGAGAATTCAGTAGCTTGTGAACAGTCCTGAAAAGATCGAAGTATTCAAGAAGAACTACAATTGTTTAGATCTCATATGCCAGGAAGATAATTACAATTGATTATATTTGTCAGGCAAAGGCAAGGAAGAGACTGTGAATCATAATTAGGATTTGTGGAGGTCTCGAGAGGGAAAGTGGAGTCGTGGAGGGGTCAGAGAACAGTAATACGAATTTGGGTTTGGGCCTTTGGGCTGGATCTTGGGCATGGGACATGGGTTGCCAAAATCAGCACGATGAGAAGGATGTGTCGGACAGATATCTATGTGAAGTAATTTCAGTGTGAGAATTATCAGCTCAAAAAGGAAATTTAACCACATCATGCACCCAACTACACATTAACCACATCAATGCTAAATGTAGCAACAATCCAATCATGTGTCACTGATGCGTGGTAATATCCCATTGTCTCCCATAGACCATACAGACATAACAGCTTCAGGATCCTACTGAAAATTAACTGAAATACCTAGGCTTCTTCATGCAGAAAACCAGCTGAGAACTTGTTCATCTTAGCAACTCACATGGCTGGTTGCCCTCACAACTTCAGATTACTTGCTAGCAGCGACCTTGAGGTCGCTGAGTTGGTACAGCTGGCCGCCCGCATGGAACGCATAGCCAACCCTATCCCCATTGCGGTTCCTTGTGACAATGCAGCCACCGGGTCCAAATGCGACACTGAAGCCGCTGTCGACGAGCTGGGTCACTGAGATGATGTTCTCGGTGAGCCCCGGGACATAGCTGACGCCAGGGACCGTGAGCTGGGTAGAGCTCAGGGACCCCTTGCCACACACCTGCAGCATCTCCCCCGTGTGCGTCCGGACTGGGCGGCCTGGCCGTGTGGGGGTGAAGTTTGTCAGGAGGTGCAGGTTGCCGGTCATGTGTTCAGCAGCATTTGAGACGATGTACCAGGTAGTTTCACTGATCAGATACAGAAGAAAATATTAGCACTCCTTGCAGTATAAATATCTTGCTGAGTAAGAAGTAACAGTTCATATATAACCATCAGAGTAGCATGACTACTTTTAAAATTTTAAGTATCATGTCAGTAGACTAGTAGAGTAAAATTTTAAGTATCATGTTAGTAGACTAGTAGAGTAACTAAAGTTTGTCGTGAATCATCCCACCATGGGGCTCTCTATTTATATAGGATTACATGTACAACAAGGAAGGCAATGATCACAAATGATCAGCCATTGATTTGGAGGATCACATCCGATCATAGCTAATAAACGGAGATATACACAATCACTAGAATCAATGAAAATATGCCTAATCTGATTCTATCCTTGCTAAACCATACTGTCAACAATGTGGAAGATGAGCTCTAATCTAGCAAAGCTATGAACGATTAACTAGGAAACGACTTAGCGAAATTTTAGGGCATGGCCATTTTAGTATCACCTGCTGATTTTGAGTGGTCCAGTGGATCATACTGCCATTATTTTATTACAGAACCAAGGTTAACTAATATAGATTTACAGCTACATATGCCTACACAAAATACTACCATTTTTGTTTTGTTTTATGTTCCAGGTATTAGTTCTTGACATGATGTCCATGATATGTGCTGGCATCACATCACAAATGGTTGCATCAGGTATAAGTCACAAAGCATATTGTCTCTTCTACAGATCGCTCTACAAAAATGAGTCATTTCTATAACTTCCTGTAACACCCCTTTACTGTACGTGTCCCATAATTTGTAGATTTTTATGCAGTTTTTACTGGTAAATTTGTATGCAGCTAGTCAGCTACTAGTCATATATAGAATTTCATGTATTTTCATTTTGTCAGACTTGTCCGGTTGTGCCAGCATCTGTAAATTTGTACGAAGCTACCACGGTTAGACTCTCAACTTCTAGTGTGTTGGATATCAATTGATAAAAGGAGCATGAAGAATAAGTTCATCAGACATATATGCAAAACTATTGTCATTCTGTTTGTGCATGGTAGGCAGGCATCACTTCCTTAAATCAACATAGCTCATAAGGAATGACACATTTGACATAAACCATTTTACTGAAACTTCCCTGCTCGCAAGATGAACAGCTGTGATTTGGACTCACCTTAACCCTAAGAGACAAGGAAGAGCGCAATAAAAAATCTCAATAAACTAACAATGTACTGTCCTCTGAGCCATACTTCGATGCATGCAAATTGCGCATTTAAGCACACCTTAGAACATCTAAATCAACTAACTACCATGATAACTTCTTAGCATAATAAGAAAACATAGAGCATTCAGGTAAGTAGTTATTGGTACCTAATGGCATCAAGAAAGTCGAGCTCATACTCATAGCTTCCAAGGCGTCCTTTGCCAACTATTGTGCCATCAAGGCGTGCAATAGAACATCCTAAACTCATAAGGACTGTAAGGTCCATCTGGGTCAGTTGGGCAGTCGCCACCATATTCCCTGTGGCCCCAGGAACATACCATACGTCATCGAGCTTGATCCCGTTGCAATTCACAGATCCCCGAGCACAGACTTGCATGGGCGGCCCTGTCCCACCAGGGGTGCGGACCCAACGGTCATAGACAGGCGTGAGGTTCGTGAGCAGATTCAGATTGCCAGTTATGTGATGGCCATTTACGACGAGACACCAAACAGCATCAGCTGCATTTGCAATGTCTTTGGCAGAGAGCTCATCCCGGGGATCAAGCATGGAGCTCAGGGCAGCACTGTTCTTATTCCTGAGAAATACAAGTCAAAACAACAGCAAAAATAAAATTAAAATTGCATACACTGAAAGTGAACCAAAGCGTAAGGAATATCTTGAAAGTCCTTACGATGAAAATATCACACCTATAATCACTGTAACGAGCTTTTTAATAGGCTATTGGGAAATAACTAGCGGACAGGGTCCGTGATCTATAAAGATGCAAATGCAGTCACATAAAACCCGAACATCAGCATCTCTGAGGCCACTATTATAGAATGCCAAACGATGCACAGGGCAGGTTCGAATAATAAGTAGCACGTAATTGTGCCATGTGAATTGTAAGAACTGTAGCATCATTTATGCTGATCACTTTTAACCCGGCGGTGGGACCTTCTTTAGGGGATCCACGCCTGAAAAATGCGGTTCACTGTGAAATGGAACTGGGTGTAGGCTTGTTGCTCTATAAAAACCGCGGCATATGAAATTGCATTTTCTTTGGTCGGGGGCCTTAGATAACAAAAAATTGAGTGTATTGGTTACACATAAAATGCCAATGCTCCAAGGCCCCCAACCAAACAAAATGCCTAAATTTTTTGCTAATAGAAGTGCAATTTCACAACTGAAAAAAATACACGACATTTATTTTGAATTGTCTGTTGAATACATCACAGAAAAAAATCTCTACAGCTTTGAGCCTTTGACATTAATTCATATTTGTCACGGTATTCAGTGCTTGTGCAAGTCAGGCCTTACCGTGGTGATTTTTATGTTCTTTTTTCTGCACAAGGTGATTCAGCCTAAAACAAACGTTTGAACAATTCTGCCAACCCAACAAGAACCTAAATTCCAAGGGAGATTTATCAATTGTACAAATATTCACAACATTACTTCCTGAAATTTCAGTTGAGCGCCTAATACACCATCTACAAATTTCCCAATTTCAATTTTTGTCACCGGATTCAGTGCTAGAATAGATCGCCCGTTTCTCTACCCATTTACGAATCCAGCCCTTTGCACTAGCAGATTTAAACGATTAGATCTGAACTCCATCCAACCCAACAAGAACCACGAACCAAATTTGTGGAATCTCCCTCTCAAAGAAGCCAATAATAAAACCTAAAACCAAGCGCAAACCCCACATTACCTCACCAAAACGCAAGCCAGCCAAATACAAGCCGCAGGCGCTCGCCATCCCCGTCGGCTTAGTAGCAGCGCTAGAGTGCGCGCGCGAGCGGGTTACGACCCTGGGATCACAGGACTGCCTGGGACTGTGGCTAGGTACGTACCTGATGGCGTCCAGGAGGGCAGGGTCCTCGGTGGCGGGGTCCACCTCGAGCAATGTGAGCACCCTCCCCTCCACGGTGCCGGCGTTGAGGATCGTCTCCGCCTTCGTAGCCGTCGGCTTCTTCCCCTTCTTCCCCATTGCCGGTGGACACGGAGAAGTGGAGAGTGCTAGAGCCTAGAAGCAGGGCAAGAGGAGTGGAGTGGGGCGGCGGACGGGTTGCCGGGAGCAGTTCGCCTTGGAAGCCGTGCGTTCAAAATGGCCCGCAGACTTGGGCCGGGCCGAACTGGGCTGCAGGGAATTGTCTCACACATCACGGATATCGTGGTGTAACAAACAAAAATATATATGCTATTTCTATTTACATTATTTTGTAACGAGAAAAGAAAAAAATGTTACGTCAAAGAGGAAAAAAGTGAGGAAGTTGTTTGACATTGTCGCTGCTTACACCTAGTCTAGGCTACAAGCAAAAAATTGTTACTTCATCCGCCAAGAGAGAGAGAAGACGAGGAAGGAAGATACTCAACAGAGTTGGTCCAAACTAACGGGAAGGACAAGAATGTGACTAACCTAGGCTCAATAAAGAGAAGTGATTTGGGCTTTTAGGATGGCCCAATGGGTTGCCATAAGCCCAACAAGGCCTAGCAAGTGCTGACATGAGAATGATTTTTCTTAGCGAGAATGTCCAGCATGAGTACTACTCGGACTGTAGATATCTATAATATCTATAAAGTTCATCCCCACTAAAATGCATTTAATGTTTGCAAGCTCAAATCTGATGAAGCCACATCATCCTAATTGTTTGTATCCGTTTGATTTAAAATCTACGATTCGATTGGTTCCAGTAGTATTCCACGGTTCGGTGTGTTCACATCGGTAGATAACGTCACATTTTTTTCCTTCGTCGTCCCCGCAGCCCTCCCTCTCCTCAGCTGCTCTCACCATTCATCTCCTCCACTAAGACATTCCTTTCATCGTTTTCTCTTCAACTTCACACACGCATGACATTGATGGATTCCATATTCTCTTATTATTATCTTCTCTAAACTATTGTAACCGATGGAATCAGACAAGCTTCTCTCCCCTTCCTCACCTCTGTAGTCCTCGTCGTCTTCACCATACCTGGTACCTACGAGGGAGTGCCCCTGGTCTTATCTGAATCTCCACCGGTAAAACATCCTTCAAATCTCCATGAGATTTCTCTCTGCTGAGATTTTTGGTTTAGCAGGTTTTCGCTCGACAAGACGAAACGCGGGTGCTCGAGGAACTGATCTCGAGCCCCTGCCAGCGCTGCCGCCGGCAGTACACTCCCACCTCTGCTCACCAACAGGTTAGTCTGAGTTTCCCTCCATGTATACCGAGTTTTTCTCTCTGTTTAGTATACGCAGCTTACAGGCCTGAAGCACGAACCAAAAGAACAAGAAAATTTCTTCTCCAAGAAGGTAAGCAACGATTCCTCTTTTTCAATAAAGAAGCAAGCAAACATTCGTCTTGATTAATTCCTCACTACTCTCCGTGATTTCTCCAAAGAAAACAATTCACCCTTTCCTCTCACCATGGTCAGCCTGCAGAAAATAAATCCCAATGAAGTTGCGCTCCCGTGTGAAGCTTGACCGGGCTCCTGCCACTAATGTTGCACCTATTCGGCCATGTGTTGTTGGACCTGATCAATTTGTGTTCCCAAATTAAGGACACGAGCTGGCCACTGCCGCTACTCAGTCTAAGTTTGTGCGCGGCATTCTCCTCGCCCAGTCTGGGCTGCAGATTCCTTATGATTATCAACTGATAATTTTTTCATAAGAGTGTCCACATAGTGTGCCGACTAACATCAATGACACATTGCTTTCCCATAATACTTTTTCGGTAGTTTACAGGGCTATGCAGTTGTTATAAGTGACATGTACTTTTTAATATATTGTACTCCTAAAAGGATGTATGTTGTGGGTATACTTCATGGGTGTACCATCGACAGTGCCTAGATCCGCCCACAGATGGTGATGAGGCGTGTGGCCCATCGGGCGGTCCAGTTGCTGTTGATCCTGACGGAAGATGTCCGGCCCAGGAGCAGGGGAGCCGGATCCGACCGACCTTAGGAGGAACCCGGATCCATGAAGGCCCAGTAGGAACCCGGATCCGGGACGACGTATAGAGGAAGGCGGATCCTTGGCGTGCACGGCAAGACATAGTATCGTAATTAGGCAAACCTGTAATCCGGCTAGGACTCTCCATGTAAACCCTAGATCCGTGCGCCTTTATAAGCCGGATCCTGGGAGCCCTAGAGGCACAACCACAACTCATTGTAACAACGCGAAAGCGCCCAGATAATTCCAGACAAGCACGGTAGGGCCCTGTCATCGTGCAGGTGTTCCGAAGCTGGATAAATCGCGTACCACCGTCCCGTGTGCACTCCGCCCTATGGCCCCTACTTTTTCTCCCCCTCGTGAGGATCCCTCCTCCGAGGTACCGTCGATTAGGCAACGACAGTTGGCGCCCACCGTGGGGCCTGCGGCGTCTTGAGGCCGGAACCGGGAGGGTTCCGCCATGGGAAGCTACGACGACACCATCGCTGTGGGGCGTGTCCTTTACGCCGGAAATCTGCCGATCGTCCCTCCGGATGAGTGCTGGATTCCGGCTAAAACCGACCCCGTCAAGCTCTCCATCGTCCCGGTTGGCGGCATACACATCTTCATCGGGGAAACCGTCGATTCCGACGGAAACCCACCGGTAAGTAGCGCCGACGCGACCGCCGCCGAGCAGGACGCGAGTCGCGAAGATCCGATTCGAGACGCAGGAACTTCCTAGCGAAGATTCCGCCTTAGATCCGAAAAAATCAAACCCCACCCAATCCGCCCTCGAGCAGGAAATAAAGGTGGAAGACCAATGCAGATCCGCCTGGGTCTCCCAGGTGTTAGAAAAGCAAAGGTGTCACTTCGTGCACTTCTTGGCCCATACCGCCGGAACCGCCCTTCAAGAAGCCGGAGCTGGTCCCGAGCAGGTCGAGGCCCCGGAAAACAACGCTGCTCCGGATCAGCAAGAGGCTGCCGGAGAAAGCGGAACTCCGGCTGAAGAGTCGATTTTGGGAAATCTAAGCCCAATTTCCGGAGATACCCAATCCATGGACACTGAAGAGTTCGATCGCAAGGTGAAGGAATATGGATACGGTGATCAGCCTGAAGTTGACTCCGCCCAGCCAAAGCAGGTACTTGCGACTGTAGCGGCGCTGGGAGAACACGGATCGAAGAGGCGGGCACCCAATCCGACCCCCGACCATCCCATCAGGGATCTCCAATGTCGCGGGAGCGACCTCGCAAGGATTCTTCCTCGGAGGACCTCCTGTCGCTGGAAGAGATGGTCGCACAAGCAGGCATGGATGCGGTTTATCGCTCAGATATTCTTAACAAACCCATCACTCCCGAAGACGTAGAAGCATTAGAAGCTAAGAGACTGGAGTTGCTGGCCACAGCCAAAAAGTTTAAGGACACCGCAGCCGCCATGCTTGGAGGAAAGGAAGCACGCCGCAGCTTTTGTGGAAGACTTCATCCAGCGCGAGCGGAGGTGGACGAAGGACTGGCAAAGGTCAAGGAACTCCGAAAGCATTGGGAGGACAAGATCATTGAAGCTCATCATGAGGTCGAAAGGACCCGGCGCGAGTTGATAGCTCCCCGCAGGATCACCTTCGCAACTCCAACGGAGCAGCAGCCGTTCGCAACCCCAAAGGATAATATGACGAAGGCTGCAGAGATCTTGAAGAAAAAGAACGAGGAGATCGACATCGACTACGTTCGCACGCTCGTCGCTTCAGCAGTGAAGCAGCAGAGTAAGGCAGACACTTCGCGCAAGTTGGAGTCTAACCCAGAACATTGCGTCTCCACTGCGCAGAAGGACGACCACGACAATCGCCATCGAGATGACGAATCGCGAACCGGATCTTCGGAACGCAGAAGGAAAGCCAGGGAACACCCAAATCCGATCCCCGTACCATCAAAGACGCCACCGTCGGATCCAAGAAAGGGAAAGGATGCAATGTACTCTGGACGGGACAAGTACCGCAACCCCTCTCCTCCGCCCAATGGTTACCCGCGTCCCTCTCGCCGCCGTAGTCCAGCCGGAAACACCAGGCCCCATGGGCATGGTGGAATTGTTATCCGCGACAACGTGCTGCCTTCAAGAAACAGAAACAAGGAGCGCACGCCGGAACCTCGCCGGAACCAGAACAACGATCGTGAGCCCGAGCCTAGGAGGAGTCGGGATGAGGAGCGCGATCCGGAACCTCGCCGGAGCCGGAACGACCAGGGCAGCCAGCGCCATGGCGAAGGCAGTCGCAGGAGCCGGAGCCAGCACCGGGAGGGCCGGGGAGAATCTGAAGGTGGAAGCAAGAGGTCGGATCGGCCCCCTCGCAGGTCTCCCTCACCACCACCTAGCGGTGGCGGCGGAGGTGGAGGCGGAGGCGGCGGCCGGAGATCTCGCTCTCGCTCACAGTCTCCCCGCCACGGCTCGCGCGACGCGCGGGAACGCCTCAACGAATACAGAACCGACTACATCGGTCCGAAGTGCTTTGGCAGGATGATTCGAGAGGAACCAAAGCCAAGGATGAACCTCAAGCTACCCGAAAACCTGAAGCATTATGATGACACCGAAAGGCCGGATACCTGGATTGAGGATTACTATAATGCAGTAACCTTTGCCGGAGGAACCCCTAATATCACTTGCCGCATGCTCCAGTTGTACCTTGTAGGTCCAGCCCGGATCTGGCTCAGCGACCTCGAGAAGAACTCCATCTTTTGCTGGTTTGACCTGAAGACCGCTTTCGAGAAACACTTCAGAGTCACCTACTAAAGACCTGCCACGTCAAGCGACTTACAAGCTTGTATCCAGAAGAAGGGAGAATCCTCAAGAAACTTCCTCACACGATGGTTGGCATGCAGGAACGAGTGCGAAAACGTCGACCACACCACTGCCATGTACGCCTTCATTGGTGGACTCGCAGAGAGGAGGATTGTCCGAGGCATAAGCTCACTTGTTTGGCTAACGCAAATAAACTGACTTTGGATGAAATGATCTCCATTGCCAGTGACCATACTGCCGCCGATGATGACGCAGGCGGTGATATCGCAGCTACAGCAATCCCCCTACATCAACAAAAGAAGAACCGTGATAACGGCAACAGCAGCAACCATAAACGCAAAAACCCTGATGACCAGAAGAGTGGCGGATCCGAGATGGTCGCCATGGCGTTCCAACGCGGAGGTTCAGGAGGCGGAAGAGGACGCGGCCGTGGATGCGGAGCCGGCAGGAGTCGAGCAGCATGGCACCGAGGTCACGGCCGTCGGATCCCGCGCCCGCAAACCTACGAGGAGTACGGAGACATGCCTCGCCCGGCCCACCTGGATCCGGTTACAGGGAAGTCCACTCACACCAACCGCAACCGCAAGTGGGTCAACGACCTAAAGAACGACCCGGAGGCAGGGATACAAGCGAGCCCGGAAGCACCGCCCACGCGGCAAAGGAGGCAAGGGCAAGAACAAGGACAAAGAGGAAGACAGGTTCCGAGGCAATGGATGAGGATGATAACTCGCCGGATCCCAAGGCAGGGTCCGCGAGTAAATCCAACCCATTCGAGAAAAAGAGCGTGGGAGCTTACCACACTTTCCTCGGAACCCCAACGATCCGCGCTACAAAGTC
>NC_061512.1:61628078-61646905 GCF_022539505.1 Lolium rigidum | reverse complement strand
TGTATCTACTACAATACATTGCAAAAAAAAGGTAAGATTCTAACTTTTATAGGTTCCAGTCACAGAAACTCTTTGCTTTGTTGATTCATATAACGTCTTTCTCTTAATTAAGCTTCCTTACTTACACAACATCCCCATGACTCATTGATCCATTCCAATCATCACACCATTTTGTTCCGTGAGAAAATCATATTTATTTTAATTGTACACTTACAAAACTGCCTGCTGATGAACAGATTTTTCAAGAACATCCCGAGAGATGTATCAAGCTTATAGAAGAGATGCCAAGAGACATTTACAACACAGCCTTATTATGTTCAGATAAGAAAGCAAAGATCACATAAAAAAGGATGCTCATCTTCAACTTTAGTGGAGCTGACCCCAAAAAATCAGTGTCTTTAAATGTCATGTAAAAACTGTCGTTGCGAACAATATCACTTCTTTGTGCCATATGTACCTCAAATTATGATGTTTACTAATCATCACTAAATATGGTATACCAAATATGTTATGCTTAGCTTATACTTTGTATTTCAAGGGTAGCACCTGTATTAGGATTTACTTTTCCTGATCTTTTCTCACTAAGCATATGTTTGATGCTTATATGTATTCTCTTTAATTATTAGCTTATTTTTCCGCAGCAACGCGCGGGGTATCAACTAGTTCTTGGAACAAGAGAGTACAAAAGCGGTTCATCTTTCCCTTTACTCTAGTCCAAAATTATCCCCTAAGAGACTAGGCTCGAGGACTCGCTGCACCGCCCCTGTTCTCATTGACACATGGTAGAAAGAAAATTTGTGTGTGTGTGTGTGTGTGTGTGTTTCTTCTCATGTGTGTTGTCATCCTCCTTCGTTATTAACCCCACCGCCACCACATCGCCAGGCCTTCTTCGCCATGCCTTACTGCTCGCCGCCATATCCACCTTGTGTCGCACCTCCTCCTCTAAATCCAATTGTCCCCGTTTTGGCCCACCTCCTCCCCGACCACACACAAGTGAAGCTACGAGGGTAGAGAATATGGGAGAAAAAGAAAAAATTGTGCCACTGTCAATTGGGTCCCATGTGTCGTAAAATGGGGTTGTGACATAGGGAGATTGTGGGAGCAACTCACAAAATTTAGGGTATGCGAAGTATGGGGCCCTTACATGTCAAGTATGGGTCCTATTTTAGCTAGGAAGAAGAAGCATGGTATAGATAGGCACTGATGGGTCAAGCCACAAGAGAACTTTGTAAAGTTGAAGGTTGATGCAGGGTTTAGCATCGATGAAGGTGTTGGGAGCACGGGAGCAATTATCTAAGACGACCTAGGGTTATTTGTGGCAACGAGCTGTTGTGGTAGACCCTTCATCTCTAATCCATCAATGGCTAAGGCTCAAGCTCTTTTCCCGTCTGTCTACTACAACAATCTCTACTATGACAAGCTTTGTCTGGCTCCGGTGATGGAGGTGCGAGGATGGCAGCGCGCCTTTGACTCGCGCTAGTGTCTGTAGTCGTCGCTAGGTGGTCCAGTGACCTATTTGTAACTTTTGTTACTTTTAGACATCTTTGTACTGCTGATGATTATTATAGATCGGTGAAATTTTCGCAAAAAAAAATCCATCAATGGCTAAGGCTCAAGCTCTCCGCGACGGTCTATTTCGGTCTATTTCTCACGGGCCAGGTGGGGTGCAATAGGATTGAGGTAAACTCAGATTGTATGGACATGATCCACGTGATGAAGAGCAGCAGGAATTCTCTCGGATCGACTGATGCTCTTTATGAGGAGTGCACTTTATTTTGTCGTAATTTTTCAGAGATTGTTCCCTCTCATTGTCCTATGAAAGCCAATATGGCCACTCATGTTCTAGCTAGCCCTTTGGAGGGCCCTATGTAGATTGTTTGGCAAAAGGAGCCCCCCAAGTTTCCTGCTGGTGTTAGCAGATGATACAACTTTGATGCCTAAGTAACAAATCCGACATTATGGCTTTCCCTAAAAAAAAAGTAAGGTCCTATTTTGGGGCCTATTGCTGGAGACGCTCTAAGCCTTTACATCCCAATCGGGCAACAAAAGAAAACAAAAATGTAATAATTCTATTGGCATTTTTGTCTTGATAATACATGGTTCTCGGAACATCTGAGAATGTATGTTTGCTACCCCCTGTCTTTGTATACAAGGCCACTACATCAAGAAAGCAAAGTCATGATTAATCATCTGGAAAGTCCATCTAATCCTTGGCTGTGAAACCTTTTTTTTTTTTTTGCGAGTCCTCAACTTAGTACAGCTGTAGTATCTAAACTTATGTACCAACTCACTCCACACGCACACCCCAAGTGCACAAGCTAGATAACACACCTACTAAACCGCGAGCCTAGCAATACCTCTTACAGAACCGCGGGAGGACACTGGACATCTTTTATTATGGAGCAAAGCCCCGGTGAGACACCTGAAAATCGTCCCCTGCGGGGATCGATCCCAGGCGGGCTGGCTGGCCACTGCCAAGCCAAGCCACTGCGCTGAGCCGCGCGTCTCCTTGGCTGTGAAACCTGTTATATCTACATGATGTGCTTCTTTCTCATTACTACATGCAACATGCAACACACGCATTATCATTGTACTAGGGAGAAACCAAACAAACTCATCTTGGAAGAAACAGTGGCTTTTTTTTTAGAGCAACCACATATTTCATTAATCAAAAAGAGTTACATGAAGCAACACATGTGGAAACTAAAAGACAAACCGGGATAAAATGATTATCCTGAATTTGCAGATAAAATCCTAAAAGATCGAGAAATACAAACGATCCCTAGGGTTTCCTGCAACCACCGTAGCCAGCGGCCGCCGTCCAATTCTAACGCTGCCGAGACGAACGCAAGAAGAGATGCCGAGCCTCCACCTTTGCAGGATCCAAAAAAGCACCATCGCCGACGAGGCTTTGTGAGTCGATGAACAGGCCTGCTGCAAGCAGCGAGGCACATGTCGCTGTGGCACGTCGACCGCGGGACGTCCCCATGCTGTCTTGGACCAAGATATGCCACCTCCCATCGACGAAGTCGGAGAAGAACAGCATATCCACCACCTCCGGACCAACATCTTCGCTCTAGAAGAACCACCTCGCCCCGGCCCCCAGCGCCGTCGTGGACAACGACAAACGCCAGTGACACGTCGAGAAACAGATCTCACCAGATCTGAAGAACGGCGAGAAAACCAAGCTGCCGACCTGAAAGATCGACAAGCACACATTGCCAACAACTCCGAGACGCCGCCGTGAAGGTCGCCGCCGGTGTGGTAGTGGAGTTGACGCGGATTTATTTGCCCGAGCACCGCTCCTACCACCCCAACGACGCACCATAGCAGACAAGCCCTAACTACAAAACGGACGAGGAACGAGGTCCTCTCCCCCTCCTGCCGCCGGAGCGGCAAACGGAGGGAGAGGGGCCCAGAACTCACGCCGGTGGAGATGGGATCTTGCGCCCGCCGCCTGGGAGAGAGGAGCAGGGGCAAAACAAGTAGACTTTGGAAGAAACAGTGGCCTTGTATTTGTAGAAAACCAGAAATTAGTAGTGACCATGTATGCAAAGACAGTGGGAGTATAGTGAATTTGTTGTTTGGAATTGGATGCCTCTGGAGTTGGAACTGTGTATGAATTATAAGCTCATAAAAGATAATTAACCACATCATTAGACAAAACCATAGTACACGTTAACCACATCCATGTAAATGCAGCAACCCAAACATGCGTAACTGGTGCGTGGTAATATCTCACTGTCTTCCATAATCCATACCAATAGCCCATACGTACTCCTGGGAGGTTTTTTCATACAGAAAACCAGCTGAGAGCATGTTTGCAACCAAACGACCTGAACAGGTAAACTTCCTCTTCATCGGAGCAACTCATACGGCTGGTTGTTACCCTCCCAACTTTGGGTTCAGAAGCTACTTGCTGTCAGCGACCCTGAGGTAGTCGAGCCGGTACAGCTGTCCGCCTGCATGGTAAGCGTAACCAACCTTAGCCCCACCACGGTTCCTCATGACAGTGCAGCCATGGGGGCCGAACGCGACACTGAAGCCACTGTCGGTGAGCTGGGTCACTGAGATGATGTTCTCGGTGAGCCCCGGGACGTAGCTGACACCAGGGACGGACAGCTGGGTGGAGCTCAGGGAACCCTTGCCACACACCTGAAGCGTCTCACCTGTGTGAGTCCGGACAGGGCGGCCTGGGCGAGTGGCGGTGAAGTTTGTCAGGAGGTGTAGGTTACCAGTCATGTGTTCAGCAGCATTTGAGACAATGTACCAGGCAGTTCCACTGACCAGATACAGGAGAAAAGGTTAGCATTCTTTGCAGTATAAACATCTTGCTATTAAAGTAGTTCAGCAAGGAAAATAGACAATTCATAGGTAACCCATCAGAGTAGAATGACTACATTTTTAAGTAGCATATCAGATATCAGTAGACTAGTATAGTTAACTAAGTCAAACTGTGAACAATGCATACCATTTAGCTCTAATCTAGCAAAACTATAAGAAATTGACTTGATAACAAATTACGGAAATTTTAGGGTACCGCCACTTAAATACGGACAACTGATGGACAAACTAATTTGATTGATTGGATCGATCATATTACCCTTACTTCAAACCAAGCCAAGCTAAATTAACAAACTACAAATGTCTACAAAAGAAATGCAAAAATATTTTCCGGTTTATGTTCCAGATATTAGTTCTTAACACCATATCCATGATATCTGCTGGTCATTGCATCACACATGGTGCGTGAGGTATAAAAAGAAAGCATAAATATAATTGACTATTCTACTGAACATTCTGCATGTCCATAATTCTTGTGATTCCATTTTCCCATGTATGCCTGATCATTTGTAATTTTAATGTGTGAATTTTTAAGCAGTTATCAGTCATGCACACAGTATCTTGTAGTTTCATTTCGCCTTACTTGCCCTATCATTTGTAAATTTTATGCAACTACCAATGTGAGCCTCTTGACTTCTAGTGTGCGGAACATCAGTTAATAATTAGAGCATGAATAACGCTTCCTAAGAAATATATGCAAAATTAATGCCATTCTATTTGTCCATGGCAGGCTGGCAGAGCTGCCTTAAATCGACATAGCTCATAAGGAATAACACAGTTGACACATAACATTTTACTCAAACTTCCCTGCCCTAATAATACGTAGCTGTGATTTAGAATTACCTTACCCCTATGAGGCAAGGCAGAGCGCAATCAAAAGAGTTCGAGAAACTAACAATGTTTTGGAGCCATGCTTCCATGCATGTAAATTACGTATCTGTGGACACACCTGACACCTTAGCATGTCCAAACCAATTAACTACAGCGATAACTTCTTAGCATACCGAGAAATCATAAGATAAGAAAATCATTCAGGCAAGTAGCCATCATACCTAATGGCGTCGAGAAAGTCGAGCTCATACAGCTCGCTTTTAACGTGTCCTTTGCCAACAACAGTGCCATCAAGGCGTGCAATAGAACAGCCACCGCTTTCCACACTGACTTTAAGTTCTTGATTGGTAAGATTGGCAACAGCAACCATATTCACCGTGACCCCAGGAACATACCATACGTCGTCAAGCTTGATCCTGTTGCAGTTCACAGATCCCCGTGCGCAGACTTGCATAGGTGGCCCTGTCCCAGCGAGGCTTCGGACCCAACGGTCACACACAGGCTTGAGGTCATTCAGCAGGTTCAGATTGCCAGTTATGTGGTTTCCATTTATGACGAGATACCAAACAGCATCAGCTGCATTTGAACTGTCTTTGGTGGAGAGCTCAGCACGAGGATCAAGCATGGAGATCAGAGCAGCGCTGTTCTTTTTCCTGAGTAATCAATTGTGAACACAGCAGTATAAACAACAAGATGGCATACACTGAAAATGAACAAAATCATAGGGACTCTCTTGAAAAGACCTTATACAATGGAAAGAGCACACCTATAATAATTACTGTAACAAACATTTCTATAGGGTAATGTGTGAAATAGCTAGCAAACAGGTACACGATACATCAAGATGCAGTTACATAAAACCCAAAATATCAGCATTGCTCTGAGGCCCCAAGACGAGCATAGGATGCCAACATGCATGGAGCCAGTCAAAGTAATTAGCAACTGCGCCATATGAATTGTAAACTTCTTTTCCCCAGTGCTGGGGCCCTCTTTAGTGATGTATTATGCCTCGTTTGGAAATGCAGCCTGCGAGGCATATTTCATCTGGGACATGTACTTCAATAAAAAAATAACTGATGGATTGGTTCAACATGAAATGGCGATGCCCCAAGGTTCCCAGCCAAGCAAAATGCTTACAGGTTTCTTCAATAGATAAAGGTGTGCATTTCACAAACTGTACACATGTGCACTACATTTGTGTTTGAATTATCGGTTGAAAAACATGATAAATATTTTAGTACAAAATGTCATCAATTCCTATTTCTCAGAGTTCAGAGATAGAAGTCACCCCTTACTGTGGTCATTTCTGAACATTTTGTTTTCTGCAGACGCAGATTCAGTCCGAAACAAACATTTTCGACTAATTCCGTGAACCAACAAGAACCTAAGTTCCAAGGAAAATTTATCAACAGTACAGACTTCCACAACATTTCACTGAAACTACAGTTTGGTACATAACATATAATCTACAGATTTCTGAGTTCAATCTAATTCACAGGGTTCAGTTTCTAGAATAGATCACCCCTTTTCTCTACCAATTACACAGATCCAACCCTTCGCCACAGTAAATTTAACCTGGTAGGTACATTAGGACTAACCATCCAGCCCAACAAGAACCACGAACCAATTCCGTGCGCCACGGCATATCCCGCATATTCCTCCCAAATAAGCCGATAAACCCTAGACTGCCCAAACCCCCCACCTTATCTCATCGAAAGGCAAACCAGCCAAGGAAAAGCTGCCGCGCTCGCCATCCCCGTCGACGTCGTGCGCGTGCGCGTGAGCTACGAACTGGGCGAGCGTCGATCGAGTCGACGTACGTACGTACCTGATGGCGTCGAGGAGGGCACGGTTCTCGTCGGAGGGATCCACCTCGATCATCGTGAGCACCCTCCCGTCCTCGCCCACGACGTCGAGGATCGTCTCCGCCTTCATCGCCGTCCGGTTCGCCCCCTTCTTCCCCATTGGCGGTGGAGAGTTCTGGAAGCAGGTGGAGTGCAGCGGCGGACGGGTTGCGGCCGAGTGGACACGGCAAATCCTATGCACCGACCGTGCCTATCACGCACCGCACACCCTGTCGGCTACTGGGCCTGGCCCATTTTCACCTTTTTTTTTCATTTTCTGTTTCTGTTTCTGTTTCTGTTTTTTCTTTTCTTTCTTTTTCTGTTTTCTTCTTTGTTTTCTTTTATTTTCTGTTTATTTTTATTTTTGTTCAAAACTGAAAAAGTACAAAATTGAAAAAGTTCAAAATTGAAAATAGTTCAAATTCGGAAAACGTTCAAATTTGAAAAGTGTTCAAAACGAAAAATGTTCAAAGCTACAAATTGTTCGTATCCGAAAAAAGTTCATAATCAAAAAATGTTCAAATTTAAAATATGTTCATTTTCTAAAAATGTTTAAATTTTGGGAAAAATCAAATTTTTGAAAAGATGTTCAACTAAAAAATGTTCAAATTTTGAAAAATGTTTAATCTAAAAAAATATTAAAATTTTGAAAAACAATATTCAAACATAAAAAATGTTCAAATCCAAAAATTGTTCAAATTCCAAAAAAATGTTCAAATCCAAAAATTGTTCAAATCCAAAAATTGTTCAAATTCGGGAATTGTTCATATAGAAAATAAAAAACTCGATTTTTTTAAATTTTTCAAAAATATACAAATTTAAAAATATTCAGATTTTGGAAATTTCATAATATAAAAAAATTATTTTTCCAAAAAAATTCACATTAGCATTTTAGATTTATAAAAAAGAAATGAAATGAAACAGCAGAAAAGGAGAAAAACAGAAGAGAAAAACAAAAAGAAACGTGACTGGGCCGGCCCAATAGGCTCCCTTAGGGGTGCGGTACCTGGTCCGCACCGCAGCACCTCCCAGTGGGCACGCTTCGTGTTGGAAGCCGTGCGTTCAAAATGACCCACAGAGTGGGCTGGGCTGGGCTGGACTTGCCATAGAGATAACCATAAAAAGGCCGAAGATAAGTCCCGATGTTTCCATAACTGTCTTATGTCGAAGCAGCGGAGGACTTACTTCTAGATTATCTATTTTTTGATCTATGAAAGTTTCTAATTCTAACTTCTCTAAGTTGGATATGGTTTATAAAAAGTTTAGCTTAAAAGTTTAGTAAATCTATATCTCTTATAAAGCAAAACCCCACTAAGAGTAAGAGGTTATTTAATTTGTCTATCTCAACATGCAGCCTAGCCACATCATCAACAAAATCACAACCATCCGATTTTCATCTCTATCCATCCAGTGTATCTAAGATGTACGTGTGAATCACCAGTTACCTAGATTAAACAGGCACAGTTACCTAGATTAAATAGGCACGTCCTCTTAACTCTCAAGGAGGTGATGAGTCATCCCAATAGTACGGAGAAAAGAGTAAAGAAGGCAGCCAAACAGAGCTTGGCTCTGGTGGTTAGGTCCCTTGTGGTGGAACCAGCCCACCCAGGTTCAAGTCCTAGACTTGGCATGGGTGTTTGCATTTACCTGGATTTATTCCAGGATTTAATCGGCGCTATGCTTTCGGTGGTAGGTGACGTGCCCGTCAACGGCGAGCGCCGGTGGTGACTTCGTCAACCTCAAGATATGCCGGCTCAGTTCCTCGGAGGTGCTCATAGGGGTAGGGTGTGCGTGCGTGCGTTCATAGGGGTGTCTGTACGTGTGTGTTTGTGAGCGTCTGCGTTGTACTGTGTTCTAAAAAAAAAAAAAAGGCAGCCAAATCATTTCCTACGCCTCTTCATTCCTTGATGGACATCCATTTAAATACTATAACCCAACGACGCTGTATGAATTGTGATTCATGAATCTGTGGAAATTAGAAGGCCATGCTTTGTCTTCCATCGACAACAAGAACCAGCAAAAGCACAATACAAGGGCTAAGCTTGACGTGAGCAGATGAAGCTGATGATCAAAAGCGATTCACTATCTATGCCTGGATTTATTTATTATTATATTCTTATTCAAAGGTATCACTCTTCCTCATGTCCTAGAAACATTGAACACACAACACTTTCTCAAAATTATTATTGAAAACTATTTATTGATGTGAGTAGGAATAGATCGAATTATAAAATCAACGAGAACTTTGATTGTGCGTGTTCGCGGAAAACATCTTGCAGACTATATTAGAGAATACAATATGAAATCTCTTAAACCGGGTATGCTTATCTTATTAGACTATATATATATACCAATTTATTTGATTTGATTTTGCAGTTACTAGAGGACACATCAGCAGTCCAACACAATGACATAGACCAAGGAAATTTTCATCCTCATGAACTCCAGCCAACCAAGAATTATTTCTTCGGTTCGTACTTAATTTTGTGAGGTTTTGCTAGAAAAATGTCGCTCATCACTCATAGCAGACTAAATGGTATTTACAGATATCTCTTAGCATTTTCGCAGCAACGCGCGGGGTTATTTCCTAGTTTTATAAAATGGGTTAAATTTAATTAGTTTAACTTAAGATAATTCTAAAACTTAATTAATTTGGGACATAGAGAGTATCTCCTTTTCTTGGTATCGTTGACGTTAGTCCAATGTTAAAGCATGTACAATGGTAGAGACTTCATGCCTTCTCTTAGTCCTACATGTCATCAAGAGAAGACAATTTATACAAGTTGTATAACACATAATCTCGTATTGTCGTCCCTAGCTATTAATAAAAATGAATTCTATTTTAGAATTTTAGTATTTTCTATGGTTCTTTGTAATTGACTCAAATTTAGTAAGAAACTGGAGGGAGTAAGAAATTAAGTCGCTAAATGGTAAAATATGGTACAACACATGAAATAGCCTTCTCTTGTTTTATATGGAATCATTCCTTAGCTATAAGGAAAAATAACATATACTTTCTTATTTCTCTCTCATCCAACTAAGTAAAAATCCTATGTGAAACTCTAAGAAAAGTATGATGTCATCCAATTGTACGTGCCCTTAGAAAAGCAACTAGGCAAGCGGCTCAATGGATTGAAGCACGTGGATAGCTAGCTACCAAGGTGTGTGGCTGCATCCACCAGAAGGCCCAACCCAGGCTCCTTGTCATCGTCCTCGTCCTAGTGGACGAGTTTTCCGATATAGGGCATCAACAATGGCGGTAGGAAGGAATCAACGAATCGTGGCCAAAAATTAACAATAGATGCGGGAAAGCGGATCTTCTCATCGGGAAAAGAAGATTTACGCTGAAATTGAGCCTTCTCGCGTGGAATGGAGCTCACGAGTGGCGGCCCCGTCATTGCTTTTATACTATACTTGATCACTATTCTAGGTGCATGCTTGATAAAGAAGCTAGTATGACGTTCATATATAGAGATGATAATTTATGAAGCCCAAAACTTGTTAAATGGTTTACTTGTTGAACATAAAATTGGAAGTAGCTTAGCTGAAGCTGGATTTTTAAACCTTTTGTGTGATGATCCTCTAGGAATAATAATAAAAGGAACAAGAAACTATGAATGCCACCAAGAAGGGAAGCTTAAATGGGGTGGAAGAAAAGAAAAGAAGAACCTAAACAAGTGGAGGATATTAAAATGTCTAATATTGAAATGATCATTTAGTTAAGGGTTAATTGGATTCATGCCATTGCAACTTTCACAGTTTGGAGAAATGCCATTACAAAAGTTAGACTTGGAGATATGCCACTCCAACTTTACCATACTTCTATCTATGCCATTTCCTGCACTTAAGAGAATAGCTTTTCAAAATATACATGTATTTGGGTGTGTACTACAATATTTACCATACTACCCACATGTCCAACTTTCGGCAGCACTTTGGTCTTTCGGTAGTGCTGGCACGAGCGTCGCCGACTCGCTGTTGGGTGGTTTGCAGAGGATCGCAGCGATCCTAGGACCAAGCGGCGGCCATGCGTACTTGTGGCCGGCTCCGTCAGAGGAGGCAAGCAGGTTGATGCTGGGGGCGTGGCCGGCGTCCCCCGCGAGCAAGCCATCCTGCTGCGTTCTTAAAGCAGGGCGACGACAGCATGGGACCTGTCCGCCGACGGTGGGGGACCAAATCGATGAGAGGAAACTGGAGGCCGCGCGGGACCAGTGCATCGGCGGCGGAAACCGGGTCTGCAGCCTGAGACACTCAGGCTTGGCGGGGGATCCGGGCCGGACGCGCACGGCGGCGCGGAAGGAGTCCCGCGCTTCCTGGCAAAAGAGGCGGCTGGAACTCGCAACGGAGGCGGGGCACCAGGCCGACGGGCTGGAGAGCAGCGGGGAACCCGGCCGGCGCCCTAGTGAGAGGCGCGTGACTCAGGGGAGCTGGAGGGAGGCGGGGTTGGCCGGCGGCGACGCAGGCGGGATTGGCCGGCGCGCTGGGTTCATGCGGCGAGAGCGAGACCTCGCACATCGTTTTCTAGATGCGATTCAAGCTACCGAGTCAACTAAGCATTGATCGTCACTTCTTTTTTCTTCATTCTTTTATACGCGTCCGTACATGAGTATAAGGGTACTATGAAAGCATAACTGCCCGTATATGGTTTTGTAATAACTAAAATGGCATAAATAGAGGTATGAAGAAGTAAGAGTGGCATATTCCCAAATCTGGTTTTTGTAATGGCATTTTTCCAACCTGTGAAAGTTGCAATGGCATGAATCCAATTAACCCTTTAGTTAATCTTGAAAATGTAGCTTGCATGAGTTATTATCTATGCTTAAAAATATGCAAGTGTGATCCCTCAACTAATATGCATCAAACGGGTTTTGGATCTACATGGCTGATCTTGTGATTAGAGAAAAGATTAATAGGAACAATAGAGAGGCTATAATGCCACCTAAGCTTGGGGATATATGCGATCCAAAAATACAAGTTAGAGAGTCACCATATATAGGAAATATTACCATAGTTGTGCACTTGTGCTTGATTTGGGGTCTAGTGGGAGTGCTATACTGAAAACTTCATATGATACTCTAAACATTGGTCCTATCAAAAAATGCAATATTGATTTACATTTTGTTGATTGTTCTACCAATCATGTTTTAGGTAGAACTAATTGACAAGGTATTAACTTGTCAATGCCTACAGATTGTAGACTAGGGTTTAGTTGGAAGTAGAGGGCAAGTAGATCTCGAAGATTCAGCCGGAAAAGTACTCGACTACTAGAAAATTAGGGTTGTGTTGACAATGAAATCGATCCTCTCTTTGTCCTTCGACTCCCCCTTATATAGGAGGCGGAGCTGAAGGTTTCGTGATGTACAAGTTACAGAAACCGGGAGACTCTTTGAGTTCGTCCCGTAATAGTTACAAGTCATTATTCCTAATACAACTCTATCTTTCCAAACTATCTCTTCAACTGGGCTTCCGGGCTTCATATACTTCGGGTCGTGGGCCTTTATTAAACCGCGGGTACCATCTTCGGCAGGTCCATTGGCGATGCCTATGTCAGTAGCCCCCGAGATTTTGCTTGAATCGAAGAATCAGGGAAAATCTCAGTCTTTACAATTATCATATGATTTCTTCGAGTCAGTAGATAACTTTTTATACAACAATTGTATATTGTACAGGGATAACGGTAATTGGGGCTGGTTCATCTGACGGATCAGGTACCAGTTAACTGCTCTTGTAGCAATCCCGCAAAAACCTACTTCGAGATCATGTCACTGGACATGATCTCGGGATACTGGCGTAATTCGACATGTGCCGCTTAAGGTCTTACCAGGTGCCGAATTTCAGTCATGTTTTATCGGGTACCTAACGCGTCCGTTAGGATTTTTCTTCGTATCTTTTGATACGGAAAAAGTAGCAAAACGCCGTCGGAGGCGGTGCCACGCCGCGCAGGACGGATCCTGGGGACTTAACTTCGCAAAGTATTGCGGCATTCAGAGATTAATTCGCGACTAAAGCGCTCTGAGAATATATTTGTCGAGTGCCTTTTTCGGCTACTGGAATAGCACATTTATTCGAGTCAACAGATGACTCATATATTTTTATCTTGTCCTCCCGATGGGAGTATACGAAGAGTTATTTTATAACTCGGAATATGCTCACTATGACTTCTTTAATTTCATCGGGCACACGAACAACGTTCCCGATGGGAGTAGCCCTCGAGGCTATAGCCAAGTGCTTGTACTTGGTTGTAGGCTCACCTTTTTAACACCTTTGTCGCTATATTGTCATCTCTTCTAATTCTCCCATCTTTATCGGGTGCGCAACCAACACTCCCGATGTGAGTAGCCCCCGAGCTGTTGGAGATATGCCCAAGAGACAATAATAAAGTGGTTATTATAATATCTTTGTGTTTATCATAAATGTTTGCATACCATGCTATAATTGTATTAACCGAAACATTGATACATGTGTGTTATGTAAACAACAAAAAGTCCCTAGTAAGTCTCTTGTATAACTAGCTTGTTGATTAATAGATGATTATGGTTTCGTGATCATGAACATTGGATATTATTAATAACAAGGTTATGTCATTAGTTGAATGATATAATGGACACACACCCAAACAAGCGTAGCATAAGATCAAGTCATTAAGTTCAATTTGCTATAAGCTTTCGATACATAGTTACCTAGTCCTTCGACCATGAGATCATGTAAATCACTTACACCGGAAGGATGCTTTGATTACATCAAACGCCATTGCATAAATGGGTGGTTATAAAGATGGGATTAAGTATTCGGAAAGTGTGAGTTGAGGCATGTGGATCAACAGTGGGATTTGTCCATCCCGATGACGGATAGATACACTCTGCGCCCTCTCGGTGGAACATCGTCTGGTTAGCTTGCAAGCATGTGATTAGATCACAAGAGATGACATACCACGGTACGAGTAAAGAGTACTTGTCGGTAACGAGGTTGAACAAGGTATGGAGATACTGATGATCGAACCTCGGACAAGTAAAGTATCGCGTGACAAAGGGAATCGGTATCGTATGTAAATGGTTCAATTGATCACTAATTTATCGTTGAATATGTGGGAACCATTATGGATCTCCAGATCCCGCTATTGGTTATTGCTCGGGGAGGAGTCTCGACCATGTCTGCATAGTTCACGAACCGTAGGGTGACGCGCTTAAGGTTCGATGTCGCATAAGTAGATTCGGAATATGAGATGGAGACCGAAGTTTGTTCGGAGTCTCGGATGGGATCCAGGACATCACGAGGAGGTCCGGAATGGTCCGGAGAATAAGATTCATATAAGGGAAGTTAATTTCTAGGTTTCGGAAAAGTTCGGGATATTTCCGGTGGAATACCAGGAAGGTTCTAGAATGTTCTGGGGGTCCCACCAGTGGGCCCACGACCCTAGGGGGCCTAGCATGGGCTGAGGGGATGCTCCCTAGCCTAATGGGCCAGGGGCACATGCCCCCCAAGGCCCAGCCGGCCAAACCCCTAGGGTTTCCCCAAAACCCAAGGGGGATCAACTTGGGGGGGGGGGAGATTTCTCTCTTCCCCCCACTTGGCCGCCGGCCCCCAACCCTAGATGGGAAAGGGGGCTGATACGTCTCCGACGTATCGATAATTTCTTATGTTCCATGCCACATTATTGATGATATCTACATGTTTTATACACATTATATGTCGTATTTATGCATTTTCCGGCACTAACCTATTAACAAGATGCCGAAGAGCCAGTTGCTGTTTTCTGCTGTTTTTGGTTTCAGAAATCCTACAAAGGAAATATTCTCGGAATTGGACGAAATCAACGCCCAGGGCCCTATTTTTGCACGAAGCTTCCAGAAGACCGAGGGGGAAAGGAAGTGGGGCCACGAGGCGCCGCCACGGCGGGCGGCGCGGCCCGGACCCGGCCGCGCGGCCCTGGCGTGTGGGGCCCTCGTGTGCCCCCGCGTTGCCCTTCCAGCTTACTTAAAGCCTTCGTCGCGAAACCCCCGATGCCGAGAGCCACGATACGGAAAACCTTCCCGAGAGACGCCGCCGCCGCCAATCCCATCTCGGGGGATTACGGGAGATCACCTCCGGCACCTGCCGGAGAGGGGATTCATCTCCCGGGAGGACTCTTCACCGCCATGGTCGCCTCCGGAGTGATGAGTGAGTAGTTCACCCCTGGACTATGGGTCCATAGCGGTAGCTAGATGGTTGTCTTCTCCTCATGTGCTTCATTGTCGGATCTTGTGAGCTGCCTAACATGATCAAGATCATCTATACGTAATTCTATATGTTGTGTTTGTCGGGATCCGATGGATAGAGAATACTATGTTATTTTGATTATCAATCTATTACCTATGTGTTGTTTATGATCTTGCATGCTCTCCGTTATTAGTAGAGGCTCTGGCCAAGTTTTTGCTCTTAACTCCAAGAGGGAGTATTTATGCTCGATAGTGGGTTCATGCCTCCATTAAATGCAGGACGAGTGACGAGAAAGTTCTAAGGTTGTGGATGTCTTTGCTGCCACTAGGGATAAAACATTGATGCTATGTCCGAGGATGTAGTTATTGATTACATTACGCACCATACTTAATGCAATTGTACTGTTGTTTTGCGGCTTAATACTGGAAGGGGTTCGGATGATAACTTTGAAGGTGGACTTTTTAGGCATAGATGCATGTTTGGATAGCGGTCTATGTACTTTGTCGTAATGCCTAATTAAATCTCACAATATTCATCATATCATGTATGTTCATTGTTATGCCCTCTCTATTTGTCAATTGCCGATTGTAATTTGTTCACCCAACATGCTATCTTATGGGAGAGACACCTCTAGTGAACCGTGGACCCCGGTCCATTCTTTACATCTGAAATACAATCTACTGCAATACTTGTTCTTTACTGTTTTCTGCAAACAATCATCATCCACACTATACATCTAATCCTTTGTTACAGCAAGCCGGTGAGATTGACAACTTCACACTGTTTCGTTGGGGCAAAGTACTTTGGTTGTGTTGTGCGGGTTCCACGTTGGCGCCGGAATCCCTGGTGTTGCGCCGCACTACATCCCGCCGCCATCAACCTTCAACGTGCTTCTTGACTCCCTACTGGTTCGATAAACCTTGGTTTCTTTCTGAGGGAAAACTTGCTACTGTACGCATCACACCTTCCTCTTGGGGTTCCCAACGGACGTGTCGACTGCACGCATCAGGCTCTTTTTCTGGCGCCGTTGCAGGGGAGATCAAGACACGCTGCAAGGGGAGTCTCCACAATCCAATCTCTTTACTTTGTTTTTGTCTTGCTTTATTTTATTTACTACTTTGTTTGCTGCATTATATCAAAACACAAAAAAATTAGTTGCTAGCTTTACTTTATTTAATGTCTTGCACTCTATATCAAAAACACAAAAAAATTAGTTACTTGCATTTACTTTATCTAGTTTGCTTTATTTACTACTTGCTAAAATGGCTACTCCTGAAAATACTAAGTTGTGTGACTTCACAACCACAAATAATAATGATTTCTTATGCACACCTATCGCTCCACCTGCTACTACAGTGAGAATTCTTTGAAATTAAACACTGCTCTCTTGAATCTTGTTATGCGAGAGCAATTTTACAGTGTTAGTTACGATGATGCTTGCTGCCCATCTCAATAACTTTGTTGAATTGTGTGAAATGCAAAAGTATAAAGATGTAGATGGTGACATTATAAAATTAAAATTGTTTCCTTTCCCATTAAGAGGAAGAGCTAAAGATTGGTTGCTATCTCTGCCTAAGAATAGTATTGATTCATGGACTAAATGCAAGGATGCTTTTATTGGTAGATATTATCCCCCTGCTAAAATTATATCTTTGAGAAGTAGCATAATGAATTTTAAACAATTGGATAATGAGCATGTTGCACAAGCTTGGGAAATAATGAAATCTTTGGTTAAAAATTGCCCAACCCATGGACTGACTACTTGGATGATCATCCAAACCTTTTATGCATGACTGAACTTTTCTTCGCGGAACCTATTGGATTCAGCCGCTGGAGGTACCTTTATGTCCATCACTCTTGGTGAAGCAACAAAGCTCCTTGCTAATATGATGATTAATTACTCTGAATGGCACACGGAAAGAGCTCCACAAGGTAAGAAGGTAAATTCTGTCGAAGAAACTTCTTCCTTGAGTGATAAGATTGATGCTATTATGTCTATGCTTGTGAATGGTAGGACAAATGTTGATCCTAATAATGTTCAGTTAGCTTCATTGGTTGCCCAAGAAGAACATGTTGATGTAAACTTCATTAAAAATAATAATTTCAACAACAATGCTTATCGGAACAATTCTAGTAATAACTATAGGCCATATCCTTATAATAATGAGTAACGGTTATGGTAATTCTTATGGGAATTCTTACAACAATAATAGGAACACACCCCCTGGACTTGAAGCTATGCTTAAATAATTTATTAGTACACAAAGCTGCTTTTAACAAATTTGTTGAGGAAAAGCTCAATAAAATTGATATTCTCGCTTCTAAGGTTGATAGTCTTGCCTCTGATGTTGATCTTTTGAAATCGAAAGTTATGCCTAATAAGGATATTGAAAATTAAATTATTACTACAGCAAATGCCATCCAAGTTAGAATTAATGAGAATATAAGATTGATGGCTGAATTGCATGCTAGGTGGGAAAGAGAAGAAAATGAAAAACTTGCTAAAGAGAATAATGTAGCTAAAGTTTGGAATATTACCACCACTAGTAATGTTAATGATTCACATGTTGCTGCACCTCCTACTATCAATAATAAAATAATTGGTGTTGGCAATGTTACTACTCCTAGTGCAAAGCGTGCAAAATTGCCTGAAAGCTGCTAAAAGCTAGCTGAAACTGCCTGTGATAAAGCTGCTGAAATTTTTTCCAACATTGGTGATGATGATCCCATTGCTTTAGATTGTAATGGTTTGGATTTTGATGATTGCCACATCTCTGAAGTTATAAAGTTCTTACAAAAACTTGCTAAGAGTCCCAATGCTAGTGCTATAAATTTGGCTTTCACAAAACATATTACAAATGCTCTCATAAAAGCTAGAGAGGAGAAACTAAAACTTGAAACTTCTATTCCTAGGAAGCTAGAGGATGGTTGGGAGCCCATCATTAAGATGAAGGTCAATAACTTTGATTGTAATGCTTTATGTGATCTTGGTGCAAGTATTTCCGTTATGCCTAAGAAAATTTATAATATGCTTGACTTGCCACCATTGAAGAATTGTTATTTGGATGTTAATCTTGTTGATAATGCTATAAAGAAGCCTTTGGGGAGAGTTGATAATGTTCGCATTACCGTTAACAATAACCTTGTCCCCGTTGATTTTGTTGTCTTGGATATTGAATGCAATGCATCTTGTCCCATCATATTGGGAAGACCTTTTCTTCGAACTGTTGGTGCTACCATTGATATGAAGGAAGGTAATATTAAATATCAATTTCCTCTCAAGAAAGGTATGGAACACTTCCCTAGAAAGAGAATGAAGTTACCTTTTGATTCTATTATTAGAACAAATTATGATGTTGATGCTTCGTCTCTTGATGTTACTTGATATACACTTTCTGCGCCTAGGCTGAAAGGCGTTAAAGAAAAGCGCTTATGGGAGACAACCCATGTTTTTACTACGGTATTTTTGTTTTATATTTGAGTCTTGGAAGTTGTTTACTACTGTAGCAACCTCTCCTTATCTTAGTTTTGTGCATTGTTGTGCCAAGTAAAGTCTTTGATAGTAAGGTTCATACTAGATTTGGATTACTTGCGCGAGTAACATATTTCTTT